>NC_091288.1:154488981-154799275 GCF_032444005.1 Ranitomeya imitator
AGCCAGCAGGAGGGTGTATACTGCAGGGGAGGAGCCGAGAGCCAGCAGGAGGGTGTATACTGCAGGGGAGGAGCTAACTTTTTTTTGTATCACTTAGTGTCAGCCTCCTATTGGCAGCAGCATACACCCACAGTAGGAATGAAGGCCCTGCTCGCGAGTTTACAAAGGGGACAACATAGATGAAAAATGCTTGTTATTTCAGTCCAGTAATTATAATAAATAGTTTTTCCCATAAATCTGCATTTGCACATGCACCCTGCTCTCACACACACATTATGCAATGGGGAAACTTCACTTGGCGGTTTATACTCCAGAGCTGCTCTTCATACTCTTAACAGAAGTGTTAACCATTTTAAAGCCTATGGAGATTTCTTTTTGGGCATCTAGTCTTAGAGCACGTACAAATGTCAGTGCATACAAAAATCCAATACTGTACACTAGGTTAAACTTTTAGTTTGGTCTCTACATGATTAATATATTAGTGCAGCACAACAAGCATTTTCTTTGAAGGGCAGAATAAAGCAGCTGATTGAACATGCGCTCTGCAGCTGCAATCAAAGTCCATGGCGCTGATGAAGATAGTGAATATGACTAGAGCTGCATTAAACTCCTCTTGGCTGAGGTCTTGTAGCCAGAGGAGTTCTAGGGATACAAAACCTCTAATTTGGAGGTCGGTAGGGGTGCGACACCGGTCAGTTATCACATTTACCAGGCGTGGGGAACCTCCAGCCAGCAGCTTCCTTTTCTGTGGCCCCCAGGCAGCCTCCCGGGGACTGCAGTGCTGGAGCCAGTGGCTGTGTGTGCCTTTAACCCATTACTTGCCAAATTAAAATTTTCACAAGTACGGATTTTTTCAGAAAACGGCATCTCAATATTCAATTAAAAAGGACAATGACATGATTTCCTATTTTGAAAATATTCATTTTACAAACACAACACAAAAAATTGGACCTAATTATAAAATCTTAGTTGCTAAAAGCTAAAGAATAGGCGTCCCCAAAAAAGGACATTGGTAGATAATGGGATAATTGCTCCCAAGACTGTGAGCATGAATACACAGCATTCAGTACAGAACACTGCAGTGCATGCACTGAAGATACTGATGTACCTTGGATTCAGCACGCCCTGCGCTCTAGTCCCGAAGACGATAACAGCAGTGACAGGCTCAGCTCTTCCAGTGATGCACATATGCCCCCAGCCTCTCCAGTGATGCACATATGCCCCCAGCCTCTCCAGTGATGCACATATGCCCCCAGCCTCTCCAGTGATGCACATATGCCCCCAGCCTATCCAGTGATGCACATATGCCCCCAGCCTCTCCAGTGATGCACATATGCCCCCAGCCTCTCCAGTGATGCACATATGCCCCCAGCCTATCCAGTGATGCACATATGCCCCCAGCCTCTCCAGTGATGCACATATGCCCCCAGCCTCTCCAGTGATGCACATATGCCCCCAGCCTCTCCAGTGATGCACATATGCCCCCAGCCTCTCCAGTGATGCATATTATGCCCCCAGCCTCTCCAGTGATGCACATATGCCCCCAGCCTCTCCAGTGATGCACATATGCCCCCAGCCTCTCCAGTGATGCATATTATGCCCCCAGCCTCTCCAGTGATGCATATACCCCCAGCCTCTCCAGTGATGCACATATGCCCCTAGCCTCTCCAGTGATGCACATATGCCCCCAGCATCTCCAGTGATGTATATATGCCCCTAGCCCCTCCAGTGATGTATATATGCCCCCAGCCTCTCCAGTGATGCACATATGCCCCCAGCCCCCCCAGTGATGTATATATGCCCCCAGCCTCTCCAGTGATGCACATATGCCCCCAGCCCCTCCAGTGATGCACATATGCCCCCAGCCCCTCCAGTGATGTATATATGCCCCCAGCCTCTCCAGTGATGCATATTATGCCACCAGACACTCCAGTGCCGTACAGCTCTGGCAAAAATTAAGAGACCACTGTACAGTATTATAAAAATCAGCTTTTTACACCTCCCATAGCCATTCCGTTCCAGGGTCAGTTAAATTCCAACCAGAGTACACCTCACTCTACTTAATGTGCTTCTGATTAGGTGATCACCTGAACCAAATCTTATTTAACCCCTTCCCGACATGCGCCGTACTAGTACTGCTCTACGGAAACTGAGTTCCCACAAACTGCAGTACTAGTACGGATCGAATCGCATTGATCCAGCGTTCTGGAAGAAGTACCCGGATCCAAAATGGCCGCGGGGCTCCTTCCGGGTCCTTCACTGAGGTGGCTTGCCGGCGCCTGCTTAGAGCAGGCGCCGGAAAGCCTCCTGCACTGCCTGTCAGATCGCTGATCTGACACAGTGCTATGCAAAGTGTCAGATCAGCGATCTGATAAAATATAGTGATGCCCCACCCTGGGACAATGTTATAAAGTGTAAAAAAATAAAATAAAAATATAGAATGTATAAAGAAAAAAAAAATCCCCAAATAAAGAAAAAAAAAAGAAAATATTTCCAATAAATACATTTATTTATGTAAATAAAAATAAAATAAAAGTACACAAGTGGTATCACTGCGTCCGTAACGACCCACTCTATAAAACTATCCCACTAGTTAACCCCTTCAGTGAACACCGCAAAAAAATAAAATACGAGGCAAAAAACAATGCTGCATCATCATACTGCCGAACAAAAAGTGCAATAAAATGTGATCAAAAAGACGGATATAAATAACCATGGTACCGCTGAAAACGTCATCTTGTCCCGCAAAAAAAAAAAAAGCTGCCATACAGCATCATCAGCAGAAAAATAAAAAAAAGTTGTAGCTCTCAGAATAAAGCGATGCAAAAACAATTATTTTTTTATATAAAATATTTTTTATTGGTAAAAGCGCCAAAACATAAAAAAATGATATAAATGAGGTGTCGCTGTAATCGTACTGACCCGAAGAATAAAGCTGCTTTATCAATTTTACCACATGCGGAACAGTATAAACGCCCCCCCCCTAAAAGAAATTCAGGAATTGCTGGTTTTTGTTCATTCTGCCTCCCAAAAATCGGAATAAGAAGCAATCAAAAAAGTCATGTGTCCGAAAATGGTACCAATAAAAACGTCAACTCGTCCCGCAAAAAACAAGACCTCACATGACTGTGGGCCAAAATCTGGATAAATTATAGCTCTCAAAATGTGGTGATGCAAAAACTATTTTTTGCAATGAAAAGCGTCTTTTAGTGTGTGACGGCTGCCAATCATAAAAATCAGCAAAAAAATAAAAAATGCTATAGAAGTAAATCAAACCCCCCTTCATCACCCCCTTAGGGAAAATAAAATTTTAACAAATGTATTTATTTCCATTTTCCCATTAGGATTAGGGTTGGGGCTAAAGTTAGGGTTTGGATTACATTTACGGTTGGGAATAGGGTTGGGGGTGTGTCAGGATTAGGAGTATGGTTAGGGTTATAATTGGGGCGGTTTCCACTGTTTAGGCACATCAGGGGGTCTCCAAATGCGACATGACGTCCGATCTCAATTCCAGCCAATTCTGCGTTGAAAAAGTAAAACCGTGCTCCTTCCCTTCCGAGCGCTCTCCCGTGCGCCCAAACAGGGGTTTACCCCAACATATGGGGTATCAGCGTACACAGAACAAATTGGACAACAACTTTTGGGGTCCAATTTCTCCTGTTACCCTTGGAAAAACACAAAACCCGGGGCTAAAAAATAATTTTTGTGGGAATTTTTTTTATTTTTTTTATTTTCACGGCTCTGCGTTATAAACTGTAGTGAAACACTTGGGGGTTCAAAGTTCTCACAACACATCTAGATAAGTTCCTTGGGGGGTCTAGTTTCTAATATGGGGTCACTTGTGGGGGTTTTTCTACTGTTTAGGTACATCAGGGGCTCTGCAAATGCAACGTGACGCCTGCAGACCAATCCATCTAAGTCTGCATTCCAAACGGCGCTCCTTCCCTTCCGAGCTCTGCCTTGCGCCCAAACAGTGGCTCCCCCCCACATATGGTGTTTTCAAGTACTCAGGACAAATTGGACAACAACTTTGAGGTCCAACTTCCCCAGTTACCCTTGGGAAAATAACAAATTGCGGGCTAAAAGATCATTTTGTGGAAAAAAAAAATGATTTTTTAATTTTCACGGCTCTACATTCTAAGCTTTAGTGAAACAATTGGGGGTTCAAAGTGCTCACCACACATATAGATCAGTTCCTTAGGGGGTCTTCTTTCGAAAATGGGGTCACTTGTGGGTTTTTTTCACTGTTTAGGCACATCAGGGGCTCTCCAAACGTGACATGGGTTCCGATCTCAATTACAGCCAATTTTGCATTGAAAAGTCAAATGGCGCTCCTTCCCTTTAGTGAAACACTTGAGGGTTCAAAGTGCTCACCACACATCTAGATAAGTTCCTTGGGGGGTCTAGTTTCCAAAATGGGGTCACTTGTGGGAGGTTTCTACTGCTTAGGTACATCAGGGGCTCTACAAACACAACGTGACGCCCGCAGACCATTCCATCAAAGTCGCATTCCAAAATGCCACTTCTTCCTTTCCGAGGTCTGCCATGCGCCCAAACAGTGGTTTACCCCCATATATGGGGTATCAGCTTACTCACGACAAATTGCACAACAACTTTTGTGGTCCAATTTGTCCTGTTACCCTTTGGAAAATAAAAAAATTTGGGGCGAAGAGATCATTTTTGTAAAAATAAATATGATTTTTTTTTTTTTTTTTACAGCTCTACAGTATAAAGCTTCTGCAAAGCAGTTGGGGGTTCAAAGTGCTCACCACACATCAAAATTAGTTCCTTAGGGGGTCTACTTTCCAAAATGGTGTCACTTGTGGGGGGTTTCCACTGTTTAGGCACAACAGAGGCTCTCCAAACGTGACATGGAGTCCGATCTCAATTCCAGAAAATTTTGCATTGAAAAGTCAAATGGCGCTCCTTCCCTTCCGAGCTCTGCCATGTGCCCAAACAGTGGTTTACCCCCACATATGGAGTATCGGTGTACTGAGGACAAATTGTACAACGACTTTTGTGGTCCAATTTCTCCTGTTACCCTTGGTAAAATAAAACAAATTGGATCTGAAGTAAAAATTTTGTGGAAAAAAAAGTTAAATGTTCAATTTTTTTTAAACATTCCCAAAATTTCTGTGAAGCACCTGAAGGGTTAATAAACTTTTTGAATGTGGTTTTGAGTACATTGAGGTGTACAGCTTTTAGAATGTTGTCACTTTTGGGCATTTTCTGTCATGTAGACCCCTTAAAGTGACTTCAAGTGTGAGGTGGTCCCTAAAAAAATTGGTTTTGCAAATTTTGTTGTAAAAATGAGAAATCGCTGGTCAACTTTTAACCCTTATAACTCCCTAACAAAAAAATTAGGTTTCCAAAAATGTGCTGATGTAAAGTAGACATGTGGGTAATGTTATTTATTAACTATTTTGTATGATATGACTCAATTTAAGGGCATAAAAACTAAGTTTAAAAATGGCAAAATTCTCAAAATTTTCACCAAATTTCCGTTTTTTTTCACAAATAAACGCAAGTCAAATCGAATAAATTTTACCACTATCATAAAAGTACAATATGTCACGAGAACAGTCTCAATCACCAGGATCCGTTGAAGCGTTTCAGAGTTATGACCTCATAAAGTGACAGTGGTCAGAATTGAAAAAAATGGCCTAGTCACGAAGTTGAAAACAGGCTTCGGGGTGAAGGGGTTAACGAAGGAAGGTATAAAAAAAAAACCCAGCTGTGGTGTTCACAATCCTCTCACAATAGGACAAGCTGTATGGCAAATCAAGTGCTAGAAATAGCCCAAAAGTAATAGGAATGAAAAAATAACTTTTAACCATGCCAAAGGAGTTAAAAAAAGAAAAGTCTTGAGTGAGGAAAAGAAGGGCTCAATTCTGGCTTTACTAGCAGAGGGACACAGTGAGCGTCATTTTGCCTCCACCCTTAAAATTTCAAAGACGGCAGTCCATTACAACAAGGTCAAGCAGCAGACATTGGGGACAACAAAGCTACAAACCGGCAGAGGGCGAAAAAGACTCTCCACTGACCGGGATTGACCATCACCTTATTCGAAGGTCATTCAGCAACCGCAGGATGACATCAAGTGACCTACAAAAAGGAATGGCAAATGACAGCTGGGGTGAAGTGCATGGCAAGAACAATTCACATCAGGCTCCTAGAGGCAGGACTCAAGTCATGTAAAGCTAGAAAAAAGCCTTTCATCAATGAGAAGCAAAGGAGAGCCAGGTTGAAGTTTGCCAAAGACCATAAGGATTGGACCATAGTGGACTGGACTAAGGTAATCTTCTCTGATGAGTAATTTTCAGCTTTGCCCAACACCTGGTCATCTAATGGTTAAACGGAGACCCGGAGAGGTGTACAAGCCACATTGTCTTGCACCCACTGTGAAATTTGGGGGAGGATCGTTGATGATCTGGGGATGCTTCAGCAAGGCTGGAATTGGGCAGGATGTTCTTTGCGAAGGACGTATGAATCAAAGCGCATACAAGGTTATCCTGGAAAAACAGTTCATTTCTTCTGCTCAGGCAATGTTCCCCACGTCTGAGGACTGTTTTTTCCAGCAGGACAATGCGCCATGCCACACAACTAGGTCAATCAAGGTGTGGATGAAGGACCATCACATCAAATCCCTGTCATGGCCAGCAAAATCTTCAGACCTGAACCCCATTGAAATCCTCTGAAATGTAACCAAGAAGAAGATGGATGGTCACAAGCCATAAAACAAAGAACTGCTTAAATTTTTGTACCAGGAGTGGTACAAGGTCACCCAAAAGGAGTGTGAAAGGTTGGTGGAAAGCATGCCAGGACGCATGAAAGCTGTGATTAAAAGACATGGTTATTCCACAAAATATTGATTTCTGAACTCTTCCCGAGTTAAAACATTAGTACTGTTGTTTCTAAAAGATTATGAACTTGTTTTTTTTGCATTATTTGAGGTCTGCAAGCAATGCATTTATTTGACCATCTCTCATTTTCAGAAAATGAATACAAAATGTATGGAAATAAATACATTTTTAATATGTTATTATTTTTCCCTAAATAAGGGGGTGATGAAGGGGGGTTTGATTTACTTCTATAGCATTTTTTTTTGGCGGATTTTTATGATTGGCAGCTGTCACACACTAAAAGACGCTTTTTATTGCAACAAATAGTTTCTGCATCACCACATTTTGACAACTTGGAACTTTGGAGACATGTCAGTAGTTTAACCCCTTCAAGTCGCAACCCTTTTTCATTTTTGCGTTTTCGTTTTTCACTTCCCTCCTTCCCTGAGCCATAACTTTTTTATTTTTCCGTCAATATGGTCATGTGAGGGCTTATTTTTTGCGGGACAAGTTGTACTTTTGAACGACACCATTGGTTTTACCATGTCTTTTACTAGAAAACGGAAAAAAAATTCCAAGTGCGGTGAAATTGCAAAAAAAATGCAATCCCACACTTGTTTTTTGTTTGGCTTTTTTGCTAGGTTCACTAAATGCTAAAACTAACCTGCCATTATGATTCTCTAGGTCATTACGAGTTCATAGACACCTAACATGACTAGGTTATTTTTTATCTAAGTGGTGAAAAAAAATTCCAAACTTTGCTAAAAAAAAAAAAAGTGCCATTTTCCGATACCCGTAGCGTCTCCATTTTTCGTGATCTGGGGTCGGGTGAGGGCTTATTTTTTGCGTGCCGAGCTGATATTTTTAATGATACCATTTTTGCGCAGATACGTTCTTTTGATCGCCCGTTATTGCATTTTAATGCAATGTCGCGGCGACCAAAAAAACGTAATTCTGGCGTTTCGGATTTTTTTCTCGCTACGCCGTTTAGCGATCAGGTTAATGCTTTTTTTAATTGATAGATCGGGTGATTCTGAACACGGCGATACCAAATATGTGTATGTTTGATTTTTTTTTAATTGTTTTATTTAGGATGGGGCGAAAGGGGGGCGATTTAAACTTTTATATTTTTTATATTTTTTTCATATTTTTAAAAACATTTTTTTTTACTTGTGCCATGCTTCAATAGCCTCCATGGGAGGCTAGAAGCTGGCATAGCCTGATCGGCTCTGCTACATAGCAGCGATCATCAGATCGCTATGTAGCTGAAATGCAGGTGTGCTGTGAGCGCCGACCACAGGGGGGCGCTCACAGCAGGCCTGCATCAGTAACCATAGAGGTCTCAAGGACCTCTATGGTTACCTTCCTGATGCATCGCCGACTCCCGATCATGTGACGGGGGTCGGCAATGACGTCATTTCCGGCCACCCGGCCGGATGCGGTAGTTAAATGCCGCTGTCTGTGTTTGACATATGTGTCTGTGTTTGAATAGCGATTTCACCCGCCGCTATTGCGCGCACATGTCAGCTGTACAAAACAGCTGACATGTCGCGACTTTGATGTGGGCTCACCGCCGGAGCCCTGCATCAAAGGGGGATTCACGGCATGCGCAGTACTAGTACGGCGCATGTTGTGAAGGGGTTAAAGAATAAAAGAACAATTTATATTTTACTCAAAAATATACCTATAAAAGAGAAAGAAAAAAAAAATATCAGACAAACTGAAAATTTTGCAGTGGTCTCTTAATTTTTGCCAGAGCTGTATATCAAACCTGTTGAAGCGCTTGAGCAGCGCGAAACGGCCATCGTTTGACCTGTACCCTCTGCTGTATATGCTACCCCAAGCAGTGGAGATTTTACTGCAATAAAGTTTTACCTGTACTGAAGATCGGTGAGTGCTGCCGTCTCCTTCCTTACTTGCAGCTGTATATTATGCCCCTAGCCCCTCCTGTTATATTATGCCCCTAGCTCCTCCTGTTATATTATGCTCCCAGCGTCTCCTGTATTCAGAACTTACTGCTGCAAGTTCTTTTCAAAATTCATCACCAAGAACTGACTCCAGAGCAACACAAACCTGGAAAAGCATCTGCGAGTAGTAGCATCCTCACTACAACCTAACATCACACGTCTCACCAAAGAGAAGCAGCTCCAGACATCACATTAGGGGGCAGTTAATGAACTGTTTGACCAATTATAGCAGAATAAATTTCAAAGTGATAATTCTTTAAGGCCTGCAAATGATTGTATAAATATACAAATGGGCCCCTGCAGAACAAAATAAAAAAAAACAGGTTCTTCACTCCAGCCGTATTTGGGGGGATTGAAGGGGGGCGAAATAAGTGGTCATATCTGTACATTGGAATACTCCTTCGGTAAGATTATACTAGCTGTTTCCAGCCAGCTAACGCTCGGCACGCTCATTGCTATCTAATTAACGCTGCTGGTGATTAAACTGAAGTAAATAATGACAACATTCAATAGCGCTTACGCAGGTGGTAAATTAACTTAAAATTAAGTTAAATATTCATTAAAAATCGGAATAATACTAATAATACATTTTATTCACAGTGTAAAATCAAAAACAAACTGGATTTAGTAAGATGTGCGTTTATTCATTCCAGCATCTAAACAAATTTCATAACAAAACATAAATTAAGCTAAAATTTCTCTGTTAACACAATCACATGTGCGGCGACGGAGCCTCGCCTGGTAATGCGCAGCGACGGAGCCTCGCCTGGCAATGCGCGGGATTATGCGTAGTGATTGGGGGGGGGGGGGCGGAGCTACTGTGCAGGGGGTGGGATTCGCAAGTAATCACGATGCCTCATATATAGAGATGATGAAGCAATGTAAAATCTGCAACATTTTTTCAGCGTTTTTCACCCATTCTAATGAATGAGAAAAAAATGCAACAAAAAAAAAAAAAACACATCAAAAGCGAACTTTTTATTTAGCATTTTTTCTGCCTTTTGACATAGAAATGTCTGCAGTAAATACATAACGTGTGCAGATACTATAATTTAATGTGCACACACCCTATTTGTGGCGTTTTTCCTCACAGTTTTGTTACTAAAACGGAAGAATGTTCTAGGGCTAGCAATGTGAATGAGATTTTTGAAGTTTCATGCTAAGCGTGCTTTTTTTCCAGGCAAATATGAAGTAGTTTCAGATCTGTAGCATGTAATTTTTTTTTTCAGAATTTTTCACCTATTTAACCCCTTTCTGCTATCAGATGGAATAGTACGTCCGATGGCAGAACCCCCACTTTGATGCGGGCTCCGGCAGCGAGACTGCATCAAAGCTGGGACATGTCAGCTGTTTTGAACAGCTGATATGTGCCCACAATAGACGCGGGTGGAATCGTGATCCGCCCGCACCCATTAACTAGTTAAATGCCGCTGTCAAACTGACAGCGGCATTTAACAAGCGCTTCCGGCCATCAATGCGCACACTGGTGACCCCCGTTACATGACCAGGGGTCATTGGTGCGACGGCATAACAACCAGAAGTCTCCTGCAGAACTCTATGGTTGTTGATGCCAGATTGCTGTGAGCGCCACCCTGTGGTCGGCGCCCATAGCAATGCTGTAATTCTGCTACATAGGGGCGATCCAAGCATCGCTCCTATGTAGTAGAGCCGATCAGGCTAAGGCTATGCCAGCTTCTAGCCTCCCATGGAGGCTATTGAGGCATGGCAAAAGTAAAAAAAAGGTTTTTAAAAATATGAAAAAATAAAATATAAAAGTTAAAATCACCCCCTTTCGACCCATTCAAAATAAAAAAAAATAAAATAAAATAAAGAGTATTAACCTGATCGCTAAGCGGCGCAGCGAGAGAAAAAAAAAATCAAAATGCCAGAATTACATTTTTTTGGTTGCCGCGACATTGCATTGAAATGCATTAACGGGCGATCAAAAGAACGTATCTTCACTGAAATGATATAATTAAAAAAGTCAGCTCGGCACACAAAAAATAAGCTCTCACCCAACCTGAGATCACGAAAAATGGAGATGCTACAGTTCTTGGAGAATTGCGCAATTTTTTTTTTTTTTTTTTTTAAATCAAAGTTTGGAATTTTTTTTTACCACTTCGATAAAAAAATAACCTAGATATGTTTGGGGCCTATGAACTTGTAATGAGTTTTAGCATTTAGTGAACCTAGCAAAAAAGCCAAACAAAAACCAAGTGTGGGATTGCACTTTTTTTTTTTTTTGAAATTTCACCACATTTGGAATTTTTTTTCCAGTTTTCTAGTACACGACATGGTAAAAACCAAGGGTGTCGTTCAAAAGTACAACTCGTCCCGCAAAAAATAAGCCCTCACATGGCCATATTGATGGAAAAGTAAAAAAAAGTTATGGCTCTGGGAAGGAGAGGAGCAAAAAACGAAAATGCAACCCCCCCCCAAAAAAGCACCAGGGGTTAAGGGGTTAATGAAGGGAGAAGAAAAAAAAAGCATGCTTTTTTTTAAAAAAAACACTTGCATTTTATTCTATTTTTTTGCCTTCCAACACATCAGTGTTGCACAAGAAATGTCTGCAGCAAATAACGTCTGTATATACTGTACCCTTCAGCAGGAAAATGGATTGTAAATATATGTAACAAAAAGTCACATTTGTCAAAAGATATTTTATTGATTTATTTAAATTAAACATACATCAATAAAATAAGTAAATGTGGAGAAAATGAAATCGGGGGAGAAATTAAAAAAAAAAAAAAAAACAAACAAGGAAAACCAGCCTCAGGCTCCATGGTCAGTTGGCTACTTTATTACTTGTAGTTCATGCTGGGATTATATTAAGCAATACGATCATAGAAGAATTCTAAACTTACAGTAGTCAACAGAATGGATGATATAAACCACACTTCAGTATATAGAGGTTTATTCAAGTGCTCAGCACTGGAGACATGTCCCAAAGTGGTGATCATGGTGGCAGACATTGTTCCTAAAGTGGTGATCATGGTGGCAGACATTGTTCTGGACTTCACAAGGGGTTTTCCAGTCTAAAAGGTGACTAAAAAAATAATAAGGATAACTTCATGGTAAAGTTCAGGTTTAGTGACCCCCATTAATAGATTTTTAGGATTTGATCTGTGTGTTTGCTGGATCTTCTAGTTTCTGAGCTGTAAATTTGTGGATGAGCTCTTCTACAGCAATTTTAAATACAGGAGTTGGGTCCTAATAGATGGAAAAAAAAGTTAATATTAACACCAATGTAGAAGCGTTTGTATGGGACCACATTACCAGTTATACAATGTTATATTGCAGGCACTTCTGCACATTTCCGTGGCCTTACTTTCTTTTTCAGAATGGAAATCCTAAGCAATTCTACAAAGTGATAAAAGATAAGCTCTGCCAAAATACTAGAGAACACTGGCCAGAAGTCAAGGATACATAGTACATACCCATCTTCGTGTGAATACGCACCTTCTTTTCTAAGAGCCTTTGTTTTTCTACAGCTTCTTCTAAGGTTAAACCAACCCACTCAGCTTCCTCCAGTGGGATCTCAAATTTCTGGTAGGAGAACAGATTTAATAATGAACGACTCCACAAAGTGTTGACTCCAATGGTATATTTACATTTTACTTTAGGCTATAGAATGAGATCAACAATGTACAATAGAGGAGATTTGTAACAAATGCGGAAAAGTGCCCGTATCCCCCAGAACCACCAAGTATTGGTGAATGGTCACTTTTCCCACACTGGTTATAAACCTCCTCCATTATATACCCGTTCTCTTACCCAACAGTGCTTTTTTATGCTACAGTAAAACCAAATCAGGTCAAGTGGCTCCAAGCTGAAACCCCGAAGAGCAGACACAAAAATCCTGTAAATATCTCATCATTTCAAGAAGCAGAATGCCTACCTTGTACTTGTTATAAATCTGATCCCTCTTTACTGGGTCATCGGGGTGAAGACTTGGATCTCTCTTTGCCAGGCGCATCAGCATTGCCCTTTTAAATTCCATTCCCAGTTTTGAGTGTAGATCCCTCTGGGGGGTCTATAATAGGTGGATATTAATAGTTGTACATTTACCATGAATATATCACGTTTAGGTCATTAACCCAATTCTAGGTTTAAAATCTGCTAATTTGGTCAGTGGTTAAAATCCTGATAGACAGCTGTAATAATGCACTAGGGGAATGAAACAAGTCACAACTTTCCAATTCCATTCCAGTTATGTGTAATGGATCTTGAATTTCCATCCTGTACATAGGTTAAAGGGACCCTGTCACCAGGTTTGGCAGCTATAAGATGCGTCCACTGCCTTTCAGGGATTATCTGCAGCATTCTATAATGCTGTATATAAGCCCCCGATCTGACTTGCAAGTGAAGAAAAATAAGTTTTATTATACTCACCTGCAGGGCGGTCCGGTCCGATGGGTGTCGCAGGTCCGGTGCCTCCCATCTTCTTATGATCGCCGCCCTCCTGCTTGCTTCATCACTCCCCGACATCGGCGCTCCTGCGCAGGCTCACTTCTCTACCCTATTGTGAGCAAAGTACTGCAGTACGCAGGGGCCGGGAAAGGTCAGAGGCCCAACGCCTGCGCACTGCAGTACTTTGGTCTGCCTTCAACAGGGAAGTACGCCTGCGCAGGCGAGTGATGCCGGGGAGCCATGAAGAAGCAGGAGGGCGGCGACCATAAGAAGATGAGAGGCACCGGACCAGCGACACCCATCGGACCGGACCGCCCCGCAGGGAAGTAATAAAATGTATTATTCTTATCTTTCAGGTCAGATCAGGGGCTTATATATAGCATTATAGAATGCTGTATATCAGCCCTGAAAGGCGGTGGCCGTATCTTATATTGGCCAAACCTGGTGACAGGTTCACTTTTAGATTATTACTTGAAATCCCTGAGCATGACATAGGAGAAAACTGCAGGTTATATATCTTACTGATCACAACATTTAGGAGGCGGGGAGAAGGAAAGGGCTCCCTCTCCCATCAAGGGCCCAATGGTCATCATGGCAACCCGAGGTCGTCACGACAACCTCCATGTCTGCCAGCTAATGAAGCTCTTTTAGACTATGCCACAACCATGGTCTAAAAACGCTTCTGTCACTAATACTGACAGGTATAATGTATTGTAGTGCATTATACCAGCAATCAGCGTAACAGAAATTAAAGTCCCATAGAGGGATTAAGGTAAAATAATAATACAATTAAAATAAACAATGAAAAAAATATTATACCAATAAATAGGTATATTTATATAAAAAGACAAGTATTGCCTCGCCAAGAACGACCTGATCTATAGAACTAGTTAACCCCTTCAGTGAACACTGCCAAAAAAAAAAAAAAAAGTTGAATGCAAATAAAAACAGCATCTCTAATAACATTGTCTAGTCCCGCGAAAAACAAGGAGCCATACAGCTCCATCAGTGGAAAAATAAAATTTGCAGCTCACATTTTTGCTTTGCTTTATTCTAAATTTTTGTCTTTTATAAAATTGTTTATTGTGTAAAATGACGGTCAGCAAAAATCTGGAAAAAGTATAGCTCTCAAAATATGGCGATGCCAAAGCTAGTTTGCAAAAAAAAGCATCTTTTAGTGCGACAGCAGCCAAACATACAAAAACAATTTAAACCTGGTATCAAAAACCAGGAGAATAAAGTTGTCTAATCACTTATACTGCAAAAGGAAAGGCATAAAAAATAAAAGCAATTCCTGACCTGCTGTTGACATGTTCATTCTGCCTCCCAAAGATCGAAGCAAGGCTCGGCGCACATTTATCCCATGCTCTGCACTTATCGGGGTTTTTGTGTAAATCTCTGAAATACGTGATTCAGACTGAACCGTTGTTGGAAGATTCCCTATAATGAGGCAGATGGAGGCACTATGGACATGATAGGACCTGCGCTCTGCGCTTACATTGGGGATTTCGTGTAAATCTCTGAAATATGTGATTCAAACAGAATCACTAGCGGAAGATTCCCTATAATGAGGCAGATGGAGACACTGGACGCAGTCTGTCCTGTCTTTTTAGGCGTGCATAAAAGTGCCGTCAGCCACAGTTTTGTTCATCTGCTTCCTCATTATAGTGAATTGATCCCATCTGGGTTTCATCTGAATCCTATAATTTGGAGATTTAAATGGAAACCCCGATTGAAGTGATCAGTATGGAGAACAGGATAAATGTGATCCAAAAAGTTATGCAAAATGTTCCCAATTATTATTTATTATGCATTGCTTATATACCCATCCTATTCCGCAGTGCTTTACAGAAATTATCATCACTGTCCCCATTGGGTCTCACAATCTAGAATCCCTATCAGTATGTCTTGGAATGTGGGCGGAAATCGGAGAACCCAGAGGAAACCCACACAAACACGGTGGGACATACAAACCCTCTGCAGATGTTGTCTTTGGTGGGATTTGAACCCAAGACCCCAGCGTTGCAACGCTGCAGTGCTAATCAGTGAGCCACCATGCTGCCCATAAAGAGTTAATAAACTTACCGTATATACTCGTGTATAAGCCGAGATTTTCAGCCCTCTTTTTTGGGGCTGAAAGTGCCCCTCTCGGCTTATGGTCGAGTCGTTGTCCCAGGGGGTCGGCGGGGGAGGGGGAGCGGCGGCTGTCACGTACTCACCTGCTCCTGGTCCCTGCATGTCCGATGGTCTCTGGGCAGCTCTTCCTGTGTTCAGCGGTCACGTGGTACCGCTCATTAAAGTAATAAATATGGACGCATATTCATTACTTTAATGAGCGGTACATGACTGCTGAACGTAGGAAGATGCTGCCGGCTCCCGGAGACCATCTGACGCTGCCAGGGACCACGCCAGGAGCAAGTGAGTATGACGAGGGAGGTGAGCATTGTCCATGACTGTTCAGGTCAGAGGGCGCGATGACCTAGCTAGGGTGCACGCCGCCCTCTGCCTGAACTGTCACTGCGGAGGATGTGAGACAGAGCGGCGCGCAGCAGTGGAACGGGGAGAGGTGAATATCACAAGTGCCGGGGGCCTGAGCGAAGAGAGGCGAGTATGTGATTTTTTTTTATTTTAATCGCAGCAACAGCTTATGGGGCATAATGTGCGCAGCATCTCGTGGGGCATAATGTGTGGAGCATCCTGTGGGGCATAATGTGTGGAGCATCTTGTGGGGCCATAATCAACCTTTATGCAGCATTGTATGGGGCAAATGTTTCTATGGAGCATCTTATGGGGACATTATTAACCTTTGTGCAGCATTATATGGGGCATATTTTAATATGGAGCATCTTATGGGGCGTATTTTGTATGGAGCGTGAGAAAATATTCTGAAAAATTCCCACGCTAGAGTTCATATGAGGTTATGCCAGCAGGGGGCGCAGTACTGCAAGTCTACAATGCTACGTTCCCCTGCAATTCTATTCATTCCCCAGTTTTTACAACCAGGAGCACAGCTGCATTAGCAAGCTCCTGGTTGTAAAATTATTTAACCCCTTCAGATGGATTTACAGTCTGAAACATGAGTGAACGCCGGAGAGGTATGGGATATTGTTGCTTTTTATGTTTTTTTTTATTTTTTCACACAGAACGAGGTGGACTAAGCGTACAATAAAGATTTTAAAACACCATGTGTATTTATTTCATTAAAATATTTTTTTCTTAATGTGTGTGTGTATTATTAACCCTTTACTACTATTGGATAGGTATCTTATTGACATCTCTCCATTATTAATCTGGCTTAATGTCACCTTACATTAGCAAGGTGACATTAACTCTATTACCCCTTATCCCACCGCTACTCGCGAGTGGGAAGAGAGAGGCTAAGTGCTAGAATAGGCGCATCTTACAGATGTGCCTTTTCTGGGGTGGCTGGGGCAGATGTTTTTAGCCGGGGGGGCAATAACCATGGACCCTCTCCAGGCTATTAATATCTGCCCTCTGTCACTGGCTTTCCCACTCTGGCGGAGAAAATTGTGCGGGAGCCCACGCCAGTTTTTTCTGTGATTTAACTCTTTATTTTAACACCTACAGCTCCCAAATTTTGCACACACACTACTAACGTTATTAGTGAGGAATATGTAAAACAATAAGGGATATGAAATAGTCTACTGTATGTAAACCATGTCTCATATCCTGTCGGGTTTGATAAGGACTTAGCAAGAGCGAATTACCGGCTTTTCTGCTATCTAGCTCTGTTTGTGATATAGATAGATAGATAGATAGATAGATAGATATTGTCTCAATGACATATATACAGTATATTCCTATACTATGTGTGGACATTTATTTTATCTATTCTTTTCTAACCTGTCAGTGTGATGTTACTGTACACCGCACTGAATTGCCGGCTTTTCTATAGAACAACGTTGCATATTTCTCGCAAGTCACACTGATGGTCCGTGTGTAATCCGGATTTTTCTCGCCCCCATAGACATTGGTGGATTTTTTGCGCAATATGCTGACAAACGCAGCATGCTGCGATTTTCTACGGCCGTAAAATAAGGCTGCAAAATATACGCCAGATAGGAGCTGCCCCATAGAGAATCATTGGTTCGTGTTGTTTTTGCGCCTCTCATACGTCCGTAAGAGTCTCTAGTGTGACGCCGGCCTTATACTAGAGTATATACGGTATGTGGTTTTGAGCACTTTTAGGGGTTCAGTTTTTAAAATTGTGTCACTTTCGGTATTTTCTGTCATATAGGCCCCTTAAACTCACTTCAAATGTGATATAGACAAAAAAAAATAATTAAAAAAAAAATGGTTTTGTAAATGTTTTTGGAAAAATTGGAAATTGCTAAGACACATTTAGCACTTCTGACTTACTAAAAAAATAAAATTAGGTTTTAAAAATGCTGATGTAAAGTAAGCATGTGGTAAATGTTATTAACCATTTAACTATTTTGTGTGATATAACTCTCTGGTTTAAGGGTATAAGAATTAAAGTTTGAAGCCTGCAATATTTTAAAAATATTCATCAAAATTCAATTTTTTCACGAATTAATGCAAACAATATCGACCTAAATTTACCACTAACAAAGTACAATCTCAGAATGACTGGGATATGTTGAAGCGTTCCAGAGTTACTACTACATAAAGTGACACTGGTCAGAAATGTAAAGTTTGCCCTGGTCAGAAACGTGAGAAAATGCTCAGGGGTGAAAGTAGCTCTGCAGAGTGATTTTTCTTTATTATTTAGCTCCTATGTATTAAAATGCTTACCCTCTTCTGTTCCCTGTGTCACTCAAGTCCTCTTCCGAACCACAGTTCTGATTACCCAGCACCTTTTAATGTGGCTCTGAAGTCCCTTTCTTATTGCTCCTCACACTTACAATGAGAAAGTGACTTGTGGTCCACACAAGATGCTGTGTGACCCGGCTAGTCAGAACAGTGGTCACGTGGTGCAGAAGAGGACCAGAACGGTGCTGGGAATGGAAGAAGCCAGTGATCGGTATTTTAATACTTGCACTGTGCAGATAATAACTACTGCTATAATATATCATTTATAAGACAAAAAAAAACAAAAGTCTCCAGCTTGATAGTTTGAATAAGGTGGTGAAATCAATGCTGTTTTTCTAATTAACACTTTATTCATGGTTCTTTGCGAATGGTTTCTGCAAGAATTGCGTGCGTCTCATCGACATCAGGATCTTGGGGACTTATAATTTGTAAAACACAGCATATCCAAAGGATGAATGGTTCATCAGCCTATCGAGCATGAACTCTCCAATAAGTGCCCATATCACACCATACATTAGAAGGTTATGCATTTGTGATGTAGAACTTCCATTATAATCATGTGTGTAGTGTATGGGCAGTTACTCAGCATTGTTAATTACCTTCAGGATATAAAAATCAAAACCATAAGCTGCATCGATAAGATCCAGAGTCCTCATTGTAACAGTAATGGGAAATGTTTTGTCCAGAATCTCACTGTGCAGCTGCCAGGCAAATAGCTGAGGCCTCCAAAGTCTCCTCACTCTGGTAGAAAGCTATAAAATAGGGAACCAAAAGGAGAGAAAGGGAAACATTACTATTGTGCCACGTGTCATCTCCTCACTCTAGACTTTATAGCCTTTGCGGAATCTTTCTGAATATCCGTCCTCGTAATTGATCATTGTTTAACCCCTTCTCTGCAGGTCAATTTTTCATTTGCATGTCTTCAAGCAACAATAACTTATTTTTCCATCACTACGACTGTATGAGGGATTCTTTTTTTGCTGGTAAAGTTGTAATTGTGAATGCCACCATTTAATTAAGGCTATAATGTACATGTGGGTAAGATTTGGGAAAAAACAGCAATTTCAGACGGGGACTTGATTGCTGGCACAAAACACTACAATGCTCAGCGTTATAGGTATTATCTTCTAAGCAAGGAATACCAAACTAACTGACTCCAGGGGAATGGTAAGTGACAGAAGAGGACCTCTCCTCTGTGTGACAATTTGGACACTATGGACCATGTCATGATCAGCACTAGGTTATGGGTGTGAGCTTTGACAGAGCCAGCACCCACTGTATATTGAGAAGGCTAATCTTCGGAACCAAGAACACCCAACTTGTGATGTTCATACAAATCACGTCTAGAAGTGGTTAAAGATGTTGTCTCACCACAACATAAGGCTATGTGCACACGTTCAGGATTTTTAGCGCTGAAAAAAAAACGCTTACATAAGCAACCCATCATTTTTAATGCATTCTGTATTTTTTCTGCACATGCTGCGTTTTTTTCCCGCGGCAGAATCGAATTCTGGAAAAAACGCAGCATATTCATTCTTCACATAGAATGCCCACCCCATTTGGGGAGTAAGCGGATCATGTGCGGTTGGTACTCAGGGTGGAGAGGAGACTCTCTTCCAGGCCCTGGGAACCATATAATTGTTAAAAAAAAAAAAAAAGAATAAAAAAATCGTGATATTCTCACCTTCCGGTGGCCCCCGCAGCCTTCCCGCTCCTCGCGATGCTCCCGTTCTCAGTAATGCCTTGCGAAAATGACCTGTGATGACGTAGCGGTCTCGCGTGATGCTACGTCATCTGGGGTCATTGTCGTGAGGCATTACTGGGAACAGGAGCATCACGAGGAGGGGGAAGGTTGCATAGGCAGCATCAATAGTAAAGAGTTGGCCACACTTGTCAAACATTATGTTTGACAAGTGTGACCAACCTCTCAATCGGTTTTCCAAGCAATGCTACAGATCGCTTGAAAAACGCTAGCATTCTGCAAGCTAATTACGCTTGCAAAACGCGAGTGTTTAGCGGGAATACGCATGCCAATTCTGCATGCGTTATACCCGCGGCAGGGATGAAGAATTGCTGCGGAAATTTCCGCAGCAATCCTGCAACATGTGCACTTAGCCTAAAACAAGTTACTCCAGCCATTAGATGATTGTACATGTCCCTCTCAAAGTTATAAGGTAAATGCAGGATTACCTGGCAGACATTTAAATGAATTAGGAACCATGTAATAATGGTCAGGATGAGATCACCTCCTCTTTCTATAGTTAATCTAAATGGACAATTTAATCCCAAACAATCGTTTAATGATAGTTTTAATATCTGAAAATAAATCAGTGGTGATTCACATTCCAATGGTTTCCTAGATGATCATTCATTCAACCATCAGCTTACTGCCTTGTGTATGGACAGCTTTAGCAGATCTCCACACTGGATAGAGAACACATCTATATCTTTAATAGATAAACTTGGTCGTATATTTGCTTTTAATGGATACATCAGGTTATGGATGACAACATGGGTGTAGTGACCATGCAATGTTTTACCTTATCATTATTGGAATATTGAAAGCCTGAAATCCAGCCTTCTCCACCCCAAAGTCCTTCATCAGCCTCAGGAGGAAAGTAGGGCAGCACTGGGACGTCCTGAACACGTTCTCGCTGTCCTGTCTTGGGGTTTAGTCTATACTTTAACCCATGTGGCCTCCAATGTACTGGAGTGGGCTTCTCGGTGTCATTCAGAGCCTTCAGGTAATGTGCAGGCAGGCGAGCATAAATACCTTCCTTCAGCTTCAGGGATTTCCAGATGGCAGGTGGATGCTTGTGAAGAGGCATCACTGGTGTACACGAAGAAAAGACAGAATCAAGTTACTTTTGGAATCTGAATGGGGTTTTCCAGTGAAGGTAAGTCATCGCCTATCCACAGAATAGGCAATTGGTGGTTGTTTGAATGCTGCGATCCACACCAAAGGGCAGAACAGGGCACTTTTATCCGCCTTACCAAGGGTTGAAATGGATTTTCAGTGAACATGTCCATCACCACTCTATTCTCTCTCCATGGGGCTGATAGAAAAAGTTGAGCGCATTGCTCTGCAGCCCCACTGGGAATGGCTACAACAGCAGTCGAGAATGACTCTGCATTCAAAATGGGAACAGCATGGATAAAATTGCCCTGATCTGCTGACTGTACAGGTACAAGTGGGTGGACCCCTACTAAACTACAAGTTATCAGCTACCCTGGCTAGGTAATACCTTATCTTTACTGGATGACTTATGTGCTTCACATTCTTTATTTAAAGGATACTAATAGTCTATGATATATTTTACACCATTTTGATGCTGTGCCCATTTAACAATGGAAAAAATGTGCCCAAATTGAGTGTCAATTGGAGCGTGTTACATTTCCATGTGATACTCTTCTATCAACTTGAACTAACTAGTAAAATATTTTTTCCCTCGGGAAATTATTCCTAATTAGAATTCCTCTTATGAACTAATATATCTTTAAAACAGACTAGTTGGCTGCTGCGAAATTTTCGCACATTGGTTCTCGGGGGCACAGGCAATTTCAGGAAAATTAAGCAGGTGAAATGTAAATGTATTTAATGAGATGATGAAACACAAGAGAGGTATGTGTCTCACACACACATATCTATCTATCTATCTATATCTACATAATAAATCTGATGGTTCAGAACCTGTCCGGTCCCTTTTAGGCTGCATTCATTTATATGTTCAGTTTTAAAGCTGAAGACTTCAACAGGTAAAAGTTTTACTTTTATTCTACTTTCACGTATGTAGCAAATATTTTATATGTACCTGCCTGAAGTCGGCTGGGCAAGGAGTTCGGCAAGCTGGAAAGACCCCAAGGCAAATGTTAGGATTTGTTTCAGCTTTGTGGTAGTATGCTTTGGGGTAGTGTGGTGCCACCTACAAGTAATTTTTCCTTAATGCATATTTATGAAAATTAATGTTTAACCCCTTTCTGACATTAGACATACTATCCCGTCGAGGTGCTATGGGCCCATACGACCACCAATGGGATAGTACGTCTAACGCGATCAGCCGCGCTCACGGGGGGAGCGCGGCCGGGTGTCAGCTGGCTATCACAGCTGACATCCGGCACAATGTGCCAGGAGCGGTCACGGACCGCTCCTTGCACATTAAGCACCGTAACACTGCGATCAAACATGATCGCAGCGTTCCGGTGGCATAGGTAAGCATCGCGTGGGGAGGGGGCTCCCTGCGTGCTTCCCCGCGACCCTCGGAGCAACGTGATGTGATCGCATTGCACCAAGGGTCTCCTCAGTCCTCCTCCCTGCAGGCCCCGGATCCAAAATGGCCGCAGGGCTCCTTCCGGGTCCTGCAGGGAGGTGGCTTGCAAGCGCCTGCTCAGAGCAGGCGCCAGGAAGCCTCCCTGCAGTGCCTGTCAGATCGCTGATCTGACAGTGCACTGCAAAGTGTCAGATCAGCGATCTGACAATATATAGTGATGTCCCCCTCCCCAGCCCGGGGGTTACACGCCACCCACCTGTCCCCCTCCCCAGTCCTGGGGTTACACGCCCCCCACCTGTCCCCCTCCCCAGCCTGGGGGTTACACGCCCCCACCTGTCCCCCTCCCCAGCCCGGGGGTTACACGCCGCCCACCTGTCCCCCTCCCCAGCCCGGGGGTTACACGCCGCCCACCTGTCCCCCTCCCCAGCCCGGGGGTTACACGCCACCCACCTGTCCTCCTCCCCAGTCCTGGGGTTACACGCCCCCCACCTGTCCCCCTCCCCAGCCCGGGGGTTACACGCCGCCCACCTGTCCCCCTCCCCAGCCCGGGGGTTACACGCCGCCCACCTGTCCCCCTCCCCAGCCCTGGGATTACACGCCACCCACCTGTCCTCCTCCCCAGCTCCGGGGTTACACGCCACCCACCTGTCCCCCTCCCCAGCCCGGGGGTTACACGCCACCCACCTGTCCCCCTCCCCAGCCCGGGGGTTACACGTCGCCCACCTGTCCCCCTCCCCAGCCAGGGAGTTACACGCCGCCCACCTGTCCCCCTCCCCAGCCAGGGAGTTACACGCCGCCCACCTGTCCCCCTCCCCAGCCCGGGGGTTACACGCCACCCACCTGTCCTCCTCCCCAGCTCCGGGGTTACACGCCACCCACATGTCCCCCTCCCCAGCCCGGGGGTTACACGCCACCCACCTGTCCCCCTCCCCAGCCCGGGGGTTACACGCCGCCCACCTGTCCCCCTCCCCAGCCCGGGGGTTACACGCCGCCCACCTGTCCCCCTCCCCAGCCCGGGGGTTACACGCCGCCCACCTGTCCCCCTCCCCAGCCCGGGGGTTACACGCCGCCCACCTGTCCCCCTCCCCAGCCCGGGGGTTACACGCCGCCCACCTGTCCCCCTCCCCAGTCCAGTGTTGCACATCACATACCTGTCCCCCTCCCGGTCCGGGGGTTACAGGAGCCAGCAGCTCCAGCACTGAGCTCTGTGAGGAGGACGGCTGCCTATTCCTCCCATAACCTCATACTGATACGAACTCAAAGCAATCACCCAAAACACAGCAGACAGGTCACTGAAAGTATCGCGATAGCTGCTCTATCGCGGCTTCAATAAGACACATTAGAGATCGGTAAATGCTAGAGTGTATGGGCTCCTTCCAGGTGTGACGTCATTTCCGGGGGGCGTGTCCTATCGGGAGGGGGCGTGTTTTCAGTCACATCATGAAGGCGGCAAAGCAAAGCAGCATGATTCTAGCTTGTGGACGCCATGGCACATGGAGGTTAGTGGTTTCAGGGTGAAAAAATGCTACTTGCTACTCGCTATTGGGGGGAGGCTCTGTGGTGGGCGACCTGCTTGTCTGTGTGGGGGGCACCGCTGCTGCTGTGGGGGACCCCCGTGGTGGGCTTTGTGGGGGGGCACCGCTGCTGCTGTGGGGGACCCCCGTGGTGGGCTTTGTGGGGAGGGGGCACCGCTGCTGCTGTGGGGGACCCCTGTGGTGGCCTTTGTGGGGGGGGGCACCGCTGCTGGCGGCCGGCTGTTGTGGGGGGGCCACCTCTGCTGCTGTGGGGGACCCCTGTGGTGGGCTTTGTGGGGGGGCACCGCTGCTGCTGTGGGGGACCCCCGTGGTGGGCTTTGTGGGGGGGGGCACCGCTGCTGCTGTGGGGGACCCCCGTGGTGGGCTTTGTGGGGGGGCACCGCTGCTGCTGTGGGGGACCCCCGTGGTGGGCTTTGTGGGGGAGGCACCGCTGCTGCTGTGGGGGACCCCTGTGGTGGGCTTTGTGGGGAGGGGGCACCGCTGCTGCTGTGGGGGACCCCTGTGGTGGCCTTTGTGGGGGGGGGCACCGCTGCTGGCGGCCGGCTGTTGTGGGGGGGCCACCTCTGCTGCTGTGGGGGACCCCTGTGGTGGGCTTTGTGGGGGGGGCCACCTCTGCTGCTGTGGGGGACCCCTGTGGTGGGCTTTGTGGGGGGGGGCACCGCTGCTGCTGTGGGGGACCCCCGTGGTGGGCTTTGTGGGGGGGCACCGCTGCTGCTGTGGGGGACCCCTGTGGTGGGCTTTGTGGGGAGGGGGCACCGCTGCTGCTGTGGGGGACCCCTGTGGTGGCCTTTGTGGGGGGGGCACCGCTGCTGGCGGCCGGCTGTTGTGGGGGGGCCACCTCTGCTGCTGTGGGGGACCCCTGTGGTGGGCTTTGTGGGGGGGGGGCACCGCTGCTGCTGTGGGGGACCCCCGTGGTGGGCTTTGTGGGGAGGGGGCACCGCTGCTGCTGTGGGGGACCCCTGTGGTGGCCTTTGTGGGGGGGGGCACCGCTGCTGGCGGCCGGCTGTTGTGGGGGGGCCACCTCTGCTGCTGTGGGGGACCCCCGTGGTGGGCTTTGTGGGGGGGGGCACCGCTGCTGCTGTGGGGGACCCCTGTGGTGGGCTTTGTGGGGGGGCACCGCTGCTGCTGTGGGGGACCCCCGTGGTGGGCTTTGTGGGGAGGGGGCACCGCTGCTGCTGTGGGGGACCCCTGTGGTGGCCTTTGTGGGGGGGGGCACCGCTGCTGGCGGCCGGCTGTTGTGGGGGGGCCACCTCTGCTGCTGTGGGGGACCCCCGTGGTGGGCTTTGTGGGGGGGGGGCACCGCTGCTGCTGTGGGGGACCCCCGTGGTGGGCTTTGTGGGGGGGCACCGCTGCTGCTGTGGGGGACCCCCGTGGTGGGCTTTGTGGGGAGGGGGCACGGCTGCTGCTGTGGGGGACCCCTGTGGTGGCCTTTGTGGGGGGGGGGGGCACCGCTGCTGGCGGCCGGCTGTTGTGGGGGGGCCACCTCTGCTGCTGTGGGGGACCCCCGTGGTGGGCTTTGTGGGGGGGGCACCGCTGCTGCTGTGGGGGACCCCCGTGGTGGGCTTTGTGGGGGGGCACCGCTGCTGCTGTGGGGGACCCCCGTGGTGGGCTTTGTGGGGGGGGCACCGCTGCTGCTGTGGGGGACCCCCGTGGTGGGCTTTGTGGGGGGGCACCGCTGCTGCTGTCGGGGACCCCTGTGGTGGGGGGGCACCGCTGCTGCTGTCGGGGACCCCTGTGGTGGGGGGGCACCGCTGCTGCTGTGGGGAATCCCCGTGGTGGGCTTTGTGGGGGGGGGCACCGCTGCTGCTGTGGGGGACCCCCGTGGTGGGCTTTGTGGGGGGGGCACCGCTGCTGCTTTGGGGGACCCCTGTGGTGGGCTTTGTGGGGGGGGGGGCACCGCTGCTGCCGGCCGGCTGTTGTGGGGGGGCCACCTCTGCTGCTGTGGGGGACCCCCGTGGTGGGCTTTGTGGGGGGGGCACCGCTGCTGCTGTGGGGGACCCCCGTGGTGGGCTTTGTGGGGGGGGCACCGCTGCTGCTGTGGGGGACCCCTGTGGTGGGCTTTGTGGGGGGGGCACCGCTGCTGCTGTGGGGGACCCCCGTGGTGGGCTTTGTGGGGGGCACCGCTGCTGCTGTGGGGGACCCCCGTGGTGGGCTTTGTGGGGGGGGCACCGCTGCTGCTGTGGGGGACCCCCGTGGTGGGCTTTGTGGGGGGGCACCGCTGCTGCTGTCGGGGACCCCTGTGGTGGGGGGGCACCGCTGCTGCTGTGGGGAACCCCCGTGGTGGGCTTTGTGGGGGGGCACCGCTGCTGCTGTGGGGGACCCCCGTGGTGGGCTTTGTGGGGGGGGCACCGCTGCTGCTGTGGGGGACCCCTGTGGTGGGCTTTGTTGGGGGGGGGGGGCACCGCTGCTGCCGGCTGTTGCGGGGGACCCCTGTGGTTGGATTTTGGGGGGCACCTGCTGGCTGTTGGGGGGGACCCCTGTGGTGGGGTTTGGAGGTGACCTGCTTACGGGGTGGACCCCTTTTAGTGGGGGACCCCTGTTGTGGGATTTGAGGGCTGTCTGCTTGTGGGATGTGGGGGGAGACCTGCTGCAGGCTATTGGGGGACCCCTGTGGTGGGACGTGGGGAGGCGACCTGCCTGTGGTGGGACGTGGGGAGGCGACCTGCCTGTGGTGGGACGTGGGGAGGCGACCTGCCTGTGGTGGGACGTGGGGAGGCGACCTGCCTGTGGTGGGACGTGGGGAGGCGACCTGCCTGTGGTGGGACGTGGGGAGGCGACCTGCCTGTGGTGGGACGTGGGGAGGCGACCTGCCTGTGGTGGGACGTGGGGAGGCGACCTGCCTGTGGTGGGACGTGGGGAGGCGACCTGCCTGTGGTGGGACGTGGGGAGGCGACCTGCCTGTGGTGGGACGTGGGGAGGCGACCTGCCTGTGGTGGGACGTGGGGAGGCGACCTGCCGCTTACGGAGGGATCCCCTTTATTGGGGGGCGACCTGCTTATGGGTTGGGTTTGGGGGGCTGATGAGGGCTTAGGCTGGGTGGAGTGGACGTCCGATAAGAGTTTAGGCTGGGTCGGGGGTGGACGTCCGATGGGGGGTTTGTGCTGGGTGGGGTGTCCGCGTCTGATGGGGGTGTGTGCTGGATGGGGGGGTCCACATCCTGTGGGGGTTTGGCCGTCTGGTGGGGGTTTATTATTGGGTGGGCGTGGTGTGCGATGGGAGTAATGCTTGGAGGAGGGGTGGACGTCCGATGGGGGTTTATGCTGGGGGGTTAAGCTGGGGTGGCATCCGATTGGGGGGGTGTCTGATGGGATTTATGGTTGGGGGCAGGGCGCGTCATATGGGGATTTACGCTTGTGGGAGGGAATGTCTGGTGGGCTTTGGGTTTATCCTGTGGGGTCCGCTGGTTAATGTGAGGTGGAGGTTTCTGACTGGAGGAGTGAGGTTATGCTGTGTGGCCTTCTGGTTGATGTGGGGGAGCTAATGCTTCATTGGGGTACACAAAAAAAAAATGGGTGTATGCTGCTTATGCTATGCAAAAAAAATTTTAGGTATTTCCTGTAGAGGAGGGTACACCACCAACTAGCACGAAGCTAATCTGTTTTAACTTAATGTCAGTAGGAGGAAGACATGGGTCTGGACCGCCCAGCCCAGTTTAGGCCTTAGGTTTTGGGAGGTTTTTTTATTAACGATTTTTCTTTTTAATTTTTTTTTTTTCTTCCCAGATATGGCTTTTGAGGGCGACAGTGGAATTGTCACTCTAATCTCCCACCTAGAATTGTCACTACCATATCATCTGTGGTCTACGAGGCAAGGCCCTAACACATCAAGAGTGTTTGGGGTTCCCCGGAGGACCGTTCATGCCACGAATCGCCCTACCCTCTCGCCTCTCTGCGTCCAGGTTATTCCATGCCCGTCTTCATCATCGCTCTGCGAAAAAGGATTTGTGATCTTAAGGACTGGTATATCCTACGAGGCAGTAAGGGGGCTACTTTAAAAAAAAAAAAACCAAAACACAGGACAAATATGTCCTAGTTTTCCCCTGAGCAATGTGGACGTCTCCTGAGGAAACCTTCCTATTCATGCAGCCTCCACGTTTTCCAGAGGCTCCAGTGACCTTGCTCTTAAAATATCCAGGCTTTGGTCTAGGCCTTCTCTGGTGGCCGGTCCACACCGCCAGCGCCCTGAACAATCATGCACGCCAACTTTCTAGTGCGTCCTACTCTGCGCCTATCAGTTTAAGAGTACTTCGCTCCTGCAACAGAGGACTAAAGTCTGCCTCCCAAGAGATCTGTTCAAATTTGGTTGTTTTGGAAATGTTCTGTCCAAAAAAAAAAAAACGACGGGACAACTTCCTGACCCGCCAGGAAAAGACGAGACCTTCCTTTAGGCCAGCTCCCTCCTGGCATCCATGAACCCACCAGTACTGGTCTGCTAGGCCTGGGTCTAGCAGACTCTCTTCGACATGATGGGGCATTCCCACCTTGGATGTTTCTCAGGATCGGCTGCCGTGTCCTTCACAATTCAAGGCCGGTATTATGATCTCAGGTCCGGGACACCGAAATCTCAGACACCGGAGGCAGGCCTGAGGGGGGGGGGGGCTTCAGAGCCGCATGCCCTACCGACAGTCCTGCCCGCATGCACCAACAGCATATTACATTTTTACAATACATTAGAAATGCATAAAATGAAACAAGCAAAGGCATAAAATGAAACAAGGAAAGGCATAAAGTTTTTCTATGCAAAAAAAGGCAGTTTTATAAAATTAGAAATATTTCTATATCTATTGTTAAAATGATATTTATCCAGTATTTCTATAAGTAAAAGTCTGAGATTTCTGTGAGAAATGGTAATTGTTTACCTCTTAAACCAGTTCTGAATGTAAATAAAACATTGCTCTGATTAAGTCTCCACATTGTATTTGTCTTTCATTTCATGCGTAGGGCAGGACAAGCCCATGATGTATCTGTGTAAAGCTAGGTTCACATTGCGTTAATGGGTTAACGCTAACGGACTGCGTTGCACGGCGAAAATGTCGAAATTAACGCCGTGCAACGGGTCCGTTAGCGCACCCATGGACAGCAATGTTACTTTTAGCTGAAGCGCATCACTAGCGCATTCCATTTTCGGCACGCGCTAGCGATGTGCCGTTCTTTTGAGGCCCGTTCCTCGCTACCGCAGATCAGGGATCTGCGCTAGCGGGGAGGGTGAACGCCGACCCTCTAGAAACATTGCGTTAGCGCAATCCGCTAGCGCTATGCGCTTAACGGATTGCACTAACGCAATGTGAACCTAGCGTAAGACGTAAGGTGCTATAATAACAGCCTTGGGCTGGTTTAACACCAGCATTCGGCAGGGCTGCGGATGGCAGCCTTCTTCCTCCGTTAAGCCCCGCCCAATGCCGCACCTCTTCCTTCAGTTCCGCCTACGTCTGCATGCGTCCTGCATCTGCATGCGTCCTGCATACCCTATCTTTAACATTGGGTACGCAGGCCAAGCGGATGCCTCTGCATGCGTTGTTTTAATGCTGCGCCGACCGCAACAAAATGCAACATGTTGCGTTCGACGCAGTTCAGTGCATCGTCAAAACGACACGTGCCTGTGTACCCAATGTTAAAGATAGGGGATGCATGCAGACGTAGGCGGAGCTGAAAGAGGTGTAGCAGTGGGTGGGGCTTAACGGAGGAAGAAGGCTGCCGAACGCTGGTGTGAAACCAGTCTTAGACAGGTAAACCACTTTTGAAACAATGTTCACTTGTACAAGCATTTAACCCCTCAGTGACGGGGCCAATTTTTTAAAATCTGACCAGTGTCACTTTATGTAGTAATAACTCTGGAATGCTTCAACATATTCCATTGATTTTGAGGTTGTTTTTTTTCCTGACATATTAGACTTTATGATAATGGTAAACTTGGGCTAATGATAAACTTGGGTTAATGTTTTGCTTTATTTTGTAAAAATATCAGAAATTTTAAAAAATTGAAATTTTCAAATTTTGAATGATTTTCCCTTTTAAGGCCGGAGTCACACTAGAGAGGAATACGGACGAGTGCTATGCGAGAAAAAAAAATTGCATAGCGCTCGGACCAATGTTAATCTGTTGGGCAGCTCCCATCACTTTTTTTTTTCACGGCCGTATTATATGTGCGAGTGAAATTGCACTATGCTGCGATTTGCACCGTATATCAGCCGAGAATCCCCAATGAAAGTCTGTTTATGCAAGAAAAACTCATACCACACGGGCCATCAGTTTGACTTGCGAGAAATACGCAATGGTGTCCTTTTAAAGGCTTGCAATTCAGGTGCAGTGTACAGTAAAATCACACTGACAGCTTATAATATTTACAAATAGTTAATTTGTCGGCTTCTGTCAAATCATTGCAGGATAGGAGACATGGTTTACATACAGTAAACCATTGCAGAACGGTTAGATTTATATAGGTCAGTGACTAATACGGTTAGTAGTATGTGTGTGTGTGTGTAAAATTTGGGACCTGTATGTATTTAATAAAAATGTTTTCACTGAAAAAACTGGCGTGGGCTCCCACACAATTTTCTGTGCCACAGAGGGAAAGTCAGTGACTGAGGACAGATATTATAGCCTAGAGAGGGACCATGGTTATTGCCACCCCAGAAAAGGTGCATCTGTAAGATGCGCCAATTCTGGAACTCAGCCTCTGTTCTCACTGCCCTGTAGCGGTGGCATATGGGGTAATAAGGGGTTAATGTCACCTTTTGTATTGTAAGGTGACAGTAGGCCAGCTTACTTATGGAGAGGTGTCTGATAGATGCCTCTCCATTACTTACCTGTGGGCTTGATGTTACTTGACAATAAAATGGTGACATCAACCCCACAAATCTGAGCCCCACTGCTACAGGGCAAGTGGGAAGAGCGAGGCTAAGTACCAGAATTGGCAGATCTATAAGATGCGCCATTTCTGGGATGGCTGAGAGCTGATGGTTTTTAGCCTCTGGGGCTGCCAATATCCATGGCCTCTTCACAGACTATTAATATCAGCCTACAGCTTTTATAGGGGGACCCCATGTCAATATTTTGTGTCCCACTGTAAAATAGCCAGTAAAGGCTAAGCAAACAGCTGTGAGCTGATATTAATAGCCTGGGAACCTTTATGGTTATTGGCTCCTTTCCAGAATATTAACATCAGCTGTCAGCTTTCCCTCTGCTGGTTATGAAAATTATGCCGTGCTAGATATAGACACTGACATTCACAGCAGCGCATCCGCCCCGATGCTCTTTTCTGACTCCTTTCTCAGGCCCCCAAAAAAGTGTTAACTAAGTACCCTTTATTTTCTTGCACTGTAGCCGTTCACTTACTACAGGGTATTCAAACATTGTTTCTGCGCCGCCCCCCCCCCACATAAAGTACGACCACTATCTATATGCCTTTATATACAGCATTCTAGAATGCTGTGTATATATAGTAGGCCCACTGCCTGTATACCCTTATATACAGCATTTTATAAAGCACAACCACTATCTGTATGCCCTTAAGACTTGCCTAGCCCCATACAATGGGCTTTGCTAGTCTTAATCCGGGGCCTTCTCCTCTTCTATCACCGTCCTTCTTTCTTTGAGTCGATGACGCGTCCTATGTCATCCACACGGTGTCTTCCATCGTGCTCCTGTGCATCGCACTTCTTTCTGCCCGTTGCAGTACTTTGCTTTGTGCTCGGCAGAGAAGTGTTCCTGCACAGAAGCGTGATGAGGGAGGTTGTGTGGATGATGTAGAACACATCATCCACGGGAAGGACTGTGCCGGATGAAGACCAGCGCCAAACATAACACCGGACCGCCACGTAGGTGAGTATAAGAAGTTATTTACATTATGCACGTTGGCTTAGGGACATACCGTATATACTCGAGTAGAAGCTGTTAAGTGTTTTTGAATATCCATATTGAATGAGGAGCCCCATATAATGCTCCATAAAGTTTATGATGGGCCCCATAAGATGCTCCATATTAAAATATGCCCCATATAATGCTGCACAAATGTTAATAATGGCCCCATAAGATGCTTCATAGAAACTTTTGCCCCATACAATGCTGCATAAAGGTTGATGGCCCCATAAGATGCTCCATAGATTTTACTCCATAGATTATGCCCCATGAGATGCTCCACACATTATGCCCCATGAGATGCTCCACACATTATGCCCCATTTGCTGTTGCTGCGAATAAAATAAAAAAAACACATACTCGCCTCTCTTCGCTCAGGCCCCCGGCACTTTCCACTGCTGCGCGCGGCTCTGTCTTCCATCCTCTGCACTGACTGTTCAGGCAGAGGGCAGCGCGCACACTAACTACATCATCGTGCCCTCTGACCTAAACAGTCACAGCCAGAGGACAGAGCGGCCCGCAGCGGTGGAAAGGGGAGAGGTGAATATCGCGCAATGCTCACCTCCCCCGTCATACTCACCTGCCCCCGACGCGGTCCCTGGCAGCTTCTCACTGTCAGATGGTCTCCGGGAGTCGGCAGCGTCTTCCTATGTTCAGCTGTCACGGACAGCTCATTAAAGTAATGAATATGCATCCATATTCATTAATGAGCGGTTCCACGTGACCGTTGAACAAAGGAAGAGTTGCCCGGAGACCATCGGACATGCAGGGACCGCGCCGGGAGCAGGTGAGTATGTGACAGCCGCCGCTCCCCCTCCCCCGCCGACAATGACTTGAGTATAAGCCGAGAGGGTCACTTTCAGCCCAAAAAAGTGGGCTGAAAATCTCGGCTTATGCTCGAGTATATACGGTATGTACGGTACAGCACTGTAGAAGGGTGTGTATAAGGGCATATAGGTTCTGGTGGTACAATATATGGGGAAAACCTGGTGACAGGTTCCCTTTAAGAAACCTATGGAACTAGGTAAAAAATAGCATTTTTTGGATGGTGAAAAACTTGTAATTTAAATATTGATGAAGGCTGAGCTGCAGGTGGTCTGTGTCTCTTCATAAGTTTAAGGCCGGGGTCACACTAGCGTAGAATACGGACGAGCGCTATGTGAGAAAACATCGCATGGCACTCGGACCAGTGTTAATCTATGGGGCAGATCACATCTGTGATTATTTTTTCATGCCGAATCGGCATACGAGAACAATCGCAGCATATATACCTGACAGGGGCCCATACATTCTGATATCATCCGTAATATATACCTGACAGGGGCCCATACATTCTGATATCATCAGTAATATATACCTGACAGGGGCCCATACATTCTGATATCATCAGTAATATATACCTGACAGGGGCCCATACATTCTGATACCATCAATAATATATATACCTGACAGGGGCCCATACATTCTGATATCACTAATAAATACCTGACAGGAGCCCATACATTCTGATACCATCATTAATATATACCTTACGGGCCCATACATTCTGATACCATCAATAATATATATACCTGACAGGGGCCCATACATTCTGATATCACTAATAAATACCTGACAGGAGCCCATACATTCTGATACCATCATTAATATATACCTGACGGGCCCATACATTCTGATACCATCACTAATATATACCTGACAGGGGCCCATACATTCTGATATCATCACTAATATATATACCTGACAGGAGCCCATACATTCTGATACCATTACTAATATATACCTGACAGGGGCCCATACATTCTGATATCATCACTAATATATACCTGACAGGAGCCCATACATTCTGATATCAATAATATATACCTGATAGGGGCCCATACATTCTGATATCATCAATAACATATACCTGACAGGGGCCCGTACATTCTGATATCAATAATAATATATACCTGACAGGGGCCCATACATTCTGATACCATCAATAATATATATACCTGACAGGAGCCCATACATTCTGATATCAATAATATATACCTGACAGGAGCCCATACATTCTGATACCATCACTAATATATACCTGACAGGAGCCCATACATTCTGATATCAATAATATATACCTGACAGGAGCCCATACATTCTGACATCAATAATATATACCTGACAGGAGCCCATACATTCTGATACCATCATTAATATATACCTGACGGGCCCATACATTCTGATACCATCACTAATATATACCTGACAGGGGCCCATACATTCTGACATCAATAATATACACGTGACAGGAGCCCGTACAGTCCGTATCTACAATAATATATACCTGACAGGAGCCCGTACAGTCTATATCTACAATAATATATACCTGACAGGAGCCCGTACAGTCTATATCTACAATAATATATACCTGACAGGAGCCCGTACAGTCCGTATCTACAATAATATATACCTGACAGGAGCCCGTACAGTCCATATCTACAATAATATATACCTGACAGGAGCCCGTACAGTCTATATCTACAATAATATATACCTGACAGGAGCCCGTACAGTCTATATCTACAATAATATATACCTGACAGGAGCCCGTACAGTCTATATCTACAATAATACATACCTGACAGGCGCCCGTACAGTCTGTATATACAATAATACATACCTGACAGGAGCCCGTACAGTCTATATCTACCATACTATATACCTGACAGGAGCCCGTACAGTCTATATCTACCATACTATATACCTGACAGGCGCCCGTACAGTCTATATCTACAATAATATACACCTGGCAGGAGCCTGTACAGTCTATATCTACAATAATATACACCTGACAGGAGCCCGTACAGTCTATATCTACAATAATATATACCTGACAGGAGCCCGTACAGTCTATATCTACAATAATATATACCTGACAGGCGCCCGTACAGTCTATATCTACAATAATACATACCTGACAGGCGCCCGTACAGTCTGTATATACAATAATACATACCTGACAGGAGCCCGTACAGTCTATATCTACCATACTATATACCTGACAGGAGCCCGTACAGTCTATATCTACCATACTATATACCTGACAGGCGCCCGTACAGTCTATATCTACCATACTATATACCTGACAGGAGCCCGTACAGTCTATATCTACCATACTATATACCTGACAGGCGCCCGTACAGTCTATATCTACAATAATATACACCTGGCAGGAGCCTGTACAGTCTAGTGTCTTCACCAGTGAGCTGACTACACTGTATGGGCTGCAGTCAGGACCTGGCAGGAGCCCATATATTCTGCTGGTTTTAATAATTTATACCTTGAAGGAGCACATACATTCTAGTGTCATGTATTTACTGCAGTCAGGGCCAGGCAGCCGCCCATAAAGTCTGCTATCTTCAGGAATATATACCTGACTGCAGCCCATACACTCTAGCATCTTCAGTAGTGAGCCGGCTACACTGTATGGGCTGCAGTCAGGCACCTGGAAGGAGCCCATACACTCTAGCATCTTCAGTACTGAGCCAGCTACACTGTATGGGCTGCAGTCAGGACCTGGAAGGAGCCCATACACTCTAGCATCTTCACAGTGAGCCAGCTACACTGTATGGGCTGAAGTCAGGTGACCTGGAAAGAGCCCATACACTCTAGCATCTTCAGTACTGAGCCGGCTAGAGTGTATGGGCTGCAGTCAGGAAACCAGGAAGGAGCCCATACAGTCTAGGCTCAACCATTAGAGATCACATACCTGGCCGTCGCTCTGTTAATGACAAGCCAAGGACACCCGGAAGTCAGCGCGTGCGTCCCACTTCCGCTTTTGTCGCAATGGTATGACTGCAGTTCAGTTGCGATCACGTGGTTTGTCACAGTATGTTGACTTTTGTCGCCCTCTTGTGGTCGAGACTGGTGATGGACGCCTCCATTTCAGACTCCTGATGTTTTTCCATGACGCAAATTGCCGCAAATGAAATGTGCTGCATGATGTGTAACAGTACAGTCAGCAGGTGGCACTGTCACACTGATATCTCCGGGCCTGGTGCCTACATTGCCACATGGGCGAGGGAATGGCCACACGTGAGGGTTTGGGACTAAAACACCCTGCAGTCCCTATCTATATAAGGAAAGTGTTTGTGGTAGTTGTAGTACATGTATTGGAGCCTGTGTTCCAGCTCTCTGCACAAGTCAGTAAATGACCGTGATGGAAGCTGAGGGATGGTCGCCATTGACCCCCATGTCACACAGAACATAGATGTGAGCAACAAAGGGGAGATCTGACCATGGAAGTTATTCCCCGTCCATATTCTGAGGACTAATCACTAGTGATGACAGCTATACATATGGTTGACAACCGTCCAGTTTGCAAAAGCTTTAGGGAACACAGATTCTCTTGGCAATATGCCAATTTCCGCACCCAAAAAGTCTATTAACAATTTTGAATTTTTTTTTATAATTTAATAAGACGATTGCAGTCACGGAAGTCGAAGAATTTAGGTTTGATCATTTTTAACAATTTTGCCCATTTTGACTGTGACCACTGTCTGGTTCCCAGGTCCACTCAGTTTTGTTTCACATCATCCCAATTTGTTGCACATAGTGTACTCCATTATTATGTATTGTATCATCCTTTATTACATAGTGCCCTCACTCATTTTGTATAGCATTGTCCTTTAGGCTGGAATTGGTCAGGTTAATCTTTGCGAAGGACGTATGAATCATGCCGCATACAAGGTTATCCTGGAAAAACACTTGATTCCTTCTGCTCAGGCAATGTTCCCCAACTCTGAGGACTGTTTTTTCCAGCAAGACAATGCGCCATGCCACACAGCTAGGCAGGGCCATATTTGCCACTAGGCACGTGAGGGCACGTGCCTAGGGCGCCAGGATGCGAAGGGCGGCACCTGAGCAAGGTTTTTTGTTTTTTTTAAAGCCTGGGGTCAGGAGGATGGGGGAGTATGGAGGTCGGAGGATGAAGGAGGACGTGGGAAGGATGAAGGAGGACGGGGAGGATGAAGGAGGACGGGGGAGCCACGCATATAAGGATGGGAGGGGGGAGCAGAGCCAAACATACAAGGATGGGAGGGGGGAGCAGAGCCACGGATACAAGGATGGGAGGGGGAAGCAGAGCCACGCATACAAGGATGGGAGGGGGGAGCAGAGCCACGCATACAAGGATGGGAGGGGGGAGCAGAGCCACGCATACAAGGATGGGAGGGGGGAGCAGAGCCACGCATACATGGATATGAGGGGGGAGCAGAGCCACGCATACAAGGATGGGAGGGGGGAGCAGAGCCACGCATACAAGGATGGGAGGGGGGAGCAGAGCCACAAATACAAGGATGGGAGGGGGGAGCAGAGCCACACATACAAGGATGGGAGGGGGAGCAGAGCCACGCATACAAGGATGTGAGGGGGGAGCAGAGCCACACATACATGGATATGAGGGGGGAGCAGAGCCACGCATACAAGGATGGGAGGGGGGAGCAGAGCCACGCATACATGGATATGAGGGGGGAGCAGAGCCACGCATACATGGATATGAGGGGGGAGCAGAGCCACGCATACAAGGATGGGAGGGGGGAGCAGAGCCACAAATACAAGGATGGGAGGGGGAGCAGAGCCACGGATACAAGGATGGGAGGGGGGAGCAGAGCCACGCATACATGGATATGAGGGGGGAGCAGAGCCACGCATACAAGGATGGGAGGGGGGAGCAGAGCCACAAATACAAGGATGGGAGGGGGGAGCAGAGCCACACATACAAGGATGGGAGGGGGGAGCAGAGCCACACATACAAGGATGGGAGGGGGAGCAGAGCCACGCATACAAGGATGTGAGGGGGGGAGCAGAGCCATGCATACAAGGATGTGAGGGGGGAGCAGAGCCACACATACAAGGATGGGAGGGGGAGCAGAGCCACGGATACAAGGATGGGAGGGGGAGCAGAGCCACGCATATAAGGATGGGAGGGGGAGCAGAGCCAAGCATATAAGGATGGGAGGGGGGAACAGAGCCACGCATACAAGATGGGAGCGGGGAGCCATGCTTATAACAGGGGGAGCCACACATGATGGACAGTGATGAGGGGACAATACATACCCGGCTTATACTCGAGTTGATAAGCTTACCCAGTTTTTTGTGGCAAAATTAGGTGCCTTGGCTTATACTCGGGTCAGCTTATACTCGAGTATATATGGTATGTAATATATACACATGTATGTGTGTGTGGCTATATCCATATAGCTTTGTCGCCATAAAACGAGGGGGGCCCAGACACAGTTCTTGCACAGGGGCCACAAGCTGTCAGTATCCGCCCCTGCCCAGGTAACAATTGTACTCGCATCTTACAGAAGTGAGTACAATTGAGGCTCTGACTGCCGGGTCAGAGCGATGTGAGCAGCATGATCAGATCATGTGATCACGCTGCTGATGTCGTTCACTCGCGCTGCAGAGGTGAACGCTGGTGGTAAGTGCTCCAGTGGAGCAGAAGACACCGAAGATTAAGTGCACGGGAGGGGGGACAATTTGAGTGGGGATGGGGATGCTTAATGTGTAGGGTGAGATTTATGGGCACACAATGAAGAGCAAAGGGTGAGATGGGGAAACAGTACTGGGGGAATGGGGGCATGTATGCAGAAACAGTATGGGGGATGGGTGCAGACATTATGGGGAGCGACGGGAATGTACAGTGCCTACAAGTAGTATTCAACCCCCTGCAGATTTAGCAGGTTTACACATTTGGAATTAACTTGGCATTGTGACATTTGGACTGTAGATCAGCCTGGAAGTGTGAAATGCACTGCAGCAAAAAAGAATGTTATTTCTTTGTTTATTTTTTTTTTTAAATTGGGAAAAGTTTTTTCAGAGGGTCATTTATTATTCAACCCCTCAACCCACCAGAATTCTGTTTGGTTCCCCTAAAGTATTAAGAAGTAGTTCAGGCACAAATAACAATGAGCTTCACATGTTTGGATTAATTATCTCTTTTTCCAGCCTTTTCTGACTATTTAAGACACTCCCCAAACTTGTGAACAGCACTCATACATGGTCAACATGGGAAAGACAAATGAGCATTCCAAGGCCATCAGAGACAAGATCGTGGAGGGTCACAAGGCTGGCAAGGGGTACAAAACCCTTTCCAAGGAGTTGGGCCTACCTGTCTCCACTGTTGGGAGCATCATCCGGAAGTGGAAGGCTTATGGAACTACTGTTAGCCTTCCACGGCCTGGACAGCCTTTGAAAGTTTCCTCCCGTGTCAAGGCCAGGCTTGTCCGAAGAGTCAAGGCTAACCCAAGGACAACAAGGAAGGAGCTCCGGGAAGATCTCATGGCAGTGGGGACATTGGTTTCAGTCAATACCATAAGTAACGTACTCCACCGCAATGGTCTCCGTTCCAGACGAGCCCGTAAGGTACCTTTACTTTCAAAGCGTCATGTCAAGGCTCGTCTACAGTTTGCTCATGATCACTTGGAGGACTCTGAGACTGACTGGTTCAAGGTTCTCTGGTCTGATGAGACCAAGATCGAGATCTTTGTTGCCAACCACACACGTGACGTTTGGAGACTGGATGGAACTGCATACGACCCCAAGAATACCATCCCTACAGTCAAGCATGGTGGTGGCAGCATCATGCTGTGGGGCTATTTCTCAGCCAAGGGGCCTGGCAATCTGGTCCGCATCCATGGGAAGATGGATAGCACGGCCTACCTGGAGATTTTGGCCAAGAACCTCCGCTCCTCCATCAAGGATCTTAAGATGGGTCGTCTTTTCATCTTCCAACAAGACAACGACCCAAAGCACACAGCTTAGAAAACCAAGGCCTGGTTCAAGAGGCAAAAAATCAAGGTGTTGCAGTGGCCTAGTCAGTCTCCTGACCTTAACCCAATTGAAAACTTGTGGAAGGAGCTCAAGATTAAAGTCCACATGAGACACCCAAAGAACCTAGATAACTTGGAGAAGATCTGCATGGAGGATTGGGCCAAGATAACTCCAGAGACCTGTGCCGGCCTGATCAGGTCTTATAAAAGACGATTATTAGCTGTAATTGCAAACAAAGGTTATTCCACAAAATATTAAACCTAGGGGTTGAATAATAATTGACCCAAACTTTTATGTAAAAAATTTATAAAAATTTAACTGAGCAACAAAACTTTTTGGTTTGTAAGATTTATGCGTCTGTTAATAAATCCTGCTCTTGTTTGAAGTTTGAAGTCTCTAACTTATTTGCATCTTATTAAACCTGCTAAATCTGCAGGGGGTTGAATACAACTTGTAGGCACTGTATGTGGACACAGTATGAGTAGCGAAGTGAAAAATGTATGTGGACAGAGTACGGGGAGTGAGGGTGATGGGATGTATGCAGACACAGTATGGGGAGTCAGGTGAGCAGGCAGTATAGAAAGTGAGGGGGAAGTATATGAGGAGACAGTATGGTGAACAGGAGGGGTGTGAGAGGAGACAGTATGGAGAGGGAGGGGAATAGTGTGAGGAGACAGTATGGGGGGAGAAAAGTGAGTGGGCACAGAATAGAAACTGAGTAGTGGGTTCGTAGCATGGGGGGACAGTGTAAGGGCACAGTCAGGAGAGGACAGTATACCAAGGAGGGGGGTGTGATGAGAGTACAGTATAAATACTGGGCCCTATAGGGGGGGACACAGTGTGAGAAAACAGTGTGAAGAGGGGGCTGGAATGTAAGAGTGTGCAGTGCATTAGTTGTGAGAATTCAGAAGTCTGCAATGTCAGGATTCAGCTCTGCAGGTTCAGGTAGTCATCACATGGACACTTCACTCATATGCAATTTTCATACTTGTGGTCCTGTGACAACGAGCTTCTCTTCCTGCTTCTCTGTTTTTCACTGATCATTGAGAACATTAGGGAGACGAGGTCGTTGGTACATGACTAAGTGTGCAAATCGCATATGTCCTTGGGAAGGGGGGGGGGCGCCAAAATTAATTCTTGCCCCTGGTGCCAGAAACCTTAGATACACCTCTGCCGGTATGCTACTTCGAGCAGTGATTACCAGGTCCGGTGGAGGGATGTCTGTGCACAGGCAGTGAGGCAGGGATTGAGGGTGTACACAGCGAGAGAATGGAGACCCGCAGACTGCCCGTCTTAGTCTACGCCGTAACCTGGAGCCCTCATTATCAGAGGAATATGTCAGTTAAAGGGAGTCTGTCACCCCAAAAATCGTATATGAGATAAGGTCACCGGCATCAGGGGCTTATCTATAGCATTCTGTAATGCTGTAGATAAGCCCACAATGTATCCTGAAAGGTAAGAAAAACAGGTTATATTATACTCACCCAGGGGCAGTCCCGTCGCGGTCTGGTCCGACGCCTCCTATCTTCATACGATCACGTCCTCTTCTTGTCTTCCTGCTGCGGTTCCGGCACAGGCGTACTTTGTCCTGTTGAGGGCAGAGCAAAGTACTGCAGTGCGCAGGGCCTCTCTGACCTTTCCCAGCACCTGCGCACTGCAGTACTTTGCTCTGCCCTCAACAAGCCAAAGTGCGCCGAAGCCGCGGCAGGAAGACAAGAAGAGGACGTGATCGTATGAAGATAGGAGGCACCGGACCGCGACGCCCATCAAACCAGAACCGGACCGCAGTGGGACTGCCCCTAGGTGAGTATAATATAACCTGTTTTTCTTACCTTTCAGGATACATCGGGGGCTTATCTACAGCACAACAGAATGCTGTAGATAAGCCCCTGATGCCGGTGGGCTTATCTCATATACAATTTATGGGGTGACAGATTACCTTTAATAAATTGTTTTTCGAAAGCTTTATAGTGTAGTTTTAGGTCAGGAAGGGATGGTTAGGGATGAGCTAGGAAGGTGCAGGGACAGGTAGTGATGGCTACTTGTGGACATGTGCGGCACTTGCGGTTTTACACTTGCGGTGAGACAAAAACACTGCTGGCAGCGTTTTTTCCCATTGCCGCAAGTACCGCATTTGCCGGATCGCTGCAAAACCGCAACTGCCGCACATGTCCACAAGTCCCATAGGGAATGTATGAGGCCGAACGCAGTGTTGCTGTAAGTGATCCGTTACGCGGCAGATGCGGAAAAACTGCCCGATCTGCTGCAAAAGGCTACTTTCACATCAGCGATTTTTGCCAAAGTCACTGCAGATAGTGTCATACTCACCAATGGGAGAGGCAAAACTAAAAGTGCCTAGGGCAGCAGAAACTCCAAATACGGCCCTGCAGCTAGGTCAATCAAGGTGTAGATGAAGGATCACCACATCAAATCCCTGTCATGAGCAGCCCAATCTCCAGACCTGAACCCCATTGAAAACCTCTGGAATGTAATCAAGAGGATGATGGATAGTCACAAGCCATCACACAAAGAAGAACTGCTTACATTTTTGTACCAGGAGTGGCATAAGGTCACCCAGACGCAGTGTGACAGACTGGTGGAAAGCATGCCAAGACGCATGAAAGCTGTGATTAAAAATCATGGTTATTCCACAAAATATTGATTTCTGAACTCTTCCTGAGTTAAAACATTAGTATTGTTGTTTCTAAATGATTATGAACTTTTTTTTTGCATTATTTGAGGTCTGCAAGCAATGCATTTTTTTGTTATTTTGACCATTTCTCATTTCCAGAAAATAAATACAAAATTGATTGCTTGGAAATTCGGAGGCATGTTGTCAGAAGTTTATAGAATAAAAGAACAATTTACATTTTACTCAAAAATATACCTATAAAGAGAAAAATCAGATAAACTGAACATTTTGCAGTGGTCTCTTAATTTTTGCCAGAGCTGTATATTAAACTTTCAAGAAGAAAAAGAAATGCCAGCACTCACCCGATCTGCAGGTAGATCAGTCCATTTTTATTCTTATTCCATCTTGGACTATCACATAAAGTGCGGTAGTGCAGTTCATGCAGGTGCAGGGATTTTAAAAGAAAAAAATAGCCATGACGGACAACGACCATTTCACGCTTCACTTGCGCTTCTACATGTCCATGCCATTTAGCTTCCTTTTGCATCCCACTAGCCCTCACTATGACCATTTTACAGCCATTTTAAAAGCACCGAAGTTCGGGTCCCCAATAATTTCTATTGGGTTCTGGTCCAGGGTCAAGTTATTGCCCAAGTCAAACTTTTTACTGTATGTTCGGCGAACCCAAACATCCACGGGTTCGTTTATCTCTAATCAGCACAGTGTGGATAATGAATGCATAAACTTCACTATTACAGTAAACATTTAAAACATTAGCTACTTAGTGTTTTTTGATCAAAGAGTGCAAAAGCCATTCAACCATGTCAAGAGGTACCTAAATATTGACAGTTCCTATCACTAATGTCCTACCTTTCCTTGTGCCAAACTATGCCTCGTCTGAATGAGGAAATGAAAGAAAAAAAGGCTCTTTGATCAAAGACTGCTAAGTAATGTACGTTTTTAAGGTTTACAGCAATAGTGGAGTTCATATTTTAATTAATCGCAGTGTGTATTGTTATGAGAAGCAATTCAGTAGCACAATGAACATAGCGGTCAGAGCACATACAGTGATCTGACAATAACCCAAAATCATAGAACGAGCTCTGAGACGTGGGAACTCTGCAGACCGCAATCCCTAATCCTCTCCAAACAACACTAGAGGCAGCCGTGGATTGCGCCTAACTCTGCCTATGCAACTCGGCACAGCCTGAGAAACTAACTAGCCTGAAGACAGAAAATAAGCCTACCTTGCCTCAGAGAAATACCCCAAAGGAAAAGGCAGCCCCCCACATATAATGACTGTGAGTTAAGATGAAAAGACAAACGTAGAGATGAAATAGATTCAGCAAAGTGAGGCCCGACTTTCTTAACAGAGCGAGGATAGAAAAGGTAACTTTGCGGTCTACACAAAACCCTAAAGAAAACCACGCAAAGGGGGCAAAAAGACCCTCCGTACCGAACTAACGGCACGGAGGTACACCCTTTGCGTCCCAGAGCTTCCAGCAACAAATTAGACAAGCTGGACAGAAAAAATAGCAAACAAATAGCAAGAAGAACTTAGCTATGCAGAGCAGCAGGCCACAGGAATGATCCAGGGAAAAACAAGTCCAACACTGGAACATTGACAGGAAGCCAGGATCAAAGCATTAGGTGGAGTTAAGTAGAGAAGCACCTAACGACCTCACCAGATCACCTGAGGGAGGAAACTCAGAAGCCGCAGTACCACTTTCCTCCACAAACGGAAGCTCCCAGAGAGAATCAGCCGAAGTACCACTTGTGACCACAGGAGGGAGCTCTGCCACAGAATTCACAACAGTGTATATGTATATGTTTGTATTTTGGCCACATAGTGTTACTGTGTTCCTGTGTATCCATTTAATACTAAATGCATGCAGGTCCTATTGTTTTTATTTCTTAAATAGTGCCCACTCTAATATATATATAGTTTTTCCTTTATTATGTATAGCATCTTCTTCTATTCATACTGCATAATACTTTATTATGTATAACATTGTCATTTATTATATAATATCCACTCTTGTGCATAGTGTCATCCTATATTAAATATATAGCATCCTCCCTTATTATGTATAGTGTCACCCTTTGTTACATACAGCATCCTCCTTTATTATGTATAGCATCTTTTATTGCATACAATATCATACTTTATTATGTGTAACATTGTCTTTTATTATATAATATCCACTCTTGTACATAGTGTCATCCTATATTACAAATAGAATCCTGTTATTATGTATAGTGCTGTTCTTTGTTATATACAGCATCCTCCTTTATCCTATATTACATATAGCATCCTCCCTTATTATGTATAGTGTCATCCTTTGTTAGATACAGCATCTTCCTTTATTATATATAGCGTTGTCCTTTGTTATATACAGCAGTTTCCCTTATAATAATATATAGTGACTGAGTGTACATACTACTCTACCTGTGAGTGTGTGTTTGTTTGGGTGTCTAGAGTGTGGAAAATTTGTTTTGGGGTGTTAACAACGGGGGTGCTATTGGTGAGGTAAATTTCTTAGAAAAGGCAGTGCATAATGAAACTTTGCACAAGAAAGTAGAAAAATGCAGCACTCACCCAGGCTGCGAAGTGAATATCTTTAATCTGTCTTTAATCCATGTACAGACTTTGCATAAAAGACAAGCGGAGACGACAAGGGTGCGGGGAGAGTGAGCTGGACGACGGCCGTTTCGCACAATTAGTGCTTCCACAAGTCCATGCGAGCTAAAACCTAAGTCACTTCCTTATAAAGGGAACAGACTTAACCTCAATTGCTAACATGATTGTTACATTTGGCAAAAAAAAAACACAAATTACAAGTTAGCAAAAAAACACTTAAGATAACTGCATATTTCGAGAACACTATAAAAATATTGCCATATCTAATTTATCATTTAGACCAGGGGTGGGCAATTAATCTTGCCATGGGGCCGCATGAGAAATTTGGATGGTTTTAGAGGGCCGGACTAATATAATTAACTCATTTTTACCCAATACTGTAGTATACATATGCTATATTTTCATAAACAAACAGTATGTTAAACAATGCAGAGATTTACAATACATAATGTCCAGATCTCATTTGTGCCCCCATAATGTCCGGATTTAATTTGTGCCCCTATAATGTCCAGATTTCATTCATTTGTGCCCCCATAATGTCCAGATTTCATTAGTGCCCCCATAATGTCCAGATTTCATTTATGCCCCCATAATGTCCAGATTTCATTTGTGCCCCCATAATGTCCAGATTTCATTCATTTGTGCCCCCATAATGTCCAGATTTCATTTGTGCCCCCATAATGTCCAGATTTCATTCATTTGTGCCCCCATAATGTCCAGATTTCATTCATTAGTGCCCCCATAATGTCCAGATTTCATTTGTGCCCCCATAATGTCCAGATTTTATTAGTGCCCCGATAATGTCCAGATTTCATTAGTGCCCCCATAATGTCCAGATTTCATTCATTTGTGCCCCCATAATGTCCAGATTTCATTCATTAGTGCCCCCATAATGTCCAGATTTCATTCATTAGTGCCCCCATAATGTCCAGATTTCATTTGTGCCCCCATAATGTCCAGATTTTATTAGTGCCCCGATAATGTCCAGATTTCATTAGTGCCCCCATAATGTCCAGATTTCATTCGTGCCCCCATAATGTCCAGATTTCATTTGTGCCCCCATAATGTCCAGATTTCATTCATTTGTGCCCCCATAATGTCCAGATTTCATTCATTTGTGCCCCCATAATGTCCAGATTTCATTTGTGCCCCCATAATGTCCAGATTTCATTCAATTGTGCTCCCATAATGTTCAGATTTCATTAGTGCCCCCCATAATGTCCAGATTTTATTAGTGCCCCCATAATGTCCAGATTTCATTTATGCCCCCATAATGTCCAGATTTCATTTGTGCCCCCATAATGTCCAGATTTCATTCATTTGTGCCCCCATAATGTCCAGATTTCATTTGTGCCCCCATACTGTCCTGATTTGTCACTTGTGCCCCCATAGTGACAAATCAGGACAGTATGGGGGCACAAGTGACAAATCAGGACAGTATGGGGGCACAAGTGACAAATCAGGACAGTATGGGGGCACAAATGACAAATCAGGACAGTATGGGGGCACAAGTGACAAATCAGGACAGTATGGGGCCCATACTGTCCTGATTTGTCACTTGTGTCCCCATCATACTGTCCTGACTCCTGATAATTGTGCCCCACAGCCCCATAATGTCCTGTTTGTGCTGCCCCCATCCGCATTCCCCCCAGGGCTGGCCACTGCTCCCTCCTCCCCCATCATGCATGCAGGCAGGCGCCAGGCAGCTCCATCACCCGGTCCCCGCGGCATGGAGCACTTACCACCGACCACCGGCACCGTCCGACTCCACAAGTGACCTCAGTACAGCCGCATGCACAGAACACCGGCGCAACGGAGCAGAGCAGCGCAGCAGCCTGTGTCACGCTGAGTGACGTCACCTGCTGCTGGCGCTTCCCTGATGCGGAAGTGCCAGCGTCGGTCAGCGCCTCTCAGCGGACAGGGGTTTGAATGCAGGGCGCACAGGCGCAGCGTGGCTGAAGGGAAGGGGAACCAGCGGCGCGCAGCAGCTGCACTGTCTCTGGCGACTGGCCGAGCGGTGCCGGGGGCAGCGGGCCATTTACAATCGTCAGGCGGGCCGGATGCGGCCCGCGGACCGCATCTTGCCCAGGTCTGATTTAGAACAATCGGTCCTTGGGCACGGGCTTTTATTATCCATTTTGCTTCCTCTCTCAGGAGCAGCTTATCGTGATTACCTCTGTTGTGAATTCTGTGGCTAAATTCACTCCTGTGGTCACAAGTGGTATTGCAGCCTCTGGGCTTCCTCCCTCAGGTGTTTTGGTGAGCTCGTTGGCTGCCTTGCTATTTAACTCCACCTGAGTCTGTCTTCCTTGCTCCTTGTCAATGTTCCAGTGTTGGATCTGAGCTACTGCATCTTTCCTGTGGCCTGCTGCTCTGCTAGATAAGTGTTACTTTGTTTTTGTTTCCGTTTTTTCTGTCCAGCTGTGCTATTCTCTTTTGCTGGAAGCTCTGAGACGCAGAGGGTGCACCGCTGTGCCGTTAGTTCGGCACGGTGGGTCTTTTTGCCCCCCTTTGCGTGGTTCTGCTTTAGGGTTTTTTGTAGACTGCATAGTTCTCTTTGCTATCCTCGCTCTGTCTAGAATATCGGGCCTCACTTTGCTGAATCTATTTCATTCCTACGTTTTGTCTTTTCATCTTGCTAACAGTCATTATATGTGGGGGGCTGCCTATTCCTTTGGGGTATTTCTCTGAGGCAAGTCAGGCTTGTATTTCTATCTTCAGGCTAGTCAGCTCCTCAGGCAGTGCCGAGTTGCATAGGTAGTGTTAGGCGCAATCCACTGCTGCTTTTAGTTGTGTGAGGATAGGTTTAGGTATTGCAGTCTGCAGAGATTCCACGTCTCAGAGCTTGTTCTATTGTTTTTGGGTTATTGCCATATCACTGTATGTGAGCTGATTACTGCACACTGTGTTGCCTGATAGCACAGCATAACAGTACAAGGAGCCAAACCAATGATTCTCAATAGAGGGAAAAAAGAAGTCCTGACATCATTTTTTTTTTTTTTTCCTCAGCTCTGTCTTCAGTTTTTTTTTTTTTTTTCCCCTAGACATTAGAGTGCTTCAGGACACAGCTGTGGACATGGATATTCAGGCTCTGTGCTCCTCAATGGATAATCTTGTTATAAATGTACAAAAGATTCAAGATACAATTGATCAGAAATCTATGCTAGAACCAAGAATTCCTATTCCTGATTTGTTTTTTGGTGACAGAACTAAGTTCCTGAGCTTCAAAAATAATTGTAAGCTATTTTTGGCCTTGAAACCTCATTCTTCTGGTAATCCTATTCAACAGGTTTTGATTATTATTTCTTTTTTGCGCGGCGACCCACAGGACTGGGCGTTTTCTCTTGCGCCAGGAGACCCTGCATTGAGTAATGTTGATGCGTTTTTCCAGGCGCTTGGATTGCTTTACGATGAGCCTAATTCAGTGGATCAGGCTGAGAAAAATTTGCTGGCTTTATGCCAGGGTCAGGATGATGTAGAAGTATATTGTCAGAAATTTAGGAAGTGGTCAGTACTCACTCTGTGGAATGAATCTGCACTGGCGGCTTGGTTCAGAAAGGGTCTCTCTGAAGCTCTTAAGGATGTCATGGTGGGATTTCCTATGCCTGCTGGTTTGAATGAGTCTATGTCCTTGGCCATTCAGATCGGTCGTCGCTTGCGCGAGCGTAAATCTGTGCACCATCTGGCGGTATTGTCTGAGAGTAAACCTGAGCCTATGCAGTGCGACAGGACTATGACTAAAGTTGAACGGCAAGAACACAGACGTCTGAATGGGCTGTGTTTCTACTGTGGTGATTCCACTCATGCTATTTCTAATTGTCCTAAGCGCACTAGGCGGTTCGATAGCTCTGCCGTCATTGGTACTGTACAGTCCAAATTCCTTCTGTCCATTACCTTGATATGCTCTTTGTCATCGTATTCTGTCATGGCGTTTGTGGATTCAGGCGCTGCCCTGAATCTGATGGATTTGGATTATGCTAAACGTTGTGGATTTTTCTTGGAGCCTTTGCGGTGTCCTATTCCGTTGAGAGGAATTGATGCTACACCTTTGGCCAAGAATAAGCCTCAGTACTGGACCCAGCTGACCATGTGCATGGCTCCTGCACATCAGGAAGTTATTCGCTTTCTGGTGTTGCATAATCTGCATGATGTGGTCGTGTTGGGGTTGCCATGGCTACAAACCCATAATCCAGTATTGGATTGGAATTCCATGTCGGTAACCAGCTGGGGTTGTCAGGGAGTACATGGTGATGTTCCATTTTTGTCTATTTCGTCATCCATTCCTTCTGACATCCCAGAGTTCTTGTCTGACTTTCAGGATGTATTTGAAGAGCCCAAGTCTGATGCCCTACCTCCGCATAGGAATTGTGATTGTGCTATCAATTTGATTCCTGGTAGTAAATTCCCTAAAGGTCGTTTATTTAATTTGTCCGTGCCTGAACACACCGCTATGCGCAGTTATGTGAAAGAATCCCTGGAGAAGGGACATATTCGCCCATCGTCATCACCATTGGGAGCAGGGTTCTTTTTTGTAGCCAAAAAGGATGGTTCGCTAAGACCGTGTATTGATTACCGCCTTCTTAATAAGATCACTGTTAACTTTCAGTATCCCTTGCCATTGATATCTGACTTGTTTGCTCGGATTAAGGGGGCTAGTTGGTTTACTAAGATTGATCTTCGTGGTGCGTATAATCTGGTGAGAATCAGGCAGGGAGATGAATGGAAAACGGCATTTAATACGCCCGAGGGTCATTTTGAGTATCTGGTGATGCCGTTCGGACTTGCCAATGCTCCATCTGTTTTTCAGTCTTTTATGCATGACATTTTCCGTGAGTATCTGGATAAATTCCTGATTGTTTACTTGGATGACATTTTGATCTTCTCTGATGATTGGGAGTCTCATGTGAAGCAAGTCAGAATGGTTTTCCAGGTACTGCGTGCTAATTCCTTGTTCGTGAAGGGATCAAAGTGTCTCTTCGGTGTGCAGAAAGTTTCATTTTTGGGGTTCATCTTTTCCCCTTCTACTATCGAGATGGATCCGGTTAAGGTCCAGGCCATCCAGGATTGGACTCAGCCGACATCTCTGAAAAGTCTGCAGAAATTCCTGGGCTTTGCTAATTTTTATCGTCGCTTCATCTGTAATTTTTCTAGCATTGCCAGACCATTGACCGATTTGACCAAGAAGGGTGCTGATTTGGTTAATTGGTCTTCTGCTGCCGTGGAAGCTTTTCAGGAGTTGAAGCGTCGTTTTTGCTGTGCCCCTGTGTTGTGTCAACCAGATGTTTCTCTTCTGTTCCAGGTCGAGGTTGATGCTTCTGAGATTGGAGCAGGGGCGGTTTTGTCACAGAGAGGTTCTGGTTGCTCAGTGTTGAAACCATGTGCTTTCTTTTCCAGGAAATTTTCTGCTGCTGAGCGTAATTATGATGTGGGCAACCGAGAGTTGCTGGCCATGAAGTGGGCATTCGAGGAGTGGCGTCATTGGCTTGAGGGAGCTAAGCATCGCGTGGTGGTATTGACTGATCATAAGAATCTTACTTATCTCGAGTCTGCCAAGCGCTTGAATCCTAGACAGGCCCGTTGGTCGTTATTTTTTGCTCGTTTTGATTTTGTGATTTCGTACCTTCCGGGCTCTAAAAATGTGAAGGCGGATGCTCTGTCTAGGAGTTTTGTGCCCGACTCTCCGGGGTTATCTGAGCCGGCGAGTATCCTCAAGGAAGGAGTCATTGTGTCTGCCATCTCTCCTGATTTGCGGAGAGTGTTGCAGAAATTTCAGGCTAATAAACCTGATCGTTGTCCGGCCGAGAAACTGTTCGTCCCTGATAGGTGGACTAGTAAAGTTATCTCTGAACTTCATTGTTCGGTGCTGGCTGGTCATCCAGGAATCTTTGGTACCAGAGAGTTAGTGGCTAGATCCTTCTGGTGGCCATCTCTGTCACGGGATGTGCGTGCTTTTGTGCAGTCCTGTGGGATTTGTGCTAGGGCTAAGCCCTGCTGTTCACGTGCCAGTGGGTTGCTTTTGCCCTTGCCGGTCCCGAAGAGGCCTTGGACACATATTTCGATGGATTTCATTTCTGACCTTCCCGTTTCTCAAAAGATGTCGGTCATTTGGGTGGTCTGTGATCGCTTTTCTAAAATGGTCCATCTGGTGCCCTTGGTTAAATTGCCTTCCTCCTCTGATTTGGTGCCTTTGTTCTTCCAGCATGTGGTTCGTTTGCATGGCATTCCTGAGAATATTGTTTCTGACAGAGGTTCCCAGTTTGTCTCGAGGTTCTGGCGAGCCTTTTGTGGTAGGATGGGCATTGACCTATCTTTTTCCTCGGCCTTCCATCCTCAGACTAATGGCCAGACCGAACGAACCAATCAGACCTTGGAAACATATCTGAGATGTTTTGTTTCTGCTGACCAGGATGATTGGGTGTCATTTTTGCCGTTGGCTGAGTTCGCCCTTAATAATCGGGCCAGCTCGGCTACCTTGGTCTCTCCATTTTTCTGCAATTCTGGGTTCCATCCTCGTTTCTCTTCAGGACAGGTTGAGTCTTCGGACTGTCCTGGTGTGGATTCTGTGGTGGACAGGTTGCAGCAGATCTGGACTCAGGTAGTGGACAATTTGACCTTGTCCCAGGAGAAGGCTCAGCTTTTCGCTAATCGTAGACGCCGTGTGGGTCCCCGACTTCGTGTTGGGGATCTGGTTTGGTTATCTTCTCGTCATATTCCTATGAAGGTTTCCTCTCCTAAGTTTAAACCTCGTTTTATTGGTCCGTATAGGATTTCTGAGATTCTCAATCCGGTGTCTTTTCGTCTGACCCTCCCAGACTCCTTTTCCATACATAATGTATTCCATAGGTCGTTGTTGAGAAGATACGTGGCACCTATGGTTCCATCTGTGGAGCCTCCTGCCCCTGTTTTGGTGGAGGGGGAATTGGAGTATATTGTGGAGAAAATTTTGGATTCTCGTGTCTCTAGACGGAAACTCCAGTATCTGGTCAAATGGAAGGGTTATGCTCAGGAGGATAATTCCTGGGTTTTTGCCTCTGATGTCCATGCCCCAGATCTTGTTCGTGCCTTTCATGTGGCTCATCCTGGTCGGCCTGGGGGTTCTGGTGAGGGTTCAGTGACCCCTCCTCAAGGGGGGGGGTACTGTTGTGAATTCTGTGGCTAAATTCACTCCTGTGGTCACAAGTGGTATTGGAGCCTCTGGGCTTCCTCCCTCAGGTGTTTTGGTGAGCTCGTTGGCTGCCTTGCTATTTAACTCCACCTGAGTCTGTCTTCCTTGCTCCTTGTCAATGTTCCAGTGTTGGATCTGAGCTACTGCATCTTTCCTGTGGCCTGCTGCTCTGCTAGATAAGTGTTACTTTGTTTTTGTTTCCGTTTTTTCTGTCCAGCTGTGCTATTCTCTTTTGCTGGATGCTCTGAGACGCAGAGGGTGCACCGCCGTGCCGTTAGTTCGGCACGGTGGGTCTTTTTGCCCCCCTTTGCGTGGTTCTGCTTTAGGGTTTTTTGTAGACTGCATAGTTCTCTTTGCTATCCTCGCTCTGTCTAGAATATCGGGCCTCACTTTGCTGAATCTATTTCATTCCTACGTTTTGTCTTTTCATCTTGCTAACAGTCATTATATGTGGGGGGCTGCCTATTCCTTTGGGGTATTTCTCTGAGGCAAGTCAGGCTTGTATTTCTATCTTCAGGCTAGTCAGCTCCTCAGGCAGTGCCGAGTTGCATAGGTAGTGTTAGGCGCAATCCACTGCTGCTTTTAGTTGTGTGAGGATAGGTTTAGGTATTGCAGTCTGCAGAGATTCCACGTCTCAGAGCTTGTTCTATTGTTTTTGGGTTATTGCCATATCACTGTATGTGAGCTGATTACTGCACACTGTGTTGCCTGATAGCACAGCATAACATACCTCCCTGGGGAGGGAATTTAACGGTTTCAAGGCCAGCAAAACGCATCAGTTCAGGGTTTCTCTTATGCTTTTCTTGCATATGCTTTATCAAACGTACGGACCCTTTACCTGACGCTATCGAATTATAGTGTTCACGAAAGAGTCAGCAGGTTTAGTGCTGACTCTTTTTCCACCACTACATTGGTCTCTATGTTTTAGTTGACTTCACAGCTGCAACCAATCACTGAACTCAGAAGCTGTGCGGATATAGACAGATCAAGAAACCAAACTTAGTGATTGACTGCAGGGGAAATACTTGCTAAAGTGCCAGTGCCCAAATGCCATAGTTGCCTGATCTCTGTTCAGTGTCTCTTGAGCAGTATGTCTTTCTAAACCTCAAGGATCCCCAACTGATCATATCTTCAAGATATCCAAACACAGAAAACCATTAAGGTACCTTCACACTGAGCATCTTTACAACGAGAACGACAACGATCCGTGACGTTGCAGCGTCCTGGATAGCGATCTCGATGTGTTTGACACGCAGCAGCGATCAGGATCCCGCTGTGACATCGCTGGTCGTCGCTGAAAGTCCAGAACTTTATTTGGTCGTCAGGTCGGCGTGATTCGTCATGTTTGACATCAAAAGCAATGACGCCAGCAATGTTTTACATGGAGCTAACAACCGGCGAGAACGATAAGTACGTCACTGGATCGCTCATGCATCGTTCTGGAGTTGCTGTGTTTGACATCTCTACAGCGACCTAACAGCGACGCTCCAGCGATCTAGTTTAGGTCAGATCGTTGTCTATATCGCTGGAGCGTCGCTAAATGTGACGGTACCTTTAGTAATGTCTGATGCACTGACAAATTCCCGAAAACACACCAGAACTACTGTCACGATTAATGTGGAGATATCTTGTTCAGGATAGAGCTGTCACTTGGAAACTGGCAAGAGAGCACTGTTATGTTTCTGGGGATTTTTTATTATTGTATTTTTACATAAAATATTCTCAGATTGTGTAGCATAGATGAAGAGAACTATAAATACTGCAAAAATCTGACCTAGACATAGTGGCTGATGGGGAAGGATTTACTGGCAGACGGAAGGATATGATAGGCATAGTCGAGGTCTTTGATATCTGACACTTCGAAAACAGCAATTGACCTTGGTTCTACTGAAAATGTACATTGGGGAAAATAACTGATACAATGCCGTGTTTGCAAGTTTTCCACCTACAAAGAATGGAGGGTCTGTAATTTTTATCGTAGGTACACTTCAACTGTGAGACACAGAATTCCCCTAAAAAAAAATCCAAAAAAATCACATTGTATGATTTTTACATAATTAGCATTTTATTGCATGAAATAAGTATTTGATACAATACAAAAACAGAACTTAATATTTGGTACAGAAACCTTTGTTTGTAATTACAGAGGTCAAGCATTTCCTGTAGTTCTTGACCAAGTTTGTGCACACTGCAGCAGGAAATTTGGCCCACTCCTCCATACAGATCATCTCCAAATTTTTCAGGTTTCGGGTCTGTCGCTGGGCAAAATTGAGTTTCACCTTCCTCCAAAGACTTTCCATTGGGTTCAGGACTGCAGACTAGCTAGGCCACTGTCTTAGTTTCCCTGACAGTGTGTTTCGGGTCATTGTCATGCTGGAAGACCCAGTCACGACCCATCTTCAATGCTCTTACTGAAGGAAGTAGGTTGATGGCCAAAATCTCACGATACATGGCCCGATCCAACCTCCCTTCAATATGGTGCATACGTCCTGTCCTCTTTGTAGAAAGGCGCCCCCAAAGTATGATGTTTCCTCCACCATTCTTCATTGTTGAGACAGTGTTCTTTGTGTTGTACTTATCCTTCCTCCTCCAAACATGGCAAGTGGTGTTGATACCAAAAAGTTCTATTTTGGTCTCATATGACCACATGACCTTCTCCAATGCCTCCTTTGGATTATCCAAAGGGTCACTGGCGAATTTCAAACATGTGCTGGGGTGAGCAGGTGGACCTTGCGTGCCTTGCAGGATTTTAATCCATGATGGTGTAGTGTGTTACTAATAGTAATATTTGAGTCTGTGGCCCTCCTGTATAGTTCTGGGCCAATTCCTGACCTTTCTCAGAATAATTTTTTCTCACGAGGTGAGATCTTACATGGAGCACCAGACCAAGGAAGATTGACAGACATCTTGTGTTTCTTCCATCTACTAATAATTGTGCCAACAGTTGTTGATTTCTCACCAAGCTGCTTGCCTATTGTCCTGTAGCCCATTCCAGCCTTGTGCAGGTCTACATTATTGTCCCTGGTGTTCTTAGACAGCTCTTTGTTATTGGCCATTTGTTATTGGCCATGACCTGTAGCATTATCCGTTTGTGGTGCTGAGGCAGGTGGGGAGGTTGTTGGGGCGGCCATTTTGGGAATGTTACCGCTGGTGAGCAGTTCAGTAATTGTGAGGCTTACTGACTGTGCTTCGCCTCCCTTCTTCGGCATTGCCAGCGGTGGGGCTCCTGGGTGTGTGGGAGTCCCACGGAATCAAAACCGCCATGATTCGTGTGCTGGTTGGGGTTATTTATGGCTGTTCAGACAGCGGAGCTCAGCAAAGCATGTCTGCCGCCGTCGAGGTCCACCTTGTTTTTATTTTTAGATTCTGCCTCTCACACTTGGAAGTGTACCTACGATAAGAATTCTTCATAGGTGGAAAACTTGCAAAATCATCATTGTATCAACTACTTATTTCCTTCACTGTTTCTTATCTGAGTATGGAACAGCCTACTTCTTTTTAGTGCAACAGTGCCCCTCCCACAGCTTTTCTGTGTGCTCCTGACTCACTGACTAGTAAAAGTTTTGGCAAATTTACTATTATTGTGAACGGTTGAGCAAGTAGAAGATGAAATGATCTTTAAAAGGCCTAAAACTATAGATCACACATTTTTTGGTGTTTTAGGCAAATAATTTTTTTATATTATATTTTCATATTTTACATTAAAAAAAGTTTGAGCACCCTACATGGTTAGTAACTAGTATCATCTCCTTTTGAAAGTATCACAGCTTTTAAATGTGTTTTTATCCAGCCAAAAGTCTTTTAATTCTTGTTTGAGGGATTTTATCCATTCTTCCTTTGATAATTCTTCCAGTTCTGTGAGATTCCTGGGTCGGCTTGCATGCACTGCTATTTTGAGATATAGCCTCAAATTTTTCAATGATGTTCAGATGAGGGGACTGCTGTGAAGGCCATTGTAAAACCTTCAACTTGCGCCATTTGAGGTAGTCTATTGTGGATTTTTCTGTGTGTTTAGGATAATATCCATCTGTAGAAGCCATCCTCTTTTCAACTTCAGATTTTTTACAGATGGTGTTATGTTTGCATAATAATTTATTGAAATTGCAATGAATCCATTCTTCCATCTACCAGTGAAACGATCCCCCTTCCATTGGCTGCAACACAACCCCAAAGCATAATTGATCTACCCCCATGCTTAATGTTTGGCGAGATGTTCTTTTCCTGTAATTCTCTACACATAGCTTTTATCATTGTGGCGAAAGAGATCTATTTTAACCCCTTCATGACATGCGCTGTACATGCACAGCGCATGTCGTGTCCCTCCCTTTGATGTGGGCTCTGGCGGTGAGCCCACAACGTTCCCGGCACATGTCAGCTGTTTTGATTGAACAACTGACATGTACCCTTAACAGCCGCGGGTGGAATCACGATCCACCCGTGGTTATTAACCCATTAAATGTCACTGTCAATCACACAAGGAAGAATGGCAGAAAATCCCCAAATCCAGGTGTGAAAAACTTGTTGCATCATTCCCAAGAAGACTCATGGCTGTACTAGCTCAAAAGGGTGCTTCTACTCAATACTGAGAAAAGGGTCTGAATACTTAGGACCGTGTGATATTTCAGTTTTTCTTTTCTATTAAATTTGCTAAAATGTCTATATTTCAGTTTTTTTCAGTCAAGATAAGGTGCAGTGTACATTAATGAGAAAATAAATGCACTTTTTTGAATTTACCAAACGGCTGCAATGAATCAAAGAGTGAAAAATGTATAGGGATCTGAATACTTTCCGTACCCACTGTATATTTGTAGAGTGGAGGGGATTAGTTTGCGACATCACCGAATCCTGGGACAGACACTCGTAAAACACAGTTCACACAAGTTTGCTACTACTTGGCCGCAAACAGTTTTATTTGCACCATATGCAGTTCAGTAGGAATAAAATTAAAAACATAAAATCGTAGGCTGCCTGGCCGCTAATAAATGTGAATGCTAACTCAAGACATCTGAGTCTAATGCACAGCTTTCCAAACAAACAATAATTGATTTACTCACTGCGTTTTCCCAGGCGCACAGTGAGCCATCAGCTTTGCTATCTCTCTGCTCTTTTAACTCCTTAGTGACAGAGCTAATTTAACCAGTATCACTTTACACTGTGTTCCAAATTATTACGCAAATTGGATTTAAGTGTCATGAAGATTTAATTGTTTTGTTTGTCAAACTCGTGGATGATATTGTGTCTCAGGGCTCAATGGATGAATGAAATCAATCTTAAACACGTGATAATTAGTTTTCCAGGTGATTCTAATTAAAGGAAAACTACTTAAAAATGATGTTCCACATTATTAAGCAGGCCACAAGTTTCAAGCAATATGGGAACTAAAAAGGATCTCTCTGCTGCTGAAAAGCGTTAAATAGTGCAATGCCTTGGACAAGGTATGAAAACATTAGATATTTCACAAAAACTTAATAGTGATCATCATACTGTGAAGAGATTTGTGACTGAAACAGAGCACAGAGTTAATGCAGATAAAGGCATAATGAGGAAGGTTTCTGCCAGACAAATTCATTGGACTAAAGGTACCGTCACACTAAGCGACGCTGCAGCGATACCGACAACGATCCGGATCGCTGCAGCGTCGCTGTTTGGTCGCTGGAGAGCTGTCACACAGACAGCTCTCCAGCGACCAACGATCCCGAGGTCCCCGGTAACCAGGGTAAACATCGGGTAACTAAGCGCAGGGCCGCGCTTAGTAACCCGATGTTTACCCTGGTTACCATCGTTAAAGTAAAAAAAACAAACGCTACATACTTACCTACCGCTGTCTGTCCCCGGCGCTGTGCTTCTCTGTACTGGCTGTGAGCACAGCGGCCGGAAAGCAGAGCGGTGACGTCACCACTCTGCTTTCCGGCTGCTGTGCTCACAGCCAGAGCAGAGAAGCACAGCGCCGGGGACAGACAGCAGTAGGTAAGTATGTAGCGTTTGTTTTTTTTACTTTAACGATGGTAACCAGGGTAAACATCGGGTTACTAAGCGCGGCCCTGCGCTTAGTTACCCGATGTTTACCCTGGTTACCAGCGAAGACATCGCTGAATCGGTGTCACACACACCGATTTAGCTATGTCTGCGGGGAGTCCAGCGACGAAACAAAGTTCTGGACTTTCTTCCCCGACCAGCGACAGCACAGCAGGGGCCTGATCGCTGCTGCCTGTCACACTGGACGATATCGCTAGGAAGGACGCTGCAACGTCACGGATCGCTAGCGATATCGTCTAGTGTGACGGTACCTTAAGAGAGCAGCTGCCAAAATACCATTACAAAGCAGCAAAAAGTTATGTGAAGCTGCTGGTGCCTCTGGAGTCCCTCGAACCTCAAGGTACAGGATCCTTCAAAGGCTTGCTGTGGTGCATAAACCCACTATTCGGCCACCCCTAAGCAGTGTTCACAAACAGAAACAGTTGCAGTGGGCCCAGACATACATGAAGACTAATTTTCAAACAGTCTTGTTTACTGATGAGTGTTCAAGCAACCCTGGATGGTGAAGATGGATGGAGTAGTGGATGCTTGGTGGATGGCCACTATGTCCCAACAAGGCTGTGACGTCAGCAAGGAGGTGAAGGAGTCATGTTTTGGGCCGGAATCATGGGGAAACAGCTGGTAGGGCCCTTTAAGGTTCCTGAAGGTGTGAAAATAACCTCTGCAAGGTATATAGAGTTTCTGACAACTTTCTTCCATGGTCTAAAAGCAGAAATGTGCCTTCAGGAGCAAAATCATCTTCATGCATGACAATGCCCCATCTCATGCTGCAAAGAATACCTCTGAGTCATTGGCTGCTATGGGCATAAAAGGAGATAAACTCATGGTGTGGCCACCATCTTCTCCTGACCTCAACCGTACAGAGAACCTTTGTGGTATCATCAAACAAAAGATCTATGAGGGTGAGAGGCAGTTCACATCAAAACAGCAGCTCTGGGAGGCTATTCTGACTTCATGCAAAGAAATACAAGCAGAAACTCTCCAAAAACTCACAAGTTTAATGGATGCAAGAATTGTGAAGGTGATGTCAAAGAAAGGTTCCTATGTTAACATGTAACTTGGCTTGTTAGGATGTTTGGGAGTTAAATAGCTTTTTTGTTCAGTGAATGTGACCTCCTAATGCGGCAAATTCCACAAATGAGCATTTTCAGTTATTTAAAACATATCAAATGTTTAGAAATTTTACTGTGCCTAATAAACCACATTCAAGAAGTTTATTAACCCTTCAGGTGCTTCATAGGAATTAACGGAATGTGAAAGGAAAAAATTAACATTTAACTTTTTAACACCCCCCGTAGCAGAAACCCAGGGGGTTTTCCAACTCTGAGGGGCTCTATACCCTTATTCCCAACTGCCGTTTCAAAACGGCAATGAGGGAATAAGGCCCCTTAACGGCTGCCATTTTAATGCTCATCGGCAGTCGTTAAGGGGTTAATAAAGCGCTATGTAAGCACTAAGATGTATGAAAACGTAGTACTTAGTGCACAAATTGGCTAATTCATGTGTGCCAACCAGCCACGACAATACGACCCTTCTCTTTGAATTTGATAGGTGTGCTTAGCCATGCCCGTCTCCTTCCCCAACTTCACCCATTTTGGCAGAGTGGCCATAAAGGACTTTGTGTTGCGCAAAAAAATGCACCTTTTTATGCCAGAAAGATGGTGTAAACACTTTGCTGAATCGGCTCTTATATGCCTACCTTTAACTGCATTGATATATCAGAATGTCCTCATTCAGAGTACTGATGCTGGTGGTGAAGGATCAGCACTTGTCTCCTCCTCTGAGTGATCTTACCAGAACAGTCTCCCGCAGCAGGCAAATGGACTAGGGAAAAGCAAGAGTTTTGAAGCCCCTTACATACAATTTTATTTTAAGAATAAAGACAAACCCCGTAATAGAGTGATTTGCAGTTTCAAAACTTTCCATGACCAACAAAATTAAAAACAATTTTAGTAATTCTTTAAAATCCATTTTTCTGTTGCTACCTTGCTTTTGTTCATAAACTACATAAGTTAAAAACACAAAGCAAAAATTTAATATTGACAATCTTTTATTATACACAGAAGACATACAATATTCTTTAAAATCATCAGCATTACACAGAATGCAAAATACATTTTATTCTTGATACTTCAATCAGCTCTGATCTTTAAAGGGGTTATTCCCTTTCAAATATAAATGGTCTCTTGCTGCATTTTGTTTAAAGAAAAAAAAAAACACACTGTACTCATCTTTCCTGGGTCCACTGGCGACACTGCTACCGGTATTTGGCTTTGGTTTCAGCGCTGATGTCACATCAGCGAATCATCAAGATAAGCGGCTCAGAGCTACACCGGAATGCCCGCTGAGAACTACACCAGAATGCCCCGCTGGGAACTACACCGGAATGCCCCGCTGAGAACCACACCGGAATGCCCCGCTGGGAACTACACCGGAATGCCCCGCTGAGAACCACACCGGAATGCCCCGCTGAGAACCACACCGGAATGCCCCGCTGAGAACCACACCGGAATGCCCCGCTGAGAACCACACCGGAATGCCCCGCTGAGAACCACACCGGAATGCCCCGCTGAGAACCACACCGGAATGCCCCGCTGAGAACCACACCGGCATGCCCCGCTGAGAACTACACCAGAATGCCACGCTGAGAACTACACCAGAATGCACCGCTGAGAACTATACCAGAATGCCACGCTGAGAACTACACCAGAATGCACCGCTGAGAACTACACCAGAATGCACCACTGAGAACTACACCGGAATGGCCCGCTGAGAACTACACCGGAATGGCCCGCTGAGAACCACACCGGAATGGCCCGCTGAGAACCACACCGGAATGGCCCGCTCAGAGCTACACCGAAATGCCCCGCTCAGAGCTACACCCGGAATTTCCTGCTCAGAGCTACATCGGAATACCCCGCTCAGAACAGCTGAGCTCAGGAATCGACAGCTGCGCTACCAAGGTGATGTCATTGCCGTAGTCCATGCCACATACTGGGAACAGTTGCCCAGTCGCCGGTGTACCTGGGGAAGATGAGTACAGGACATATTGTTTTTTAAAACAAAATGCAGCAAAGAACAAATCATATTTTAAACACAACTCCTTTAAATAACCTCTCTCTGCTCAGTCATAGTTGCAGGTTACAAGTAATTATGAACTGTACCCTATAAAACAAAGTTACTAAAGGCTGTTTTGATCAGAGTGGAAAATGTGACATACAGTATTAAATCAAAGCAACATTAAACATTATCATCTTCAGATTATTTTCAGACCACAGTTTTATAGATTTCAAGTAAAGTGCAGCACCTTAAATTAATGTCTATTTAAATAAAATAATTTAGATTCAAAAGCTTTAATACAGAATAAAAGTGGATTGTATATTTCAATTTATTAGGTTATTAATAAGAAATCTTCTTAGATTTGCTTGTTCTATTGATTTATGCAGTGTCTTGACAGAATAGTGACTACTTAAATAAAAAGGTAATTAAACTAGAAACCTGTACCTGCCAAACTGCTCATTAACCTGGGAATAAATATCTTTAATGACACCTGAACCTAAACTATCAGGAATCATATGGTATTGAAGGCACTGCCAAGCATACATTGGATTTCTTTGTTGTGACTCAGCATAGCAGATAGTTATATCTCCAAGTCTAGATTGGATGCTAGGATTGTTATGGTGTCATGTAAATTTAATTTATTGCTTTTCCTTATTTTCTTGATATCTTAGACTGGTAATAGATTCTGGGTGAAGATACAAGGGATGATTAAGGGAGCTTAGTCTCCAGAAACGCGTTAAGATTCTTACCCATATGGTTTTTGCTTAAGTTTGTATCCTCCATGTTTAAGTTTGTGAATAAAGAAAACTTTTTTTCACGGATTCGGTGAAGCTGGACATTTTCTGCTCTTGGATTCTGCACGCTTGGACACAGCGGGTCCGTGCTCCCGAAACTCAGCTTATGCATCACGGCTGAGCTGGTTTATATTCCTTCTTTCAAAGTGATCATACAAACCCAAGAAAGTTGACCATTAGCGGTTCTCCTGCAGAATCTGGTGCTTGCTGAATTGAATATTAAACCGATTACACACAACAGAATAATTTGGGGCTTATTTATCTAGCTCGTTTTTTGTATTTTGTGTATATGCTTTGTACGTTTTTTTTCTATATATAATGGCCAACAATGTGCTTTATTCTAGAGCATTGTTTTTACACTGCCCTATAATAACAGCTACATAGGACTGAATAGTTGTGGATACCAAAGCAGAAGTTGGGCACCCACATAAGAAGGCAGAAACTAATAAGACCCAGTACAGACTTGACAGTTATCACATGTTAGGTCTGTGTTTTAGCCTGTAACTGGGAGTAGTATGGCAGTTTCAAGTATAGGGGAAAGTAGTAATAAGAAAAGTAAAAATAATAGTATTTGAAAAGAATAAATCAATGATTAAAAAATAAAATAATCATTTCACCAATCATAGATGAAGCTCTGCCTCTGACACATTCAGCATAACTAGGGCACGTCCTATACTAAAGTAACATTGCACAACGGCAGAAAAAATATATCTAAAAATGAAACGGCTATATCCCTAAAATAATAATGCCCTTTTGTCATGAAAAAAAGATGCAAATTTTGACCAGTGTAAGCAAAATCCCCTTCCCAAAATAACAATAAAAAAGTACTGTTATTAAGGGGTGCAAAGATACTATTCAGCGGGTGTTCTGAGCGAATTTTAATCCTCCCTGGAGATGCCGGCTTTCCGTCACCGAGGCGTGCCTGGAGCGATTACACTAGCAGCGGCAGTAACCACGTCCCGGCACTGTGATTGACAGCTCGTGGTGCAGAGCAAGCTGTCAATCACAGTGCCGGGGCGTGCTTACAGCCACAACTCACAATGCAGCGGCCGCGCCTGGGAAGAATAAGAACAGTTTTCAAAGGTGAATACTCACTTTAACAGTAAATTAAACTGTACAATAAATGAAATTGTACTTACATCAAAATTGTGCTACATTTGCACTTCACTTTTTAAACTTAATTTCATAATAATTTCATATTAGGAAAATAAAAATTTGTAAGCTCTTATTTTGCTTATAGTAAAATCATTAATATTTTCCCTTTCTCACGGGGAATTAGGATTCATGATTAGATGCACAATCTAGTTTTACAGTCAGTCAGCGTTAAAGGGTTTGTTGCATCCTCTTGTCTTCAGGAGCACACCGCTCTCCAGCCTCCAGACACCTTGTTTGCTAGGGAAGGGGGGACGGGGAGTTCCTTTAGATTGACAGACCTCGGCGCTCTCCCATTCTGTAAGCAAAGGCATTTTTGCCTTGGCAGCATCAGAGAAGCAGAACGATACTGCAGCTGGCCAGATCCAACCAGCTTCAGATCAGTGCTTTCAAGTCCATAGCAAAGAACTTGAAAGTGCGGGGTTCTTTGCCTCCACCTCATATAGACTGCAGTGGTCGGTAACTTGGGTAACTGTAAACTCTAGAATAAAAAATAAGAGATAAATTGCAAAGTTGCTTGTTTTTACAGGCACTTTACAATTTTACTCATTTAAGAAGATGAGACAACCCCATTAACACTGACTATCCAGCTGCTCATACATAGACGGACTATGAATCACTGGATACAACAACGTTGTGACATATTTTTGCAGGAAGTCATTAATCAGTAACAGAACTATCAGTATATGATTAGATTGTACTACCTGCAGAAAAACTTTGCAGAAAAACAGATGCAAGAACAACGTGTTGAAGTAAATGAGCGCAGCAAGCAGATGCATTGATATGACATACTTCATCTTAGTGTAGAGTCTCAGGCTGTAAATGCCTCATTAGAATCTGTCATTGAAATGTATAGCAGTTTGCAAGCTTTAGGGATTCCTTGCAAGGCTAAGGGATTTGTATCAAAAAATGACCCAATAGTTCTTAGTTTCTTTTTAGTTCTGGAAATTTTCCTTGCCTCTGATATTATAAAGGCATTATATTATCCTAATGACTTGGGGACTGGAGTCATACAGCAAAGTATATTATCCAGAGAACTGATCATGCTGGCTTCTCCATGCTAATGACTAGAGTATCTCATTCTAAAAAATTCCTCTCGTATGCTCTCAGTGTCGACCTCTTCAGTGCCAAACCAAATGACTTTCCCATTATTGATGTCTTCCTTTAATTTTCGCTTAGAAACCGTCAAAGTGCCGGGGTCCTCTGTAATGTTGGGGCCGGTCATCAATACGTAGCAAGCATGACGGCTGCGTTCAAACAGGGCAGCTAAGAAATAAAAATGAAAGATTGTTGGACATTGGAATAATATGTTTTCAATGCGCCAAGTGTACAAAGCTATGACCTGACATAGATAAACCAAGGGCGCCATCTATACAAAACCACAAAGGAGTAGAAAAATGCACGTGACACATCATTCTGGATAGCTCTCCCAGAAAGTCCAGGAGACTCCTAGAAGAAGGGGGATATTCCAGAATCCACAATGATCTAGACAACATCCTGAAACGGGGCATCATCAGAACATGGCCGGCTGTGATTCCTATGTGAGAAAGGTAGGACCCAAGAGGCTCAAGCCCGGTCCTAAGTCTGTAAATAGCGGTAGGGTCTGATAGGGCTAATAGATTAAGGTCTCACAGAATCAATAACCCCCTTCATGAGCATATAATGTAAACATGTGTCATATGGGCGCAGGGGAAATATGGACAGGCATCTGCCTGAAACATCAATGACAAGAACTAGCTGTGGTTGCTGTTGTTTAACCATGTAGATGCCGTAATCAATCACTGAAAGTGACATTTCAATGGCTTGGCTTCTGGGCCACTCATGCAACAGCTCTCATGATGCACCCCACCTTACACCCACCACCCGAGACCACAGCCGGTGGATTACCATACCATCACTGCTGGTGTATGAAGGACAACCATAAAATCAAAGGAAAAGACTATTTTTATAAGGAAATGTGGGTTTTTCCATGTGAAGAATATTGTGGCTGTCAAAATTTACATCCTAAAAAGAAAGACAAAGTAGTGATGACACTAATATAAAAGGCATGATATAAAAGACAGGATAATGCGCCAAACTAAAGGGTTATGTTATGTAATTAAATTCTCTTGTAATAATTGTATGTGAGCCATACAAACGCCCCCTATTCAATGGAGTTGGGAGCATTTCTATACTATAGGGCAAAAATGCACGATCCACCCATTGTCCCAGCCATTAGGTTGAAATACCTAATGGGAGAAGTGAATGCAGTGAATATATGAAATTGAAATATCTTGGATGAATTGGAAGCATTTTAGTGGAAATATATATCGCAATTTTTCAGACTATAAGACGCATTATTTTCCTTCCAAAATTTGGAGGAAAACGGAGGGGGTGCGTCTTATGTCCGGATGTACTTGCTGTGGATGGGGAGGAGGGGAAGCAGCAGCAGCGATGGAGCTGTGGGTCACAGGAGACAGGAGTCGGCTGTTGCGGCTAACCCCTGTGCCTGCTACTAAAGAGAAATGAATATTCACTGCTCCCCATATCATATAGATCTCACTTGCATATACACTCCTATATAATTATATACACTCATGTATACTCATATATCCACAGCTAATATATACACTATAATCAATTGCTTAAAATGGCTGACATAAACTGATATAAGCCAGACAGACTGTTCGGGGGATTTCCAGCCAAAAGCGGAACAGCACCAGATGTATTAAGTGATGATCACATGTCTCAACTTTCTCCTAGATGCAGACAGCTACACTTTAGTTGCTTAATCAGCATTCATTTGTGCATTAATCACAATATTTCATATATATTTAGATAACCAATAACAGAGGAGATTGACAATATGGTAATTAACTAACCACCCCTTTCTATATGCAATTATAAATCCATGTATGTACAATAAATCATCAGTATTGATGGAATGCTTTTCTGTCACCATAATGTACAGTCCATTCTTGATCAGTGCTCAAAATGCTCAGTCTAATTGGGAACAGCCGCATCACACACAGGGATAGATTTATCCAAACCAAATTTCCATAACACCCATAGTCCCTCCTACCTCCGTACACTGATGCCGGCGCCAAGAAGTGGGAGGTACTATGGACATGGAGAGCAGTGAATATTCATTATCTTTAATAGCGGGCAGTGTTAGCCATAGCTGTCGATTCCTGCGGCTGCTGGGCGATCATGTGTGCCTGCTATTAAAGAGAATGAATATTCACTGCTCCCTACGCCCATGGGAGTGGAGAGCAGTGAATATTAATTCCCTTTAGTAGCAGAAACACATAATCGCCCAGCCACTGCAGAAAGCTGGGGGCTCCGGCTACTGTGACTGCTTTTAAAGTAACATGAATACTCGCTGCTCTCCACTCCTATAGTCCCGGCATGGGGAGCAATGTGTATTCCGGCAGCTGTCCTCGGCTTGTAAGCAGCGCATGACAGTAGTGTCATGCGCTGCTTACAAGCTGAAATCAGCTGCTGGCATCAGAACAGGACGCTGCGAGGGAAGGTTTGTAAAATATTTTTCTGATGAGAGTCATGCATACCAGGATGGGGATGGGGTCCATGCATACCAGGATAGGGATGAGGGCGCCATGCATACCAGGATGGAGAGGAGGGGGCCATGCATACCAGGATAGGGATGAGAAGTCATGCATACCAGGATAGGGATGAAGGGTCCATGCATACCAGGATTGGGATGAAGGGTCCATGCATACCAGGATAGGGATGAGGAGCCATGCATACCAGGATGGAGAGGAGGGGGCCATGCATACCAGGATAGGGATGAGAAGTCATGCATACTAGGATAGGGATGAAGGGTCCATGCATACCAGGATTGGGATGAAGGGTCCATGCATACCAGGATAGGCATGAGGGCGCCATGCATACCAGGATGGAGATGAGGGGGCCATGCATACCAGGAGGGGGATGAGGGGTCCATGCATACTAGGATGGAGAGGAGGGGGCCATGCATACCAGGAGAGGGATGAGGGTGCCATGCATACAAGGATAGGGATGAGAAGTCATGCATACCAGGATAGGGATGAAGGGTCCATGCATACCAGGATAGGGATGAGGAGCCATGCATACCAGGATAGGGATGAGAAGTCATGCATACCAGGATAGGGATGAAGGGTCCATGCATACCAGGATTGGGATGAAGGGTCCATGCATACCAGGATAGGCATGAGGGCGCCATGCATACCAGGATGGAGATGAGGGGGCCATGCATACCAGGATAGGGATGAGGGCACCATGCATACCAGGATGGAGATGAGGGGGCCATGCATACCAGGAGGGGGATGAGGGGTCCATGCATATTAGGATGAAGAGGAGGGGGCCATGCATGCCAGGATAGGGATGAGAAGTCATGCATACCAGGATAGGGATGAAGGGTCCATGCATACCAGGATAGGGATGAGGAGCCATGCATAGCAGGATGGAGAGGAGGGGGCCATGCATACCAGGATGGAGGTGAGGGGGCCATGCATACCAGTATAGGGATGAGAGGACAATGTATACCAGGATGGGAATAGGGGCCATGCATACCAGGATGGTGAGGAGAGGGCTACATTTTTTACTTCAATTTTTTTCTATTTTCCTCCTCTAAAAACTAGGTGAGAAAAATACGGTATATTATACATGAACCAGTTACGTTTAATATAAGAACTAGGAGTAGACATTTTAATATGTAATATAAAGATATATATTATTACACATATGGGGACCCTATAATGAGAGTAATAACAGCAAATGAAAACAGTTGGAGCTTTGTGATCGTATGCGGTGATGGGATGTCGATCTTGGAAACACAACTGGATGGCTGTATGAAAAGGCAGGTGATGTCTCTGCACAGTGCTGGTTATGGCTTATTTGAACAATGGGGAGGTGCTACCGACAAGGGCGTTCTCTGTGGACATTCGGCTTTTGGCACAAACATATCTTAAGAGTATAAACTATAGTCTATAGAAGACTCAAATTGAGCCAGAAACTCCACGCAGAACACAGCAAAACACAACTTAATGCCAACTACAGATAGTTTCAGAATATGCTTCAGGGTGTTCTATCGATAGAGTAGATCAGAAGGAGTTGGCTGTAGTGTTTGCACACCAGCACAGGGGTGTAGTAATACACATGCAAGGTTGATTTTTATATTTTATAAAAACAATATAAGTTTGGTTTCATTGTAATTGATCTGAACTGGTTACCATCGTTAAAGTAAAAAAAAAAAAACGCTACATACTTACCTATCGCTGTCTGTCCTCGGCGCTCTGCTTCTCTGGTCTGGCTGTGAGCACCGGTCAGCCGGAAAGCAAAGCGGTGACGTCACCGCTCTGCTTTCCGGCCGCTGTGCTCACAGCCAGACCAGAGAAGCAGAGCACCGAGGACAGACAGCGATAGGCAAGTATGTAGCGTTTTTTTTTTTTTACTTTAACGATGGTAACCAGGGTAAACATCGGGTTACTAAGCGCGGCCCTGCGCTTAGTTACCCGATGTTTACCCTGGTTACCGGGGACCTCGGGATCGTTGGTCGCTGGAGAGCTGTCTGTGTGACAGCTCTCCAGCGACCAAACAGCGACGCTGCAGCGATCCGGATCGTTGTCGGTATCGCTGCAGCGTCGCTATGTGTGACGGGGCCTTTAGGCTTTCTGATCCTCAAATCTTAACACTATACCAAGTGAGATAGTGCTAACAATTAGCTGATACTTTCTAGAAATCATTTGGAGTAAACTTACCGCTAAACAGGATTATATTTTCAGTATGGTTGTTCAGCTGGAGAAGGGCATTCGGGTGTGATGGGTGAAACATGAAAAGGTTTTCTTCTGACTCCTACAGTGACACAATTAAGATTTTACTATATTTCTGCCTCTTTAAAACTTTTAAAGGGATATTACTGAAATAAATGTCACATGACCCAAAGGATATAGTATTATAAATAACAAATTGTGAAAAACGTAACAGTATTGCAATGCGTAATTTTTCCCAGAAATGTTCATAGAATGATCACCATTCTTTCCGATTGCTGTTTTGTGCAGATTATGAAAAAAAAAATGTCTTAATGCCATTTGGAAGCTGTCAGCAAGTGGGTTCTGATAATCCCAAATAGGAGTCTATTTAATGTATGTCTGTATAGTAATGTAACCCCACAGCCATGTTCACCAACAAAGGGGTAGCTAAGGCTACGTTCACATTTGCGTTGTGCGATGTTGCGTCGGAGACGCAACGCACAACGCAAACAAAAACGCAACAAAACGCACGCTTAAACGCAGCGTTTTGCAACGCATGCATCCTTTTTTGCCGAAATTTGGACACAAAACAAAATGCAACTTGGTGCGTTTTCTGCGCCCCACACTTGCGGCAAAAAAAACCGCATGCATCGCAAAACGCAGCACAACGCATGTCCATGCGCCCCCCATGTTAAATATAGGGGCGCATGACGCATGCGTCGCCGCAGCTGCGCCCGAAGCAACCGCGCAAAACGCTAATGTGAACGTAGCCTAATGAAGGAGTTCATCCGTTAATAAGGGTACAAAGATTTGTATGTGTTGTGCAGCTAAGCTGTTCTGGATATTAAAAAAAACCAAAACAAAAAAAAAAACAATATTAGAATATGGGGGTTTCCAATCTCTGCACACATACTAATCAGCTGTGTAAAGGGGCTCTACTGCTACAGTGTCCCCTGTTTCTCTGTCATTCTTTACCAGGCACAGCGCTACACATTTAGTAGTGGCCATGCATGGTACTGCAGGTTAGTCATATTCACTTTTGTATGAGAAAACTGTAAACATGGAATGAAAAATAATGGTTATTGCAGAGTTACAGTCCCTTCAAAAATCTGATCGGCAACACTAAAAGGGCATTTACACGGCAAGATATTCGTGAACAAGTGTTGTTAAAAACACTGGTTTTACAATTATCTTGCAGTGTAAACAGGTTGCCGATCACCCAAGCTAATATACAAAATAATTGCTCGTACAAAGACACGTACACTGATGTTGGATTCCAGGTAATTGACTCCCCAGAACAGAAATGTTGAGCGGTGGTCTCCTGTATTCAACACAGCAGGGTTCTGTCTCGCAAGTCCCAAATTCAGCTCAAACGCCCACTGCAAAGCTCCACTGTTACTGTCCACTATAACAACCTGGACACAAAGATTATTGGGGGACATAAGAGATCAATAACATCAAAGCAGAAAATATATGACTACATTTCACACATCCAACATAAAACATGATTAAGTCAAGGGTTTTTTCAAAATTATACAGTCACGGGGAGCTACCTGTTAGTAATGAATGTATAATAATAGGTCAGGACTTCAAGCTAATATCAATAGTTTTATGGCTGGGAGGAGGATGAAAAAAAGACGTTAAAACTGCAAATAACGAATGCCGATTGCATTGCATTGTGTGCACAATGATTAGGCGAGCACTTTGACCGTATCATTATTTTTATGCATATTTTCCACCTCTAAGCTGTAAGAACCTGAATGCTTATTGGATGAAGCAGATCAGGTGATGTGTATTTGTGTAATGAAAGATGGTATGACTTAAGGATATCAACATCCTTCATCACGGTGTGCAGAATTATTAGCCAGTTTGTTATTCTCAGGAAAAATGGGTGAAAAGATAAGATTTAATTGACTGAAAAAGTCAAAAATTGTTAACACACCCTATAGAAGGATGCGGCACTCTTGCAATTACTAAGATTCTCGGACATTATTACAGGATCATCAAAAGTTTTGTTGCAAATGGTCAACAGGGTCGCAGAAAATATGTAAAAAAAAAAAAAAGACGCACATTAATGGCCAAAGATTTGAGAAGAATGAAACGTGAAGCGACCGGGGATCAATTATTCTCCAATGTAGTTATATTGCAAAAATGCAACCAGTATACACTTAGTATGCAGGAAAATACATAGCAATAGAATACATATAAGTAAGAGACCCCTAGTCTAATCGTATTGGATACGCCCCCCTGACAAAGCTGCGGGGGAAACGCGTGTAGCGACCATTGGATCAGGCCACACACATCTTCCCTTCTTGGACACATCACCAGATGTAAGTACTGTCCGCCTCCATAGGCAGATCTAGGTCCTCTTTGAACAGTCTTGGCATATAGCCTTCAGACTAGGGGATCCTGAGCACTTTCTTGTTTATATCTATTACCCTAAATCACTATGTATTTCCCAGCATACTAAGTGTGTGCTGGTCCATATTTTAATACTACTTTGTTTTTTTGCACTTCATTAATTTGATCTTTGTGCCAATAACGATGTTTACTTTATGAGACTTTACTGCATTAATTTCCCCTGTGTTGGTAATGTGTACCTCTATGAACAGTGTCTGGTAGGCTGTCTTTGGTGCTGCCAACAAAGTTGATAGTCAGCAGATTAAGAAACTAAGACTCCATGGATGGAAGGCTTATTACAGTTATGGAAAAAGAAGGGCGGCTACATGGATCACTGATACTTTTTTGACATGTCAGAAACGTATTTCAGTACATTTTGAATTGTTTGGTTCTTATTCTCACTTTAGCAGATGATAATAAACAATTGAGATGAGAAAATATACATTTTTCATTTAATTGTATAATATTTCTGCCCACCAATAGTTGCTCAATAGTTATGCACACATAGATATTCTCCCAAGAAAGAAAAAAAAACCTCACTTCTTTTTTAGAAATTTAGGTTTCAAGTTTATTAACTTTTTGGATTGACCGATAACACTGTGGTTGTTCAATAATAAAATTTATCATGACAAATACAAATTGCCTAATAATTGTGCACAGTGTATTTATAAAACCTATGAATTCTTAACCATTTACAGTCTGTAAAATAACCAACCTTCTTTTTGTTCATTCCAATTTCCAGCTCCATCATTATAGATAAGACATCTCTCTTGAAAAAGCCCAGAGCTGGTTTACTAGAAAAATAAAAGACAAAATAGTTTCCAATAGTTCAGTATGTGTCAGCAGTGTGTGCACAGATGTATGATAATCAGAAAGAAAAAAAAAAGGCACCATGGAAAAAACGGATCGCCAGGCTGCAGTAACCGTGGGCTCAACCAAGGAAAAAAGAAGAAAATGGTGGCACTCACCAGTTCTGTATAAAAGCCCAAAGTTTTATTCACATTATTGATGGTACAGGAAAGAGTGGCACATGTACCTCTCTCCAATGCCAAAAGTTTAATAATTTGTATAATATATAGGTCTGTCTTGTACTCTTCTATAAATTACTATACCTTCAATGCACTATTAAAGGCTCTTGAAAATATAACAGTGTCACATGCTGACAAGACTGTTGGTAATGTAATCACTTCAAGAAAAAAGAAAACGCAGCACTCACCATTCCTTACAAAAACAAAGTCCTTTATTCCAATTTACTGGGACATACGTGCGGTAAGCAGGGGGAGGCAGGGAGAGCCGTGAGCTGTCCACAATTAAGGAATGGCGAGTGCCGCTTTTTCTTTTTTCTTGAAGTGATTGCGTGAACCACACACTTGAGCTAAGCACCACCGACATTCCTAGTAGTTACCGCAAATGCTCACAGAAGGGAAAGAAATGACCATGTGTAATGGCTGAATGGTGCCGCAGTTTCTTGCCTGTTGATACTGTGATTCTGTCGTAAAGGTACCGTCACACATAACGATTTCTTTAATGATATTGTTGCTTTTTGTGACGTAGCAACGATATCGTTAACGAAATCGTTATGTGTGACAGCGACCAACAATCAGGCCCCTGCTGGGAGATAGTTGGTCGCTGGGAATGATCAGGACCTTTTTTTTGGTCGCTGATCACCCGCTGTCATCGCTGAATCGGCGTGTGTGACACCGACCCAGCAATGTGTTCACTGGTAACCTGGGTAAATATCGGGTTACTAAGTGCAGGGCCGCGCTTAGTAACCCGATATTTACCCTGGTTACCATTGTAAAAAAAAAAAAAAACAAAAAAAAAAAAACACAGTACATACTCACATTCCGTTGTCTGTCACGTACCCCGGCGTCAGCTTCCAGCACTGACTGTGTCAGCGCCGGCCGGCCGTAAAGAAGAGCACAGCGGTGACGTCACCGCTCTGCTTTACGGCCGGCGCTTACACAGTGCAGGGAAGCTGACGCTGGGGGATGTGACAGGAATGTGAGTATGTACTGTTTTTTTTTTAACTTTTACAATGGTAACCAGGGTAATTATCGGGTTACTAAGCGCGGCCCTGCGCTTAGTAACCCGATATTTACCCTGGTTACCCAGGGACTTCGGCATCGTTGGTCGCTGGAGAGAGCTGTCTGTGTGACAGCTCCCCAGCGACCACACAACGACTTACCAACAATCACGGCCAGGTCGCATCGCTGGTCGTGATCGTTGGTAAGTCGTTTAGTGTAACGGTACCTTTAGGTTTTTGCCACATATTTTGATTCTAGCCATGCGTCATTTACTGGGTTGCTTGCTGTAGTTGTGATAAGATCACTGTTTTATCAGCACTAAATTATCACTAGAGAACCAGTAAACCTGCTGCCAACACAGTCCTCCATATTCATAATCTCTGTATAAGCCACCAATCAATGATTGCTATCTTTCTGCCTATGCACAGTGTACACAGAAAGCCGTCAATCAGTGATGTGAGCAGGGTACTACAGAGCTCAGCATTCAGAGAACTAGTAGATTTTCAGCAGAGAAAAGTGATTCTATCAACACTCCAGCAGGCAGCCCAGTAAGGCCACGTTCACTCATTCAGTATTCGGTCAGTATTTTACATCAGTATTTGTAAGCAAAACCAGGAGTGGGTGATATACAGAAGTGGTGCACATGTTTCTATTATACTTTTCCTCTGATTGTTCCTCTCCTGGTTTTGGCTTACAAATACTGATGTAAAATACTGACCAAATTCTTAATGTGTGAACGTGACCTAAGTGACACACTACTGGAATCAGTATCTCTGGCCCTACATCATGCTGCTCTCAGATGAGGTAGTAAAAACCTAGTGACCGATTCTTTTTAAGTATTACATTGATAGTATGGTTAAAAAAGCCATACTGTCCATCACATTTTTAATAAAAGAGTGTGTGAAAATGAAAGGTTATCTTGAACAAGAAACTCTACCCTCGATGTTTGATCGTTAGGACAAGCTTCACCCTTTGTGTCATTGAAAGTGATGAGCTACAGTTCCAGACTCAGCTGCCCATATTGGCAGGCTGCTCCTTCACTCATTGTGCTGACAGCTAGGAATATTACAGGGTGAATCCAAAAAATACAGCTGGCCTACTGTGCAGATAGGCCATAATTGTTTCAAGTATCACAGAAGCGCTATAGTTACTCATCTTCTTAAAGCCTCACTCACACGTCTGTATTTCAACATGTAGGTGGAAATATGGGGCAACTGCATGGAGTGTAGCTTGTGGCATAAAATATATTGGTTGCACAAGTCATAAAATAAAAAACATAAAATAATAACAGAACATTAATAAAAAAAAAACGGCATATTCAGGTGCTGTGAAGCACTTTGTGGGCAGCCATAATGGAGATATAAAAAATAATTTTACATTTTTTGGCATTTAAAAAGTGGCATTGCCAGATGGAGGTGGAAACTGATAAAAAAAAACTTTTTATGAGGTGACGTCCCAACCTTCAGTATTAGGTTAGTATTTGACATCAGTATTTGTAAGCCAAAACCAGGAGTGGGTGATAAATGCAGAAGTGGTGACCTGTTTCTTCTATACTTTCCTGGTTTTGGCTTATAAATACTGATGTAAAACACTGACCAAATACTGAACGTGTGAACATGGCCTAAGGAAAGCTTTCTGGATTACAAAGCTAGATACCAAACAACCAAAACGCATGAATTACAGGAATGACACAACGTTACTTTATTTAGTTATTTATTGTATAATAGGTCTAATAAGGATTTACTGTATATACTCAAGTATAAGCCGGACCGAGTACAAGCCGGGGCACATAATTTTGCCACAGAAAACTGGGTAAGCTTATTGACTTGAGTATAAGCCGGGTATGTATTGTCCCCTCATCCCTTTCCCGGTATACGTGGTTCCCCCCGTCCTGTCCTGCGTGGCTGCCCCTGTTGTATGCATGGCTCCCCTCGTTGTATGCATGGCTCCCCCGTCCCATCCTTGTTTGCTCGGCTCCATCCTTATATGCATGGCTCCCCCGGTCCCATCCTTGCATGCATGGCTCCCCCGGTCCCATCCTTGCATGCATGGCTCCCCCGGTCCCATCCTTGTAAGCATGGCTCCCCCGGTCCCATCCTTGTAAGCATGGCTCCCCCGATCCCATCCTTGTAAGCATGGCTCCCCCGGTCCCATCCTAGTAAGCATGGCTCCCCCGGTCCCATCCTTGTAAGCATGGCTCCCCCGGTCCCATCCTTGTAAGCATGGCTCCCCCGGTCCCATCCTTGTAAGCATGGCTCCCCCGGTCCCATCCTTGTAAGCATGGCTCCCCCGGTCCCATCCTTGTAAGCATGGCTCCCCCGGTCCCATCCTTGTAAGCATGGCTCCCCCGGTCCCATCCTTGTATGCATGGCTCCCCCGGTCCCATCCTTGTTTGCTCGGCTCCATCCTTATATGCATGGCTCCCCTGGTCCCATCCTTGCATGCATGGCTCCCCCGGTCCCATCCTTGTATGCATGGCTCCCCCGGTCCCATCCTTGTAAGCATGGCTCCCCCGGTCCCATCCTTGTAAGCATGGCTCCCCCGGTCCCATCCTTGTAAGCATGGCTCCCCCGGTCCCATCCTTGTAAGCATGGCTCCCCCGGTCCCATCCTTGTAAGCATGGCTCCCCCGGTCCCATCCTTGTAAGCATGGCTCCCCCGGTCCCATCCTTGTAAGCATGGCTCCCCCGGTCCCATCCTTATATGCATGGCTCCCCCGGTCCCATCCTTGCATGCATGGCTCCCCCGGTCCCATCCTTGTAAGCATGGCTCCCCCGGTCCCATCCTTGTAAGCATGGCTCCCCCGGTCCCATCCTTGTAAGCATGGCTCCCCCGGTCCCATCCTTGTAAGCATGGCTCCCCCGGTCCCATCCTTGTAAGCATGGCTCCCCCGGTCCCATCCTTGTAAGCATGGCTCCCCCGGTCCCATCCTTGTATGCATGGCTCCCCCGTTCTCCTCACCCTCCTCGCGCCATCGCTGAACATCCCTGCATCTCCATTGTCCCTGTGCGGCAGCTTCTTCCTGTGATGAGCGGTCACGTGGTACTGCTCATTAAGGTAATGAATATGCGCTCCACACCTATTGGAGTGGAGTTGTGTACATATTCATTACCTTAATGAGCGGCAGCACCTGACCGCTGAACACCGGAACAGGAAAGAGCTGCCGGCGCCAGGTCAGAGATGCAGGGATGGAGATGCAGCGACAGAGGGTGAGTATTCATATCTTCTGGAAGCCGGTGGCTGTAGCTGTCACTGTGCTACAGCCGCTGGCTCCCCACTCCCCCGCCGGCTTTCTGGACCATGATTTGTGTATAAGCCGAGGCGAGCGTTTTCAGCACACAAAAAATGTGCTGAAAATCTCGGCTTATACACAAGTATATACGGCAAATTATCTTTTGGACGGCAGCAGATCACGTTTGCTGCATACACATTTGCCTAATTGTAATTATCGTCTCCAGATGATTGAGGGAGGTTTGTTTTTAGGTACCATATGTTTCCACAATGTTTTTGAATTCTCTATGACGAAGAAAAAACACTCCTACGCTCTGTGTGCCCTATCATGTGGATTTTAACTGTTTGACATATATGGAATAAAATTTTAAGATATCTATTTTTTTGGGATGTGCCAATCATCTTTATTTTTCTTGTGAAAAAATAGTACTTGTGTCATCAGTGTTTTGGATCAGTGTGTGGTCCGTGTGTCCGTTTTACCATCAGTGTGTCATTAGTGTTTTTGACAGACTCACACTGACCCTCTTCATCCGAGGTGCCAGAAAAAAAATCGACATATGAACAACACTATAGCTTATACTAGGTACATGGTCTATCTGTGAAAAAAAAAAACGCATACAGCATGTATGTACAACAAAAATTACAATGTACGTGTGTGTGTGTGTGTGTGTGTGTGTGTGTGTGTGTGTGTGTGTGTGTGTGTGTGTGTGTGTGTGTATATATATATATATATATATCTCAAGAGAATGCCAAGAGTGTGCAAAGCAGTCAAAGCAAAAGGTGGCTACTTTGAAGAACCTAGAATATAAGACATATTTTCAGTTGCTTCACACTTTTTTGTTAAGTATATAATTCCACATGTGTTAATTCACAGTTTTGATGCCTTCAGTGTGAATTTACAATTTTCATAGTCATGAAAATACAGAAAAATCTTTAAATGAGAAGGTGTGTCCAAACTTTTGGTCTGTACTGTATATATATATATATATATATATATATATATATATATATATATATATATATATATATATATATATATATATATATATATATATAACACACACACACACAGTATATACCGTATAAATAAAAAAAAAAAATCAGGCAATTTACAGTGGCTTGCAAAAGTATTCACACACCAGCATCACCACTTGGTATTTTTAGTCTTTTACTACATCACAACCTTAAATTTTACTGATTTTTTTTAGGGTTTGCATCAGTTCATGTAAAGAAAATGAAATGCCTACAACTGTGAAGATTTGTTTTTCTTTTTTATTGTGAAGCAAACAACAAATAGGACAAAATACCTGAAAACCTCAGTGTGCACAACTATTCAACCCCCTAACGTCAGTACTGTAGAGCCTCCTTTGGTGTCAATTACAGCTGCAAGTTGCTTTGGATAAGTCTATGAGCTTTCCACATCTGGCCACTGGGATTTTTGCTCATCCCTCAAGGCAAAACTGCTCCAGCTCCTTCAAGTTAGATGGTTTCCTCTGGAGAACAGCAATCTCCAAGTCTGACCACAGATTATCAATTGGATTAAAGTATGGGCTTTGACTAGACCACTCCAGAACATTTAAACGTTTCCCCTTAAAGCACTCTAGTGTTGCATTAGCAGTGTGCTTTGGGTTATTGTCTTGTTGGAAGGTGAACCTCCGCCCCTGTTCCAAACCACTGACAGATAAACAGGTTTTGCTCAAGAATATCCCTGTATTTTGCTCCATCCTTCTTCTCCTCAACTCAAAACATTTTCCCTGTCCCTACTGCCGAAAAACATCCGCACAGCATGATGATGCCACAGCCATGTTTAATTGTGGGGATGGTGTTTTTGGTGTGATGAGCTGTGTTGGTTTGGTGCCAGACACAGCGTACCTCTTGCTGGACAAAATGTTCAATTTTGGTCTCACCTGACCCACAGCACCTTCCTCCATACATTTGGGGAGTCTAACACACGTCTTTTGGCAAACTGAAAACGAGCCTTACAATTTTTGTGTGTAAGTAAAGGCTTTATTTCTGCCCATTATTCCATAAAGGCCACCTCTATGGAGTGTACGGCTTATTGCGGTCATATGGACAGATACTCCATTCTCTGCTTGGGAACTCTGCAGCTCCTTCAGGGTTACCTTTGGTCTCTGTGCTGCCTTTCTGATTAATGCCCTCCTTATCTGGGCTGGGAGTGTTGGTGGGCGGCTGTCTCTTGGCAGGTTTGTTGTATTACCATGTTATTTCCATTTGATGATAATGGATTTGATGGTGCTTCGGGGGATCATCAGAAATTGCGATATTTTTTATAATCCAACCCTGACTTGTATTTCTGAACAACTCTGACCCTGACTGGTTTGGAGATCTCCTTGGTCTTCATGGTGTTGGTTAGTTACTGCTGTCACTTGTTAATGGTGTTGCAGCCTCTGTGGACTAGCAGAAAAGGTGTGTGTATATACTGATAGGCCATGTGACACTTTGAATGCACACAGGTGGACTTCCTTTCACTAGGCATGTGACTTATGAAGGTAATTGCTTGCATCAGAATATTTTAGCTGCTTCATAGCAAAAGGGATGAATAGATATGCACATGCCAATTTTTAGTAATTTGATCCCATAAATTTAATTTATGTCTGTATTCTATACCATGAGTAAGTTCTGCACTACGCTGTAGATCTGCATTTATCTTTCACTGACACATGCTGACTTATAACTGTTGTCTCTGATACTGCTCTGTTTTTTTCTTTTGATTTGTTTATTGCATCTGTGCACATCTATGATACTGAGACAACATATACTTACCTATTAAGGCTTCTTTTACACTTACCAGGTTTTTTGCAGCCCATTATTGTGGGCCATATCGCCGCAATTTTCAAGGTCTGACGTAATATCAGACAGCAAAAAACTTGCGGATCGCCGTTTTCCAGGTTCCCAATACTATAGCAAAAGTATTGGGAAAAAAAATGGCGGTCTGCAAAACTGGAAGTGACGACGCACCGCAAAAACAACACTTCTGTTGTTTTTGCGGCCCCACTGATTTTCAATGGGGGCCGTGCCCGTATGTCCGTAAGCCGTGAAATATATCGAGCAAGCTCTATATTTTTTCACGGCCGTAAATACGGCCCTCACGGCGTTCTTACGAATTTTTGCTGCCCCATAGTAATGCATTGGGGCCGCAAAAACGGGCTGAAAAAACACAGCAAGTGTAAAACCAGCCTAACGTTGTCACTCTTGTTTGTGCAATTGTTCATATGTTGCCTGCCATATGATGTTTGTACTCCCATGGATGACACTTTATATGGATGGGCCCCCCTTTCTTGTTCCCTCTATTAATTGTTACGTAACTGTTTTTCATGTTCTAATAAAATCATGGCTTTTATTCCATTTGGTGATTAATGGCTACTCCATCCCTTGTTTTGTGTTTGCATGTATTCCTCCCTTCCAAACATTGTTTGTATTTTTTTGTGGTGGAAATGCTCTATTCCTATAGTACCTAATCACATTTATCTATGATGTGCTATTTGAATAATAAAATAGGTAAAAAGCCAATTGGGGGTGCTGAATACTTTTGCAAGCCACTGTTGCTATATAGAAAACACAAAACAAAACCTCTCCCTTGTTAACCCCCTTAGTGACCACCGATAGGCATTAAAATGGCGGCAGCAAAGGGTACTTATTTCCTTATTACGGTCCGGATTTTCCGGTGTCTTATCACGTACGTGATCGCCATTATTCTGTTAACAACAGCGATCACAAAAAAAAGTGCGTCGGCTGTTTCAGTGATTTCTCTCTCTTCTGACATGATATACATGTCAGAGCAGGGGTGTCAAACTGCATTCCTCTAGGGCTGCAAACAGGTAATGTTTTCAGGATTTCCTTGTACTGCACAGGTGATAATTTAATCACCTACACAAATAATGAGTTGGTGATTAAATTATCACCTGTGCAGTACAAGGAAATCCTGAAAACATGACCTGTTTGCAGCCCTCGAAGAATGCAGTTTGACACCCCTGTGTCAGAGGAAAGAGAAATGATAACAGACCCCCCTGGTACCTCCACATCCCCCTGGAAAGCAAATGGCATGCGCAGTGTGCCTGCCAACATTTGCAGATCTGCAGAACAGTACCTGGCAACAATAGGAAATTTTTCCTATTGGTTCTTTTTGATCACTGTGATAGGGTCTATCACAGTGATCAAAATTAAAAAAAATAGTAAATCAAACCCCCCTTTGTCATCCACTTAAATAAAAATGATAAAATTATTTACTTTTTTTTCCATTTTTTGCAGTTGCGCTTAGGGTTAGGGTTGGGGTTAGGTGGTGGGTTAGGGTTAGGGCTAGAATTGTTTTTTTTTTTTTCAAAATTAAAAAAAAAAAAATTATGACAGCCAGTGTTGAGCACTAGTGCTCGCTACTTGAGTTTGCACTGGGTGGTCGGGTATGCACAGAGAATTGTGGATCCCCTGCATTTTTTTTAGTGTCTAGCAGCCATGAAACATGCAGGGCAGGGACTTGAGCATGTCACTTGAGCACCCGCGATATTTGGTGCATACCCGAGCACCTGATGCAAACTGGAGTAGCGAGCATTTGCGCTCAACACTAATGACAACATATTCAATATGACGACCTAATGTTATCAAATTCTGTGTCGTACCTGTGGGTTTAAAATGCTCACTATACCCCTGGATAAAATCCTTGAGAGGTGTGGTTTCAAAAATGGGGTCACGTATGGGGGGGGGGGGGGGTTCCACTGTTTAGGCACATCGGGGATCTCCAAACAGAATATAGGGTCCCGCTAATTATTCCAGCATTTTGTTTTTTCAAAAACTCAAATCCATCCCCTCCTGACCCCTTCCGTGCGCCCAAACAGTGGTTTTCCCCCACATATGGGGTATCGGCATGCTCAAGAGAAATTGCACAACAAATTTGGGGGTTGATTTTATGCCCGTTACCCTTGTGAAAATAAAAAATTAGTCTAAAGATATTTTTTGTGACAAAAAAAGTTAAAATGTTCATTTTTTTCCCACATTCCAAAAATTCCTGTGAAGCAACTGAAGGGTTAATAAACTTCTTGAATGTGCTTTGGAGCACCTTGAGGGGTGCAATTATGGTGTCACTTTGGGGTATTTTCTGTCATATAGCCCCCTCAAACTCACTTCAAACGTGAGGTGGTCCCTACAAAATGGTTTTGCAAATTTTGTTGGAAAAAATGAGAAATCGCTGGTCAACAAACAAAACACAAATGATGTTTCCAAAATTGTGCTGATGTAAAGTAGACATGTGGGAAATGTTATTTATTAACTATTTTTGTGTGACTTATCTCTCTGATTTAAGGGCACAAGAATTCAAAGCTTGAAAATTGCAAAAAAAAAAATATTCAAATTTTCACCAAATTTCCGTGTTTTTTTTTTTCACAAATAAACGCAAGTTATATTGAAGACATTTTACACTATCATGGAGTACAATATGTCACGAAAAAGAAAAATCATATCAGTGGGATACGTTAAAAGCGTTCCAGAGTTATAACCTCATAAAATGACAGTGGTCAGAATTGTAAAATTTGGCTTGCACATTAAGGTCAAAATTGGCTCAATCATTGAGGGGTTAAAAAGGGAGGGATTCTTAATTTTTTTACTGCTAATTAGCAGTAGTGGGCGACCATGTGCAGTGATTACAAGCTCTTCACAATAGATTTTTTTTAAGCACTGCTCTGAAGTCGGCCGGGATCTGTGGAGTGTACCGTTCGCTGCCAATCTTGAACAGTATCCATGCTATCATTTTCCTCTGAAGCTGCAGAGGAAAACATGAATAACATAGCAACGTCAGAGAGTGCACAATTTGGGTCAGAGGTGCATTAATGCTGCTGGTCCGATCTGTCAAACAAGCAAGAGTGCACCAACTCCCAGCAAGCAGAAAACAGAGAACCTGGGCAGCGGTGTGCTCCTGAGCAGTAATCATGAGAACAACCCTTTGTTTTATGCAGCATTAGCGCTGAAAAATTGCACACGTCTGTCATGTATAAATAAAAGGAACACCTGTCACACAAATCCGATGTGACATCAGATTTTCAAGTGAAGCTCTGGTGCAATCAGACATTGCGGGTGCATTGAATAATGCATTTTGGGCAGCATGGTGGCCTAGTGATGTGATCTAATGATCTGCAGTGCTGGGGTCCTCCGTTCAAATTCAACCAAGGGCAAGATCTGCATCGAGTTTGGATGTTCTCTTTATATTTGGGTAGGTTTCTTCCAGGTACCCTCGTTTTCTATCAACCCCCAAAATACAAACTAATAGGGATCAGTGGTGGAATATGTTGGTACTATATAAGCACAATAAATTGTATGACTCAATGCATTCCAGTGGATAGTGGGACTTGTGTGAATGATTAGAAGCTTCAACCTTTTTTTATGAAAGAAAAAACATTTAACATAAATAAATAATTCATATAATGTTATGCATAACTGTTCAGACCAAAGCCAACATCATAACTATATAAATTATATTGCAAATATACAGTGAGACGTATACTGACTTCATTGATTGTGAATGTTTTTGTACATTTTCAAAATAAACTTTGAAAAAAAAAAACATGAAAAAAGCTAAACCAAAAACTAATCGTTTTACCTTAAAATGTTGGTTGTGTTCACAGACCACAATGTTTGAAACTTTTGACCATCCAGCAATTCTGAAACTTCAGATTTTACAACCAAAATGTTGTTGTAGTATCTCCCAGGCACATTTAATAGATAGAGAATTGTACCAGAGCTAAAATAAAAACACACACAAAAAAAACAAGGGAAAAATAAAATCTAATGAGAAAATTTACATAAGTTACGCAGTGCAAAAACAAATGTAGTACATTTGGTAAACTGGGAGCAATATACAGTCATGGACAAAAATTTTGAGAATGAGACAAATATTAATTTTTCCAAAGTCTACTGCTTCATTTTTTCTAATGGCAATTTGCATATACTCCTGAATGTCAGAGTGATCAGCTTAACAGCAATTACTGTACTTGCAAAGTCAATATTTTCCCAGCAAATGAACGTTAACCCCCGAAACACATTTCAACATCATTGCAGTCCTGCCTTAAAAGGAGCAGCTAACATCGTTTTAGTGATTGATCCATTAACACAGGTGTGGGTGTTGATGAGGACAGGGCTGGCGATCAATCAGTCATGATTAAGTAAGAATGACATCACTGGACACTTTAAAAGGAGGCTGGTGCTTGGTATCATTGTTTCTCTTCAGTTAACCATGGTTATCTCTAAAGAAACACGTGCAGCCATCATTGCACTGCACAAAAATGGCCTAACAGGGAAGAGTATCGCAGCTACAAAGATTGCACCTCAGTCAACAATCTATCGCATCATCAAGAACTTCAAGGAGAGAGCTTCCATTGTTGTCAAAAAGGCTCCAGGGCGCCCAAGAAAGACCAGCAAGCGCCAGGACCGTATCTTAAAACTGTTTCAGCTGCGGGATCGGACTACCAGCAGTGCCGAGCTTGCTCAGGAATGGCAGCAGGCTGGTGTGAGGGCTTCTGCACGCACTGTGAGGTGGAGACTCTTTGAGCAAGGCCTGGTTTCAAGGAGGGCAGCAAAGAAGCCACTTCTCTCCAGAAAAAAACATCAGGGACCGACTGATATTCTGAAAAAGGTACAGGGAGTGGACTGCTGAGGACTGGGGCAAAGTCATTTTCTCTGATGAATCCCCTTTTCGATTGTTTGGGACATCTGGAAAACAGCCTATTTGGAGAAGAAGAGGTGAGCGCTACCACCAGTCTTGTCTCATGCCAGCTGTAAAGCATCCCGAAACCATTCAAGTGTGGGGTTGCTTCTCAGCCAAGGGAATCGGCTCACTCACAGTCTTGCCTAAAAACACAGCCATGAATAAAGAATGGTACCAGAATGTCCTCCAAGAGCAACTTCTCCCAACCGTCCAAGAGCAGTTTGGCGCCCAACAATGCCTTTTCCAGCATGATGGAGCACCTTGCCATAAAGCAAAGGTGATAACTAAATGGCTCATGGAGCAAAACAGAGATTTTGGGTCCATGGCCTGGAAACTCCCCAGATCTTAATCCCATTGAGAACTTGTGGTCAATCATCAAGAGACGGGTGGACAAACAAAAACCAACAAATTCTGGCAAAATGCAAGCATTGATTATGCAAGAATGGTCTGCTATCAGTCAGGATTTGGTCCAGAAGTTGATTGAGAGCATGCCAGGGAGAATTGCAGAGCTCTTGAAGAAGAAGGGTCAACACTGCAAATATTGACTTGCTGCATTAACTCATTTTAACTGTCAATATAACCTATTGGTACTCATAATATGATTGCAATTATATTTCTGTATGTGATATAAACATCAGACAAACACTAATAAAAACCAGAGGGCAGTAGATCATGTGAAAATATAATTTTGGTGTTATTCTCAAAACTTTTGGCCATGACTGTATACCAGCCATAGTTATGCATGCTAACTATAACTGTAAGATCCCTTATAGTAGAGGTAATGTAAACTTTTGTTTTATTACCCTTCAGGTTTTGAGCCATTCTAGTTTCTACTTTGAGATTGGGGAGGTGAAGGAAACAAGTGTTGTATATAATGAGACTGGTGAGGTGGAAGGAAACAAGTGCTGTATATAATGAGACTGGGGAGGTGGAAGGAAACAAGTGCTGTATATAACGAGACTGGTGAGGTGGAAGGAAACAAGTGCTGTATATAATGAGACTGGTGAGGGGGGAAAAAACAAGTGCTGTATATAATGAGACTGGTGAGGTGGAAGGAAACAAGTGCTGTATATAATGAGACTGGTGAGGGGGGAAAAAACAAGTGCTGTATATAATGAGACTGGGGAGGCGGAAGGAAACAAGTGCTATATATAATAAGACTGGGGAGGTGAAAGGAAACAAGTGCTGTATATAATGAGACTGGGGAGGTGGAAGGAAACAAGTGCTATACATAATGAGACTGGGGAGGTGGAAGGAAACAAGTGCTGTATATAATGAGACTGGTGAGGTGGAAGGAAACAAGTGCTTTATATAATGAGACTGGGGAGGTGGAAGGAAACAAGTGCTGTATATAATGAGACTGGTGAGGTGGAAGGAAACAAGTGCTGTATATAATGAGACTGGGGAGGTGGAAGGAAACAAGTGCTGTATATAATGAGACTGAGGAGGTGGAGGTAAACAAATGCTTTATAGTGAGATTGGAGAGGTTGTTAAGTAATACTTAGAGCTCATTGAGCCTTCAGGGTTTTTTTTTCGTATGAGTCCTATCTGTTTATTTTGACAGATTGCATTTGTAGCTAGTAGCGAGTAGTACGCACATCATCATAGAGATTTGTCCGATTTTGATGCTAGTCTCGGATTAAACTAGCCAATGCAAGTCCATGGCCCCTTGAAAAAAAAAAAAATCAGCCAGTACTTGGACGTCATCTGTGTGCTGTACATTGTTCATCGTCTGATAGGAGAAGCTGGAGAAACCTCTATCATTTTCTCTTTTTCATCTGAGAAAATATTATGAAACCTTGATAAACTCTGAAGGTAAACTCACCAAATCTTGATAAAACAATAATCAAAAACACTGATGAAAATTGAACTGTTTTTTTTTTTTGGAATATGAAAAAAAAAAATCACTGATGTCTGAATTCGGTATTACTATTATGCATCTTTTCTCACACCTACATAACACAGGTTTTAAAAGTGTATGCTTCTACATATAGTGCATTCACAGCTGATTCTCCTCCTCTTCTCCGTCTTACCTTCCAAAAAATTGCACTGACAAAATCGTGATGGGGTCAATTTGCCCCAAGGAGGCCACATCTTTGTGGCGATATGCGTTTGGCTTCCCACCTATCCTGTATCACACAGATTTTTCCATAAGGCCTTCTTGACTCATTGTCTTTAGCTCTATTGTGGGCTTGTCTAGTAAGATGCATACAGCCTATTGGCTATTTTAATTGTTTTGATATATTTGTGGTTTGGTTTTCAATAAATATGAATTATTCATATTCGTTGGTTTCCAAAAGAGAAGTCATCAATATGTAGAAATACTAGTTTCACTATGCATTACAAACATGTATTTTGTTATTCCATTAGCATTAGCACAAAGACAGAATGCAGACTGCCATAAAAAAAGCCATGCTATTGGATGCGCCAGAGCTGTATCTAATACTCTGACCACTCTTTAAGTCCTGCAGGTAAAAGACATTTCCACTAATATTCTAATAATGTAATCTAGAAAAAAATAATGCAACTCAATCCCTCACCCCCCTAGAAAAATAGGGATTTCTGTGTGTACTCACTGTAAAATCCTTTTCTCCGAGCCACTCATTGGGGGACACAGGACCATGGGTGTTATGCTGCTGTCACTAGGAGGCTAACACTAAGCTGAGACAAAAAAAGGTTAGCTCCTTCCCTGCAGTATACACCCTCATGCTGGCTTCCAGAGACCCAGTTCAGTGCAAAAGCAGTAGGAGAATAACAACAAAATATCATGTAACATTAGAGTATAACATGTCAAAAACAGTCAAAAACCGAAAAAGGTAACGAGCCGAACAGGCTAACAGGGTGGGTGCTGTGTCCCCCAATGAGTGGCTCGGAGAAAAGGATTTTACGGTGAGTACACACAAAAATCCCTATTTCTCCTTCGTCACATTGGGGGACACAGGACCATGGGACGTCCCAAAGCAGTCCCTGGGAGGGAAACAATACAACCAAATAACTCCGTGTACCATCTGACTACAAATGCGCAACGGCCGCTTGCAGAATACGTCTGCCAAGGGCCGCGTCCACAGAGGAGTGAATGTGGACATTGTAGTGCTTTGTGAAAGTATGCAGGCTGGACCACGTTGCGGCCTTGCAAACCTGCTCCGCTGTTGCCTGGTGCCGGATGGCCCAGGAAGCACCCATCAACCGAGTGGAGTGTGCTCTAATCCCCGCCGGGATAGGACTGCCCCTGAGCCGATTGGATTCCTGGATAGCAGATCGAATCCATCTGGCTATCGTGGATTTAGACGCAGCCAAACCCTTTCTGTGACCCTCTTTGAGCACGAAAAGGGCGTCCGATTTTCTGAAATGAGCCGTTCTGGAAATGTACCTCCAAAGAGCCCGTACCACGTCCAGGGTATGAAGGGCTTTTTCAACCCGGTGTTTGGCTGCGGGCAAAAATAGGTAAGAATGATGTCCTCGTTAAGGTGAAAAGATGAGACCACCTTAGGGAGAAAGGCCGGAGAAGGGCGTAGGACTACCTTGTCCTGATGGAAGGCAAGAAAAAAAGCCCGGCAGGATAAAGCGGCCAATTCTGAGACCCGTCTGATAGACGTCACGGCTACAAGGAAGGCAACCTTCCAGGAGAGGACAGAAAGCGGAACGTCCTGAAGGGGTTCAAACGGAGGTTCCTGAAGAACCCCCAGGACCAAGTTGAGATCCCAGGTCTCCAACGGCATTCTGTAGGGGGGTACCACATGGGAGACCCCCTGAATGAAAGTCTTGACTTGAAGGTTGGCAGCGATCCTGCGTTGGAACACCACGGATAACGCTGAGATCTGACCTTTGAGGGAACTCAGTGCCAAGCCGGAATCCAAACCGGACTTAACGAAATCCAAGATGCAAGGGATAGAGAAAACGAGCGGAGGGCGACCTCGGAGCCTGCACCACGAGCAGAAGGTTTTCCAGGTGCGGTGGTAGATGGAAGCGGAAGACGCCTTGCGAGCGCTTATCATGGTGGGAATGACCTGCTGAGAGAAACCAGGTCGAGTCAGAATCCAGGTTTCAACAGCCACGCCGTTAAACGTAGGGCCCCTGAGCTCTGGTGGCAGATCGGCCCTTGGCGAAGCTGGTCTGGGCGGTCTGGTAACCGCCAGGGGACGTCGGCTACGAGATGAACGAGCTCCGCGTACCAAGCGCGACGTGGCCAATCTGGAGCGACCAGAATGACCGGAACCCCCTCCATCTTGATCTTCCGGATCACCTTCGGCAGTAAGGGAAGTGGAGGAAACACGTATGGGAGTTGGAACTAATGCCACGGGGATATCAGCGCGTCCACTCCGATAGCCTGGGGATCCCGAGAACGTGCAATGAAGTTGTGAACCTTGGCGTTCAATCTGGATGCCATCAGATCCACGTCCGGGGTCCCCCAGCGAAGGCAGATCTGCCGAAAAACCTCTGGATGGAGTTCCCACTCCCCCGAGGCAAGGCCCTGACGGCTCAGAAAGTCTGCCGCCCAGTTTTCGACGCCCGGAATGTGCACAGCGGAAATGGTGGAGTGGTTGGCTTCGGCCCAATGAAGAATGTGGGAGACTTCCTGCATCGCCGCCCTGCTGCGGGTACCCCCTTGGTGGTTTATGTATGCCACCGCTGTGACGTTGACGGATTGGGTGACCCGCGAGCAGGGGTTGAAAGCGTCTCAGGGCAAGTCTGATCGCACGAATCTCCAGGATGTTTATAGGGAGCCTCGACTCCCGAACTGTCCAACGACCCTGGGCAGAGTGGTGAAGAAACACCGCACCCCAGCCGAGGAGACTGGCGTTGGTAGTTACCACTAACCAGCGGATCGGGAGAAAGGACTTCCCCTGGAGGAGAGATGGACCCAGGGTCCACCATACAAGAAATTGTCTGATCCGCGGAGACAAAGGGCAAGGATGATCGAGGGATAAGGGACTCCTGTCCCAGTTGTCCAGCCGAGCCTGTTGCAAGGGGCGGAGATGGAGTTGAGCGAAAGGAACCGCTTCGATTGCTGCTACCATTTTGCCCAGGATCTTCATGGCGAACCGAATGGGTCGCGGGCGAGGATGGCAGAGCGTCCGGGCTCCTTGCTGAAGCTCTTGGGCCTTGGACCGAGGAAGCAAGACCAGTCCCCTTGAAGTGTCCAGGATCATTCCCAGAAAGGAGATCCGTCGGGCAGGAACGGGGGAGGACTTGTCCAAGTTGATCAACCAGCCCAGGCGCGAAAGAGAATCCAAGGTAATGTGGACGCTTGCCTCGCAGGCCTGATAAGACAGACCCTTTTTGAGGAGATCGTCTAAGTAAGGCAACACGACCACTGCTCGCAAATGAAGAATGGCCATGACGGCCGCCATGACCTTCGTGAATACCCTGGGTGCCGTGGCAAGACCGAAGGGTAAGGCCGTGAATTGGAAATGGTCCTCTAGGATGGCAAAGCGGAGGAACCTTTGATGTGGCGGGAATATTGGAATGTGAAGATAGGCATCCTTGATGTCTATCGATGCCAGGTATTCCCCTCTCTCCATCGAGGAGATGACCGACCGGAGCGATTCAATCCTGAAGTGCTGTACCTTTACGCACTTGTTCAGGAGCTTCAGATCCAAAATGGGGCGCACTTTCCCGTCCTTTTTTGGCACGACAAAGAGGTTTGAGTAAACCTCTGAACCTCTCGTGTTCCGGAACCGGAACAATAACCCCGCTCTGGCGGAGGGAGTGAATGGCACAAAGAAGGGCGCGAAACTGAGCTCCCGAACTGGGGAGACGAGAGGGGAAAAAAACGAGTTGGAGGGGAGGCAGAGAACTCTATTTTGTAGCCAGACGACACCAGATCCCTGACCCATTCATCGTGGATGACGGAGAGCCAGGCTTGCTGAAAAAGTAGACGTCCGCCTACTTTGGTGGTATCGACTCGAGCCATTCCCGAGTCATTGTGAAGGGAATCTGGCAGGCCTGGAGCCTCTGGTTCTGGGTTGCCTAGGCTTTCCTCGCCAGGACTGATTCGGCCTGAAAGAGGGACGAACGTCTCTGTCTGAGCGAGCGGATCGGTCCGATCTGGAAGAGGCAGCAGGATTGGACCAGACTGGACTGCTACGAAAGGGCCGAAAACGAAAATATGGCTGGCGCTGGAAGGCCGCCTTGGGCCTCTGTTGGGGAAGGAACTTGCTCTTTCCCCCTGTAGCGTCGGAAATAAGCTGGTCTAGCTTTTCTCCAAAAAGACGCCCGCTCTGAAAAGGGAGAGAAATCAGAGATTTTTTAGAGGAGGAATCTGCGCGCCACTCTCTGAGCCAAATAGCTCTTCTGATAGTGATGGCGTTTGAAGCCGCCGTTGCTGCGCAATTCGCTGCATCGAGAGATGCGTACATCACGTAATCACCCGCCATGGCAATCTGTTTAGCAAAGTCCGCCACTTCAGACGGGAGATCCTGTTCTTGAACGGATTTCGCTAGAGCATCTGCCCAGGAAACCATTGCCTTGGCCAAGCAAGCCGCGGCGAAGGAGGGAAATAGGGAAGAACCTGAGGCTTCGTACACTGAGCGAGCTAGGGAATCTAGCTGGCGTTCAGTGGGATTCCTAATCGAAGCGCCATCCGGAACGGATAAGAGCGTTTTGGAAGCAAGGCGCGAAACCGGAGGATCTACTAGTGGGGATTCCGTCCAGTCTTTCACGAGATCTGCTGAAAAAGGGTACTTCGATTCCAGGGCCTTTTTGCCCGTGAAACGCTTATCTGGACGCTCCCTGTGTCGCCTGACTATATCCAGGAAATACCGGATTACGTACCGGTAATGCTCTTTTATAGAGCCCACGACAGCACCCACTAGAGAGAGGGGATCCGCCCCTAGGAACAGGAAACCTACAGAGAGATAAAAGGGGCGGCCCCCCCTCGCTCCTCAGTTGTTTTACAGAGAATAGGAGGAACCGCCGCCAAGTTTTAGTTAACAGGTCCAAGTATATACATATATATACACATATTTACAACTTCATGCTACATCTTTCTAATATTTACATCTCACCAAACAAGCACCATGTGCAACTATATACAGAAAAGGGAGGGATGTGAACGGGTGCTGTCGTGGGCTCTATAAAAGAGCATTACCGGTACGTAATCCGGTATTTTCTATTCGCCACGACAGCACCCACTAGAGAGAATTGCAGAGACTATAGACTGGGTGGGTTTACTGAGTCAAGGACCGATACACCAAAAGTTAGATCAGAAGCAGAGGATAGATCTAATCTATAATGCTTATAGAAGGTATTTGGTGAAGACCAAGTTGCAGCCTTACATATAAGGTCTATTGGCACATTCGCCCTTTCTGCCCAGGAAGTCGACAAGGCTCTTGTAGAGTGCGCTCCCACATGCATTGGAGGATCTTTCCCTCCAGCTTTATACGCCAAGATTATGGCCTCTCTGATCCAGCGAGATAATGTGTTCTTTGTGACTCCGGCACCCTTGGTTTTACCCTGGAAAGACACAAAGAGAGCCCTACTCTTCCTCCAGTCCCTAGTTCTCTCTAAATAGGCTAGGACAGACCTTTTTACATCTAGGGTGTGAAGTCTTTCTTCTTCTGGAGTTGAGTGGTTCTCATAAAAGATAGGTAACAAGATCTCCTGGGATCTATGAAAGGTAGAAGCCACCTTAGGGAGATAACAAGGATCTGTTTTTAAAAGTATCCTATCTGATGTTACCGTTAAAAAGGGAGGATCTATAGATAATGCATGGAGATCGCTCACTCTTCTGGCAGAGACTAACGCCACTAGCAAAACCGTCTTCAAAGAAATATTCTTTAGTGAGGCTGTATGGAGAGGCTCAAAAGGTGGTTGTGTTAATGCATTTAAAACTATCGAAAGATCCCACTGAGGAACCCGAGGAATGTTAATTGGTTTTGATCTTTCACAAGCGGATATAAACCGGGATATCCATTTATTTCCTGCAATGTTATTATTAAAAAGAGCTCCTAATGTTGAAACCTGCACCTTCAGAGTGCTCACGGAGAGCCCTAATTCCAGCCCTTTTTGTAGAAATTCTAACATTGCAAATATAGGAATCTCAGAGGAAAATTGTGTAGTATGAAATTGAAGGAATTTCCTCCAAATTCTAACATAAATCCTGGTAGTTGAAGGTTTTCTGCTCTTCATAAGAGTATCGATTAACCCATTAGAAAACCCCCTGAGATTTAGTAACCGCCTCTCAAACTCCAGGCAGTTAAGTTCATGCCCTTTGCCTGAGGATGGAGGAATGGACCCTGAGAGAGCAGGTCCTTGGACTGAGGCAGAATCCATGGATCTGACACTGACATCGCCCTCAGCCATGAGAACCATGGCCTCTTGGGCCAGAATGGGGCTATCAACAGAACTTTTGCGCCCTCCTCCCTTATTTTTCTTATTACTATAGGTAATAGATTCCATGGAGGGAAAGCATAGGCCAGATCGAATGTCCATGGCGTCTGGAGGGCATCGAGTATGTCTGGCTTGTCCTCCCTGTTTAGAGAGGCAAACATCTTGACCTGACGGTTGGCTCTTGTGGCAAACAAGTCTATTTGAGGAACACCCCATCGAGCTGTTATTAATTTGAAAATCTTCCTGCTCAGCATCCATTCCCCTTGATGAAGAGTATGACGGCTCAGGAAATCGGCACGAAAGTTGTCTGTGCCTCTGATGTGTACTGCCGATAGTGATAGTAGATGACCTTCGGCTAACTCCATGATGTCTGATGCCACCTCCCTGAGTTTGTCCGACCTTGTACCTCCCTGATGGTTCAGATAAGCCACCGCAGTGGTGTTGTCGGAGAATACTCTTGTATGAGAGCCGCTGAGCTGGGGAAGAAAGTGGAGAAGGGAATAATATACCGCCCTCAACTCCTTGACATTCGAGGAATTATTAAGATCTGAGCTGGACCAAAGATCCTGAACCCATTGATCCTGAAAATGTGCCCCCCAGCCTTCAGGACTAGCATCTGTGGTCACAACACTAGAAGGAGTGATTACCCATAGAACCCCCTTTGAAAGGTTTTTCTGATCCAACCACCACCTAAGGGAGTGTAATACTTTCGATGTTAGGAAAACTGTTCTATCCAGACATCCTCTATTCTTAATGTCCTCCTCCAATACAAATTTTTGTAGCTGCCTAGTATGGAACTGTGCCCACTGTACCGCAGGAATGCACGATGTTAGAGAGCCTAGCAACGACATGACCTGTCTTAGGGTACCGTCACACTATAACATTTCGATCGCTACGACGGTACGATTCGTGACGTTCCAGCGATATCGTTACGATATCGCTGTGTCTGACACGCAGCAGCGATCAGGGATCCTGCTGAGAATCGTACGTCGTAGCAGATCGTTTAGAACTTTCTTTCATCGCTGGATCTCCCGCTGTCATCGCTAGATCGGTGTGTGTGACACCGATCTAGCGATCTAGCGATGCGTTCGCTTGTAACCAGGGTAAACATCGGGTAACTAAGCGCAGGACCGCGCTTAGTTACCCGATGTTTACCCTGGTTACAAGCGTTAAACTAAAAAAAAACAAACAGCACATACTTACATTCTGGTGTCCGTCAGGTCCCTTGCCGTCTCTGCTTCCCGCACTGTGACTGCCGGCCGTAAAGTGAAAGCAGAGCACAGCGGCTGTGCTTTCACTTTCACTTTACGGCCGGCAGTCAGTGAATGCGGGAAGGGACCTGACGGACACCAGAATGTAAGTATGTGCTGTTTGTTTTTTTTTAGTTTAACGCTTGTAACCAGGGTAAACATCGGGTAACTAAGCGCGGTCCTGCGCTTAGTTACCCGATGTTTACCCTGGTTACCCAGGGACCTCGGCATAGTTGGTCGCTGGAGAGCTGTCTGTGTGACAGCTCCCCAGCGACCACACTACGATTTACCTACGATCACGGCCAGGTCATATCGCTGGTCGTGATCGTAGGTAAATCGTATAGTGTGACGGTACCCTTAGTGACATACTACGTCTTTTTATTGCTGAGGACACCTTATCAACTATGGAAATTTTCTTATCCTCAGGCAGTTTACAAATCTGGTCAACCGAATCCAGAAAGAGCCCAAGGAATTTCTGACACGTTACAGGCTGAAGTCTAGATTTTTCCCAATTAACTAGCCAACCCAGGGATTGTAAGGATAACACTACTTCCCGTAATCTCTGCTCACACTGTAGGGGGCTCTTTCCTACAATCAATAGGTCATCTAGATATGGGATGACCAAAGTATCCTTTACCCGTAAAAAAGACATTACTTCTGATAGTAACTTAGTAAAAATCCTTGGGGCCATAGATAACCCGAAGGGCATTGCTCTATATTGTAGATGACGAATTTGCCCCTCTATACACACTGCTACCCGAAGAAATTGTGCATCCTCCACTGGTAAGGAGAAATGGCGAGATGTAGACGCAACTGCTGCATCGACTTTTGGTATCTTGGCCCAGGTATTCAAATCTTCATCATCAAAGGGGTAGCGTCTCTTACAGGATATTGGGACCAACCCCTTTTGACCTCTACTCCATTCTTTTTTAATGAGATCTTTTATGGCCTGATTTATTGGAAATACGTGGCCTTTCTTCTGAGAAAGACCAGCGAACATAACTTCTTGTGGTGTCTGGGGTTCTTTTGATTCAGATACCCCCATCGTATTTCTCACTGATTTAACTAGGTTGTTTATGCCCTCAGTTGGAAAACAGACGAAGTCCTCTTCCTCTGAGGAATTAGATTGCTGAGAAATATCAGAGTCGACCTCCCCACTCTCCGCTGATGTGTCAGCTCTAGGAGAGTATATTTTTCTCCTTCGTTTCTCCATATTTACTGAAGAAGTAGAACCACCTCCCAACGACTGAAGTTCTTCCCGAATTATGAGCCGTATCTCATTCATTTTAACCGATTCCTCCTGCCGTAAGGTGTTGTCTATACATGCCTGACACAGATTTTTAAGATAGGAGTCAGGCAGGGGTTCGGTACATATGGCACATTGTTTGTGCTTACTCTTCCCCGTCCTCTTTGCCTAGAAATAATATAAGCAAAGGAATCAATATAAGCTTCAGTGAAGCTATATACGCACTCACCCAGCGTAATATTTATACCGGCTGCGGAGATGCCTTAGCTTGGGGTGTGGAACGGGAGGATTTTCTTCCTGATTTATCAGTGGAGTCACTTATATTAGAGTGTCCCATATTCCTTTTCCTGGCTTCACCACTAGGGACTAATGGCTCTTCCATAGGGTGCACCCTGACCTCCTCTTGGGACGACATAATGGCACACTGACTGCACTTACTGACTACACTTTATAGTGCAGTAATGTACACACCCCTTGTTTTGTCTTTTTTTTTTTTTTTACTTACAAATCCGGCGTTTAGGGTAATGGCACCGCATGGGGGAATCCAATATGGCGGTTCCCCCGGAAATGATCTCCAACCCCATGCCCCGGAAGTTCATCTCCATTTCCGGGACGCCGACGCTACTGCGCATGCGCCCGCGTCCTGTATACCGGGAGATGCCGCTGCCTGCTGCATCCCACCATGTCACCTCTTACCTTGGAGGGACAGGAGGGCCTCGGATCGCGGAACCGTCACACCGCTGCTCAGATCGCACACCGGAGGACGTCCTCTATCTCCGGCCGAACCAGGTACCCGCACTGTCGGCGTCTCACACAACGGTGTCCCAGCAGGGAGACCGTTGGATATCTTCAGGCTGCCTGTCAGCCGCACCAGATGAGGGGGGAGCCCGCAGGATCCTTCCCCCGACTCTGTCTACCTGCTCTGGAACCCCTGTCGCTCAGCAGAGTCGTACAGGCGGTAGTCCAGGCAGGTCTTCCTCTTCCTAAATCCATAGAGTCTTCCCTGTGGGTCTCCATCTAGGAACAGGAAACCAACTGAGGAGCGAGGGGGGACCGCCCCTTTTGTCTCTCTGTAGGTTTCCTGTTCCTAGGGGCGGATCCCCTCTCTCTAGTGGGTGCTGTCGTGGCGAATAGAAAATCTGGGTGAGAGGCGAAAGTCATATGAGGACGCTTGGTTCTAGTAAAGGAGATTGAGTGGTCCGGAGCAGAATTAGGGTCGTCGTCCACTTTAAGTGCGTGATTGACTGCCTCAATGAGCGAGTCGACAGTGGATCTAAACTCCGGAGCATCCGGGTCTAAGGATACATCAGACCCATATTAAGAGTCGTGAACGCTACGAGCCCCCAAAGAGGGTGAGCGAGAGGTGGAGCTGCCAGAAGCTGACTGGCATGGTGAGCACTCAGGAGAGGTAGTGCGGATCCGTTTTCTGGATGACCGTGCCTCTTTCCGGAGAGAGCGACCCCTGCTGGCCGACGATTCCCCTGTTACGGAGGGATCTCTTAACACGTGCAAAGGATTACCCCGCTCCCCAGGGGGGTTCTGAATGGATTTGATGGCATTGGCTAAAAAATCCACGGACTGCGAAAGTGAAGCGACCCACGCGGGGGGACTAGGTACGCCGGGGTCGGTGGCGGGCTCCTGGGCACATGGGGCATCGCAGGCTGAGCAGAGGGGGGAACTTTGAGGCCGAGGAAGTGGAGCCTGGCAGGTGGTACACGCAGAAAAAAAGGTCGTATGCACCTTAGAGGATTTTTTAGTCTTTGACTGGGACATGGTGTACACTAATGCAAGATAGACCTCAGGGTCTATAAACTAAGGAAGCGAGGGCGACGCTGCCGGGGAGAAGCTGACGTGGTCTCCTTACCCGTGGTCCTGTGTCCCGCAGAGGAAGAGGGAGACGGGTAGGCGACGGCCGGCGTGCACAGCGCTGCACATGGGGGAAGCTGCAGCTGGGAGAGCTGGAGTTGCGGTGTGCAGTGAAGAATCCAAGATGGCCGCCGAGATCAGGGGGAGAGATCTCGCAGACAGCGAGAAGCGCCAGGACCGGGGGCGGCACCGCAGGATGACGCGAAAAAGGGGGCGGAGCCTATCGGGATGCAGCCTGCAGCTAGGCCGAAGCCGGGGACCAAATTTGCGGCTTCGGCCCGGCACGCAGCCACTGAGTACCGGAAGCTATGGGGCCCAGAGAAAAAAAGTGCCGCTGCTAAGAGGGAGCCCTCCGGACCGCCAAACGGTTAATTTCCAAAATTGCATAATTTTTCACAAAGCACAGTAAATGCTTATGTATTGTTGCGATACAGACTGAGCTTGACATAGCATTTCCTTCTTGTACCTGTGTCCCTTTTCATCTACTTCAAAGAGCTGAATGGGCATCCTATTCTTATCTGCTAAAGGTACTTTTCTCAGCAGTACCCTGCTACATCTATTCCACTCTATCTGCTATACTCTCGCAACAGGAGTATCTTGGGGCCAACCTGCTTGTAACTGTTCTCTGAAATAATAATAAATACATTTTAACACCAGAAAGATGAACAGGATGAAGGCGCATGCTTGACCATTCCCACAGGATCTACTGGAGGACAGTTCCAATGGACACGAAAGGTAAATAGAATAAAAGGGGACACCTTTGGTGAGGTAATATGTAAAAAAAACTAGATAGATTTGAAAATTATTATTAAGAGGATTATTATGAGCTAACAGCACATTTTAAAAGGTGATGCCCACTGTTCGTGAAACTTTCCTCACAAGACCATCATTTATTTTTCAACAGGACAGTGACCCCAAACACACCTCCAGGCTGTGTAAGGGCTATTTGACCAAGAAGGAGAGTGATGGGGTGCTACGCCAGATGACCTGGCCTCCACAGTCACCAGACCTGAACCCAATCGAGATGGTTTGGGGTGAGCTGGACCGCAGAGTGAAGGCAAAAGGGCCAACAAGTGCTAGGCATCTCCTTCAAGATTGTTGGAAGACCATTTCCGATGACTACCTCTTGAAGCTCATCAAGAGAATGCCAAGAGTGTGCAAAGCAGTCATCAAAGCAAAAAGGTGGCTACTTTGAAGAACCTAGAATATAAGACATAATTTCAGTTGTTTCACACTTTTCTGTTAACTATATAATTCCACATGTGTTAATTCAGAGTTTTGATGCCTTAAGTGTGAATGTACAATTTTCATAGTCATAAAAATACAGAAAAATCTTTAAATGAGAAGGTGTGTCCAAACTTTTGGTCTGTACTGTATATATTATATACACACACACACACACACACACACATATACATATATATCTACTATATAATTGTCTAAAGGTCACTTCCGCCTGTCCTCCTTTCTGTCACGGATATTCATTGGTCGCGGCCTCTGTCTGTCATGGAAATTCAAGTCGCTGATACGTCGTGGCAAAACAGCCACAACCAATCAGCGACGGGCACAGTCCGTCGGAAAATGGCCGCTCCTTCCTCCCCGCAAACATCACGGAAAAAGGTAAGGCCGCACCCTATAATTACATCGTCTCTAAGGACATCAGGGCGCACGTCCTCACCAGGGGGTCCATCCCAGATAAAAGGTCCAGATCCAAATTGAAGAAAGGGACAGCGCCACACCAGGAAGTGAACTTCCTGGTGTGGCGCTGTCCCTTTCTTCAATTTGGATCTGGATCTTCCTCCCCGCAGTTAGTGCCCGCTCCATAATCCCCTCCAGTCAGCCCTCACACAGGGTTAATGCCAGCGTTAATGGACCGCGGTGTAACGCACTTTATTAATGCAGCTATTAACCCTGTGTGACCAACTTTTTACTATTGATGCTGCATATGCAGCATCAATAGTAAAAAGATCTAACGTTACAAATAATAATAAAAAAAAACCACGTTATTTTCACCCTCCGACATGGCGCTTTCCTCGGCAGTGCAAGCGGCAGGTTCCGGTGCTAAGGATGCTATGTGAGAAGGACCTGCTATGAAGTCGAGGTCACATGACCGCGATGTCATCACAGGTCCTGCGCTCATACCAACCCTGGGACCGGAAGCTGCCGCGTGCAATGCACACAGGCGCCAGGACTACAAGAGGCCTTCAGAAGGAGAGTATATGTTTATTTTTTATTTTAAGTCTTTTTTAACCTGTTACATACGTGGCTGGGCAATATACTACGTGGCTGGGCAATATACTACGTGGCTGGGCAACATACTACGTGTCTGTGCTGTATACTATACAATATACTACATGGCTGGGCAATATACTACGTCGCTGGGCAATATAGTCCTTGACTGGGCAATATACTACGTGGTTGGGCAACATATTACGTGGACATGCATATTCTACAGCCACGTAGTGTATAGCACAGCCATGTAGTATATAGCACAGCCATGTAGTATATAGCACAGCCCACGGAGTATACAGCACAGCCCACAAAGTATATAGCACAGCCAACGCAGTATAGCACAGCCCACGGAGTATATTGCACAGCCCGCGTAGTACATTGCAGAGCCCGCGCAGCAAGACTGTGGAGTCGGAGTCGTGGAGTCGGAGTTAGTTTTGGTTGGAGTCGGAAGAAATGTACCGACTCCGACTCCAGCTTTAAAAAAAAAAAATGTATTAATATTTCATAATTGAACTTTCATATGAATTTTATAAATGTTACTCAAATATATATGTTCTATCAAACTATGAACAACAGTGATAAGCAGTTCTGCTAGAGATAGAGACATTTCTTAAGGTACCTTCACACTGAGCGACTTTAGAACGATAACGATCCGTGACGTTGCAGCGTCCTGGATAGCGATATCGTTGTGTTTGACATGCAGCAGCGATCAGGATCCTGCTGTGAGATCGCTGGTCGGAGCTAGAAGGCCAGCACTTTATTTCGTCGCTGGATCACCCGCTGACATTGCTGAAACGGCGTGTGACGCCGATCCAGCGATGTCTTCACTTGTGACCAGGGTAAACATCGGGTTACTAAGCACAGGGCCGCGCTTAGTAACCCGATATTTACCCTGGTTACCATTGTAAATGTAAAAAAAAACAAACAAAAAAAACCACTACATACTTACATTCTGGTGTCTGTCGCGTCCCCCGGCCTCCGCTTCCCTGCACTCCTCCTGCATCAAGCAGAGGACTTAACTCCAGGTATTTTCTTAAAGGAGTGGAAGAACCTGATGTTTCGCCTGTCCCAAAGAGGAGGGTTAATTGCAAGTGGCATTGCTACATCAATGAAACGGAGAGAGGAGCTACTATTACAAAATAACATTCTTGTGGCAGCTGTTTATGTAGACCCGATGCATCGGATTCTTCTAGATGATCAACAGCTAACAAAAGTAAAAGAAGCTCTGTTTGAAATAGCAGTAAGGATGAAAGGGTTGCAGAACAGTCAGGAGGAACAAGAAGAATTTGGTCGTCCTGCCACATCTTCACCCATCAACTGATGAAGAATTTAATTTCGAAAAATATTTGGATCACAAGGACCGTGCAAAGCGTTCCCGCATAGCAGAGTCATCCCCATCAAAGAACACAGCCAGTACATTTCAGCAGAATTTTTCATGTGCACTAAAAGAAATTGAGAAATTTGACCGTTCATCAAAAATAACAGTGCAACAAGTGATTCCTCTGTATCCTGACATTGTCAGAGATGTTGCCCGAGTGGTTACTGCTTTGCCACCAACCCAAGTTAGTGTAGAGAGGTTGTTCTCTGCTCTCAAAACAATTAGATCAGATTTGAGGGCATCCATGAAGGAGGATCTGACAGAGGCAATACTTTTTCTGAGGACAAATTTATAGATTTCTTCTTATTAACTGCATAAGTGTTTATTGTATATTTACTTACAAGAGTTTATACAAGTTTATAAAAGTTATTTGCTATATTCTAATTGTATTCTAATAAATATAGTTTTTGCTCTAAGTGGTCTGATTACTTATATGATGGTGAGAAACTGAATAAGCACGATGTTAATATTTGACAACAGTAAAGTTATTGTTACGAATTGGCCATTTTTGAAGGAGTCGGAACCTGGTAAAATCCAGGAGTCGGAGTCGCAACTGTGGCTTACCGACTCCACAGCCCTGCCGCGCAGTACATTGCACAGCCCGCGCAGTACATTGCACAGCCCGCGCAGTACATTGCACAGCCCGCGCAGTACATTGCACAGCCCGCGCAGTACATTGCACAGCCCGTGCAGTACATTGCACAGCCCACGTAGTATATAGCAGTGTGGGCACCATATCCCTGTTAAAAAAAAAAGAATTAAATTAAAAAATAGTTATATACTCACCCTCCGCTGGCCACCGGATCGAAGCGGTTACCGAGGCTCCTCGCGCGCTCCGGTCTGAAGAGTGCATTGCGGTCTCGCAAGACCGCTACGTCATCATCTCGCGAGACCGCAATGCATGGAGCGGTCACCGGGGCGTCGCGAGGAGCGAGAAAAGCCTGTTCCTGATCCGGAGGGCCGACGGACGGTGAATATATAACTATTTTTTTCATTATTTTTAACATTAGATCTTTTTACTATTGATGCTGCATAGGCAGCATGAATAGTAAATGTCACGAAGCGACTGTCCTGGTGTAACACGACCTGACGGGTCGGTCACAAAACGACGGAACACACACGGGTACACCGGGAACACTTTAACAACGGTGGGCCCTGACGGTAGGGAACGGGGAATGGGCACCTCCTGTACTCACCTGAGGTTATGCCCTGATCTTACTACCGTACCTATACGGGTTCTTTCAACCCGTCGCCGACCAGGATACCTTGTCCCTCACTTGCCCTGCTCTAATCTCTAAGTAGGGAACTGGCAGGTGAGAGCACTGGTCCCACCGCTGCACTAATACAACACAAGGAGAGTTACACAACAAAGGGAAAAAGAAACAATAACAGCACACTTAGCTTTCTCTGCTGCAATGCACCGCACAGCAGAGTAAGGCACCAGGAATGAGGATTCAGCTGCAGAACCAAAGTACTTAGCAAGCAGCAATTCCAGAAAGGTTGGTATCCAAAGGACCTGTATAACCAACAGTCAGCTGATGCACCAGGTGACCTTTTAAAGGAAGGTGGGAGTGGTAACATATATCAGCTGACCGAGCAGCAATGCAATGCAATATCACCAGCGGCCACCGGGGGGAAAAAACTGCATTAACCCCCAATGACCAGAAAGGAAAAAAACATTTTAATCTGAAGGAAACCAGATCTGCCACAGATCCAAACAAAGATTGTGACAGTAAAAAGGTGGTCACACAGGGTTAATAGCAGCGTTAACCGAGTGCGTTACACCGCGGTCAACGCTGCCATTAACCCTGTGTGAGCGCTGACTGGAGGGGATTATGGAGCGGGCACTGACTGCGGGGAGGAAGGAGCGGCCATTTTGCCACCGGACTGTGCCAGTCGCTGATTGGTCGTGGCTGTTTTGCCATGACCAATCAGCGACTTGGATTTCCATGACAGACAGAGGCCGCGACCAATGATTATCCGTGACAGACAGACAGAAAGACAGCCAGCCAGACGGAAGTGACCCGTAGACAATTATATAGTAGAGATAGATAGAGAGATATATATATATATATGTATATATATATATATATATATATATATATATATATATATATATATATATATATATATATATATATATATATATATATATATATATATATATGAAAAAAAAGGAAAACAGCACACAAAAAAAAAAAAAAAAAGTGGGCTTTAATGCCTGGACGGCGTGGCAACGTTTCGGATTTCCAATCCTTTTTCAAGGCTTGAAAAAGGATTGGAAATCCGAAACGTTGCCACGCCGTCCAGGCATTAAAGCCCACTTTTTTTCTATTTTTTTGTGTGCTGTTTTCCTTTTTTCTCTTATATTTTGGAACCATTTGAATATTGGTTTGGAAAGCTTTGCACCGCAAGTTTGGTAATATGATGCTGTTCTAATTTTTTCTATATATATATATATATATAAAGGGAACACTAAAATCCCACATCCTAGATATTACTGAATGAAATATTCCAGTTGTAAATCTTTATTCATTACATAGTGGAATGTGTTGAGAGCAGTAAAGCCTAAAAATTATCAACGTAAATCACAACTAATATCCCACGGAGGTCTGGAGTTGGAATGACACTCAAAATCAAAGTGGAAAATTAAGTTACAGGTGATTCAACTTCAGTGGAAATGCCTCAAGACAAGGTAATGATGCTCAGTAGTGTATGTGGCCTTCACGTGCCTGTATGACCTCCCTAGAACGCCTGGGCATGCTCCTGATGAGGCAACGGATGGTCTCCTGAGGGATCTCCTCCCAGACCTGGACTAAAGCATCCGCCAACTCCTGTACATTCTGTGGTGCAACGTGACGTTGGTGGATGGTGCGAGACATGATGTCCTAGATGTGTTCAATTGGATTCAGGTCTGGGGAACGGGCGAGCCAGTCCATAGCTTCAATGCCTTCATCTTGCAGGAACTGCTGACACACTCCAGCCACATGAGGTCTGGCATTGTCCTGCATTAGGAGGAACCCATGGCCAACCGCACCAGCATATGGTCTCACAAGGGGTCTGATGATCTCATCTCGGTACCTAATGGCAGTCAGGCTACCTCTTGCAAGCACATGAAGGGCTGTGTGGCCCTCCAAAGAAATGCCACCCCACACCATTAATGACCCACTGCCAAATCGGTCATGCTGAAGGATGTTGCAGGCACTAGATCGCTCTCCAAGGCGTCTCCAGACTCTGTCTCGTCTGTCACATGTGCTCAGTCTGAACCTGCTTTCAACTGTGAAGAGCACAGGGCGCCAGTGGCGAATTTGCCAATCCTGGTGTTCTGTGTCAAATGCCAAGCATCCTGCACAGTGTTGGGCTGTGAGCACAATCCCTATCTGTGGACGTCGGGAACTCAGATCATCCCCATGGAGTCGATTTCTAACCGTTTGTGCAGACACATGAACATTTGTGGCCTGCTTTAGGTCATTTTGCAGGGCTCTGGCAGTGCTCCTCCTGTTCCTCCTTGCACAAAAGGTTGAGGTAGCGATCCTGCTGCTGGCTTGTTGCCCTCCTACGTTCCCCTCCATATCTCCTGGCCTGTCTCCTGGTAGCGCCTCCAGCCTCTAGACACTACGCTGACAGACACAGCAAACCTTCTTGCCACAGCTTGCATTGCTGTGCCAGCCTGGATGAGCTGCACTACTTGAGTCACTTGTGTGGGTTGTAGAGTCCGTCTCATGCTGCCACGAGTGTGAAAGCACAACCAACATTCAAAAGTGACCAAAACATCAGCCAGAAAGCATTGGTACGGAGATGAGGGAGTGGGCCCCACCGCATAACCACTCCTTTATTGAGTGTGTCTTGATAATTGCCAATAGTTTCCATCCGTTGTCTGTTCCATTTGCACAACAGCATGTGAAATTGATTGTCAAACAGTGTTGCTTCCTAAGTGGACAGTTTGATTTCACAGTAGCTTGATTTACTTGGACTTATATTCTGTTGTTTAAGTGTTCCTTTTATTTTTTGAGCAGTGTATATATATACACACACACACACACACACCATATGGGTCGTATTTCTCGGACTATGAGATGCATCATGTTATAAGACACATTTCCTACTAACTGTTTGGAGGACGAAGAAGGATGAGTACGACCCCAAGAATACCGTCCCAACCGAGAAGAATGGTGGGTGAAACATCATCCATTGAAGGTGCTTTTCTGCAAAGGGTTCAGGACGACTGCATCATATTGAAGGGAGGATGGATGAGGTCATGTATCATGAGATTTTGGCAACAACCTCCTTCCCTCAGTAACAGCATTGAAGATGGATCATGGCTGGGTCTTCTAACATGACAATGGCCCAAACCACACAGAAAGGGGAACTAAGGAGTGGCTCAGTAAGAATTATTTCAAGGTCATGAAGTGGCCTAATAGAAAATCTTTGGAAGAAGCTGAAACTCAATGTTGCACAGCGACAGCCCCGATACCTGAAAGTTTTTTTTTACATTCCGTCTAACAGTTGAAGTGTACCGATGATAAAAAACAGACTTCTCCATTCTTTGTATGTGGAAAAACTTGCAAAATCGGCAGTCTATTAAATACTATTTTCCCCACTGTAGCTCACCTACAACAAATCAGCTCAGCTAGATCAATACATTCACTATACCTGGAAGAAGTTATTATGGGAATGAACCCTGCAGAAATATTCCTTTGTGCCTCCCAGTCAGAATCCTGTACAGTGGCTAACTGTTTTGCTTCTGGTCCTGCAGTGTGAGAACACAGGGTACTGACAGAATATGCAGCAATGGAGCTACCTGTTGGAGGATAGCAAAGTTTGTTATCTTTTCAGTCCCACAACTCAGAGCCATCACAGAAAATATATACACTAATATACATATAGACACATGCATAGACAGGCGTTAAAAAAAGCTGCAAAGTAATAATGGTTTAAAAAAAATGGGAGTGCTAATAGTAGATTTTATCAACACAATGCAAACGAATGAACAAGAGAGAAGTGTAAATCAGATCAATATTTTTGTGACCACTGTATTTCTCAGCTGTGCACATGTGTAGAAGAATTGATGCTGTTTTGAATGCAGATACCTATCAATCATGAAACACAATCAGATCTTCTGATTGTCTTCAAATTTATTCTGCAGCAGGTCAACAAGTCCAAACATACAGTAAACATGATATAGAACTATCTTCAAAGTAAAGAATAAGGCTACTTTCTTGCCCATCGCAGTGCGTCGGGCCGAGGTTCCGACGCTAGCAGTGAATGCGCCGCACAACGGAGGCAGCGGATGCATTTTTCCTGCGCATCCGCTGCCCCATTGTAAGGTGCGGGGAGGTGGGGGCGGAGTTCCGGCTGCGCATGCGCGGTTGGAAAAAGCGATCCGTCGGCAGCAAAAAACGTTACATTTTTTGCTCCCGGCGGTCCGCCACAACTCGGTGCAACCGTCGCACGACGGTTGTGACGTGTGTCAATGCGTCGCTAATGTTAATCTATGGGGCAAAAACGCATCCTGCAAACAACTTTGCAGGATGCGTTTTTTCCCATAAACGACCCATTGCAAAAAACGCTAGTGTGAAAGTAGCCTAACAAGGGGTCCTGGAAGTGATGATATGGCCCCCACAGTACCCTGATCTCTACATCACTCAGTCTATCTGGGATTACAAGAGACAGAAGGGTTTGCGCAAGCATACATGCACAGAAGATCAGTGGTTAGTCCTACAAGATGTTTGGAAAAACCTCAGTGCCGAAATACTTAAAAACCTGTGTTCAAGTTTAAGTAGAGGAATTAATCATTTGTTGAAGGCAAAGGAGTTACCGAATATTAATATGATTTGGATTGCTCTATTGTTCAGTCACTTTGCTAATTGATAAGAAAAATTTATACACACACACACTCTACTCCACAAAGGTGAATACACCCCTCACATTTTTGTAAATCTTTTATTATATCTTTTCATGGGACAACACTGAAGCTATGACATATTGGTACAATGTAAAGTAGTCAGTGTACAGCTTAAATAACAGTGTACATTTGTGCCCTCTAAATAACTCAACCCACAGCCATTAAGTGTCTAAACTGCTGACAACAAAAATGAGTACACACCTAGTGACAAATGGCGAAATTGTGCCCAAAGTGACAATATTTTGTGTGGCCACCATTATTTTCAAGCACTGCCACAGCTCGCTTGGGCATTGAGTTCACTTGAGCGTTAGATTGCCACTGGAATCCTATTCCACTCCTCCATGACAACATCAAGGGGCTGGTGGATGTTAACTTTGCACTCTTCCACCTTCTTTTTGAGGATGCCCCACAGATGCTCAATAGGCATGGAGACGTGACGTCAGGAGACGTGCTTGGCTAGTCTAGCATATTTACCCTCAGTTTCTTTAGCAAGGCAGTGGTCATTTTGGAAGTGTGTTTTGGGGTCACTATCATGTTGGAATACTGCTTAGCAGCCCAGTTTCCAAAAAGAGGAAATCATGCTCTGCTTCATTGTCACAGTATAAGTAGGTATTCATGGTTCCCTCAGTAAACTGTAACTCCCCACAGCACTCATGCAGCCCCAAACCATGACACTCCCACCACCATGCTTGACTTTAGGCAAGACACACTTGTCTTTGTACTCCTCACCTGGGTGCTGCCACACACACTTGAAACCATCTGAACCAAATACATTTATTTTGGTCTCATCAGACCACAGGGCATGGTACCAGTAATCCATGTCCTTAGTCTGCTCGTCTCCAACAAACTGTGCATCATTTTTTAGAAGAGGCTTCCTTCTGGGACAACAGCCATGCAGGGCAATTTGATGCAGTGTGCGGCCTATGGTCTGAGCACTGACAGGCTGACCCCCTACTTTAACCTCTGCAGCAATGCTGGCAACACTCATATGTCTATTTTCAAAACCCAAACTCTGGATAGGACACGGAGCATGTGCGCTCAACTTCAGTCTTGTTAAACTGCTGTATGGTCTTGGCCAGATCAGTTTCAGGATGTTGGCAATCTTCTTATAGCCTAGAGTCCCAGTGTGTCCAGCAATCTGCCCCATGGTCTCATGTATTGCCCCAGTGTGTCCAGCAATCTGCCCCATGGTCTCCAGTATTGCCCCAGTGTGTCCAGCATTGCCCACAGACAGTCAGACATAAAGAAAAAAAAAAAAAAAGTAAAATCCTCACCTCTCCCGTTCCTAGCGTAGGTCCGGTGCAGTCAGCGTCTCTCCGGCTCTGCGACGCTCAGGACAGAGAGGCTGAGCGGCGCACACAGGAGTCACGTCATCGCGCCCTCTGCTCTGAGACGTCGCAGAGTCAGAGGACGCTGCAGCTGCCGGCGCCGCAGGAACCAATAGAGGTGAGTATTAGAGCGGGGGCGGGGCCCGGGGGTGGGGGGAGCTGGTCATGGCGGCGGACGGCGCCGCCCGAAGATTTAAAGGGGCGTCTTTTTTTTTTTTTTCTCCCCGCTTCCTACTTGCCGGCCCCCTGTCTGCGAGCCAGATACGGCCATCAAAAGAGCCATATCTGGCTCGCGAGCCATAGGTTCCCGACCCCTGGCCTAGACCATCTTCATGTACAGCAACAATTCTTTTTTTCAGATCCCCAGGGCAGTCTTTACCATGAGGAGCCATGTTGAACTTTCAGTGACCAGTATGAGAGCGATATCACCAAATTTACCACACCTACTCCTCATTCACACCGAAGACCTTGTAACACTAATGAGTCACATGACATCGGGAAGAAAAATGGCTAATTGGGCACAATTTGGTCTTTTTCAGTTTAGACACTAATGGCTGTGGGTCGAGTTATTTAGAGGGCACAACAAATTTACACTGTTATATAAGCTGCACACTGACTACTTTACATTGCATCAAAGTGTTAAATCATCAGTGTTGTCCCATGAAAAGATAGAATATTTACAAAAATGTGAGGGGTTTATTCACTTTTGTGAGATACTGTATAAAGTGTATATTTCTCCTATCTATATACATATAGACACGTGCTTATTTATGATAATATGATACACGTGTCACCTATGTTGAATGTTATTTCAAATACTTTAACCCCTTCCCGACCTTTGACGCCACGTAGGCGTCATGAAAGTCGGTGCCAATCCGACCCATGACGCCTATGTGGCGTCATGGAAAGATCGCGTCCCTGCAGGCCGGGTGAAAGGGTTAACTCCCATTTCACCCGATCTGCAGGGACAGGGGGAGTGGTAGTTTAGCCCAGGGGGGGCTTCACCCCCCCGTGGCTACGATCGCTCTGATTGGCTGTTGAAAGTGAAACTGCCAATCAGAGCGATTTGTAATATTTCACCTATTATAACGGGTGAAATATTACAATCCAGCCATGGCCGATGCTGCAATATCATCGGCCATGGCTGGAAATACTAATGTGCCCCCACCCCATCGATCGCCCCCCCAGCCCCCAGATCTGGCCGGTACACTGCTCCGGCTCCCATCCGTCCAGTGCTCCGCTCCCCCCCGTGCTCTTGTCCGCTCCCCCCGTGCTCCAATCACCCCCCCGTGCTCCAATCACACCCCCTGCACTCCGATGCACCCCCCCCCCGGTGCTCCGTTCCACCCCCCCGTGCTCAGTTCCACGCCCCCCGTTCTCCGTTCCACCCCTCCCGCGCTCCGATTCCCCCCCCCCCCCGCGCTCCGATTCCCCCCCCCCCCCGTGCTCCGATTCCCCCCCCCACCCCATCATACTTACCGATCCAGCCGGGGTCCCGTCCGTCTTCTCCCTGGGCGCCGCCATCTTCCAAAATGGCAGGCGCATGCGCAGTGCGCCCGCCGAATCTGCCGGCCGGCAGATTCGTTCCAAAGTGCATTTTGATCACTGAGATAGATTATATCTCAGTGATCAAAATAAAAAAAATAATAAATGACCCCCCCCCCTTTGTCACCCCCATAGGTAGGGACAATAAAAAAATAAAGAAATTTTTTTTTTCCACTAATGTTAGAATAGGGTTAGGGTTAGGGGTAGGGGTAGGGTTAGGGGTAGGGTTAGGGGTAGGGTTGGGGCTAGGGTTAGGGCTAGGGGTAGGGTTAGGGGTAGGGTTAGGGCTAGGGTTAGGGGTAGGGTTAGGGGTAGGGCTAGGGTTAGGGTTTCGGTATGTGCACACGTATTCTGGTCCTCTGCGGATTTTTCCACTGCGGATTTGATAAATCCGCAGTGCTAAACCGCTGCGGATTTATGGCGGATTTACCGCGTTTTTTTCTGCGCATTTCACTGCGGTTTTACAACTGCGATTTTCTATTGGAGCAGTTGTAAAACCGCTGCGGAATCCACACAAAGAAGTGACATGCTGCGGAATGTAAACCGCTGCGTTTCCGTGCAGTTTTTCCGCAGCATGTGTACAGCGATTTTTGTTTCCCGTAGGTTTACATTGAACTGTAAACTCATGGGAAACTGCTGCGGATCCGCAGCGTTTTCCGCAGCGTGTGCACATACCTTTAGAATTAGGCTATGTGCACACTGTGCGGATTTGGCTGCGGATTGGCCGCTGCGGATTCGCAGCAGTGTTCCATCAGGTTTACAGTACCATGTAAACATATGAAAAACCAAATCCGCTGTGCCCATGGTGCGGAAAATACCGCGCGGAAACGCTGCGTTGTATTTTCCGCAGCATGTCAATTCCTTGTGCGGATTCCGCAGCGTTTTACACCTGTTCCTCAATAGGAATCCGCAGGTGAAATCCGCACAAAAAACACTGGAAATCCGCAGAAAATCCGCAGGTAAAACGCAGTGCCTTTTACCCGCGGATTTTTCAAAAATGGTGCGGAAATATCTCACACGAATCCGCAACGTGGGCACATAGCCTTAGGGTTAGGGTTGGAATTAGGGTTGTGGTTAGGGTTGTGATTAGGGTTATGGCTACAGTTGGGATTAGGGTTAGGGGTGTGGGGGGGTTAGTGTTGGAGGTAGAATTGAGGGGTTACCACTGTTTAGGCACATCAGGGGTCTCCAAACGCAACATGTCGCCACCATTGATTCCAGCCAATCTCGTATTCAAAAAGTCAAATGGTGCTCCCTCACTTCCGAGCCCTGACGTGTGGCCAAACATTGGTTTACCCCCACATATGGGGTATCAGCATACTCAGGACAAACTGCGCAACAATTACTGGGGTCCAATTTCTCCTGTTACCCTTGTGAATCTAAAAAAATGCTTGCTAAAACATAATTTTTGAGGAAAGAAAAATGATTTTTTATTTTCACGGCTCTGCGTTGTAAACGTCTGTGAAGCACTTGGGGGTTCAAAGTGCTCACCACATATCTAGATAAGTTCCTTGGGGGGGTCTAGTTTCTACAATGGGGTCACTTGTGGGGGTTTCTACTGTTTAGGCACACCAGGGGCTCTGCAAACGCAACGTGACACCCGCAGACCATTCCATCAAAGTCTGCATTTCAAAAGTCACTACTTCCCTTCTGAGCCCCGACGTGTGCCCAAACAGTGGTTTACACTCATGGGGTATCAGCGTACTCAGGAGAAACTGGACAACAACTTTTGGGGTCCAATTTCTCCTGTAACCCTTGGGAAAATAAAAAATTCTGGGCTAAATAATTATTTTTGAGGAAAGAAAACGTATTTTTTATTTTCACGGCTCTGCGTTGTAAACGTCTGTGAAGCACTTGGGGGTTCAAAGTGCTCACCACACATCTAGATAAGTTCCTTTCGGGGTCTAGTTTCCAAAATGGGGTCACTTGTGGGGGTTTCTACTGTTTAGGCACATCAGGGGCTCTGCAAATGCAACGTGATGCCCGCAGAGCATTCCATCAAAGTCTGCATTTCAAAACGTCACTACTTCAATTCCAAGCCCCGGCATGTGCCCAAACAGTAGTTTACCCCCACATATGGGGTATCACCGTACTCAGGAGAAACTGGACAACAAATATTGGGGTCCAATTTCTTCTGTAACCCTTGGGAAAATAAAAAATTGCAGGCTAAAAGATCATTTTTGAGAAAATAATTTTTTTTTTTTATTTTCATGGCTCTGCGTTATAAACTTCTGTGAAGCACTTGGGGCTTCAAAGTCCTCACCACACATCTAGATTAGTTTCTTTGGGGGTCTAGTTTCCAAAATGGTGTCATTTCTGGGGGATCTCCAATGTTTAGGCACACAGGGGCTCTCCAAACGTGACATGGTGTCCGCTAATGATTGGAGCTAATTTTCCATTTAAAAAGCCAAATGGCGTGCCATCCCTTCCGAGCCCTGCCGTGCGCCCAAACAGTGGTTTACCCCCACATATGGGGTATCAGCGTACTCAGGACAAACTGGACAACAATATTTGGGGTCCAATTTCTCCTATTATCCTTGGCAAAATAGGAAATTCCAGGCTAAAAAATCATTTTTGAGGAAAGAAAAATTATTTTTTATTTTCATGGCTCTGCGTTATAAACTTCTGTGAAGCACCTGGGGGTTTAAAGTGCTCAATATGCATTTAGATAAGTTCCTTGGGGGGTCTAGTTTCCAAAATGGGGTCACTTGTGGGGGAGCTCCAATGTTTAGGCACACAGGGGCTCTCCAAACGCGACATGGTGTCCGCTAACAATTGGAGCTAATTTTCCATTCAAAAAGTCAAATGGCGCGCCTTCCCTTCCGAGCCCTGCCGAGTGCCCAAACAGTGGTTTACCCCCACATATGAGGTATTGGTGTACTCAGGAGAAATTGCCCAACATATTTTAGGATCCATTTTATCCATTTTATCCTGTTGCCCATGTGAAAATGAAAAAATTGAGGCGAAAAGAATTTTTTTGTGAAAAAAAAAAGTACTTTTTCATTTTTACGGATCAATTTGTTAAGCACCTGGGGGTTCAAAGTGCTCACTATGCATCTAGATAAGTTCCTTGGGGCGTCTAGTTTCCAAAATGGGGTCACTTGTGGGGGAGCTCCAATTTTTAGGCACACGGGGGCTCTCCAAACGTGACATGGTGTCCGCAATTTTTGATTCAAAAAGTCAAATGGCGCTCCTTCCCTTCCAAGCCCTGCCGTGCGCCCAAACAGTGGTTTACCCCCACATATGAGGTATCAGCGTACTCAGGACAAATTGGACAACAACTTTCGTGGTTCAGTTTCTCCTTTTACCATTGGGAAAATAAAAAAATTGTTGCTAAAAGATAATTTTTGTGACTAAAAAGTTAAATGTTCATTTTTTCCTTCCATGTTGCTTCTGCTGCTGTGAAGCACCTGAAGGGTTAATAAACTTCTTGAATGTGGTTTTGAGTACCTTGAGGGGTGCAGTTTTTAGAATGGTGTCACTTTTGGGTATTTTCAGCCATATAGACCCCTCAAACTGACTTCAAATGTGAGGTGGTCCCTAAAAAAAATGGTTTTGTAAATTTCGTTGTAAAAATGACAAATCGCTGGTCAAATTTTAACCCTTATAACTTCCTAACAAAAAAAAATTTTGTTTCCAAAATTGTGCTGATGTAAAGTAAACATGTGGGAAATGTTATTTATTAACTATTTTGTGTCACATATCTCTCTGGTTTAACAGAATAAAAATTCAAAATGTGAAAATTGCGAAATTTTCAAAATTTTCGCCAAATTTCCGTTTTTATCACAAATAAACGCAGAATTTATTGACCTAAATTTACCACTAACATGAAGCCCAATATGTCACGAAAAAACAATCTCAGAACCGCTAGGATCCGTTGAAGCGTTCCTGAGTTATTACCTCATAAAGGGACACTGGTCAGAATTGCAAAAAACGGCAAGGTCTTTAAGGTCAAAATAGGCTGGGTCATGAAGGGGTTAAAAGTATTGGTCAGAATGATCAACATCCTTTAAAGTGTATCATTCTCTTCTATGTACAGGGCTAAATATAAAATATGTTTATGGTTATTTCTTTGAAGTATTTCACCTTTATAGAACAGGACATATTGTGCCTTTGAGTTTGTTACGTGTGTGTAATAACCACTTGGTTGGTCAGTACCAATTCTCCACTTTTGTCCAATGCCGTTTCCACTTTTTCCTGAAAATGTAGCACTCTGCAGCTATAAAAAAAAAGAAAAGACTACTAATATAGCAAATGAAGAGAAATCATAATAATAAACACGTTCTGTCACAATTCAGTTGGCTGATTTTAGGTTACATGACATTTTGTAAGAGATAGTCATCTGCGCTCCCACCAAGAATTGCTCTTTAGTAATAATAATTTTAACAGAATTCGGGATTTTGTTCAAACATGAAAGAAAAAATCTTATGAGTTGTGGTAGTTCAGCTCACTCAGCGGTACATGGAGGTAGAAAAACGGAACACTGTCTCTTTAAATCTTCTGTTGGTTTATTAGACAGACGGCATAGACCAACATGAAGGGAAAAATAAATGCAGCCCTTTGAGGCAAAACAGGAAAACAAACAAAAAAAAATGCTGCCACACAGTCCCATTCAATTGCGGGGAGCTGCCCGCTCTGGAGCAACACAGGTTCAGTCTTTCCTCCTCAATACACAAACCACTAGAGATCCTCTCTTCAGCCCTGCTGAACAGAGACTGCATCTGGAGTCCAACTATTTAAACCCTAGACCACACCCTGGGGTGGAGATAAGGTGGACATCCTCCCACCCACTCTATGGGTGTCCACATAAAAGCCAGCCCTTTATACAAATTAGTTAACCCCTCACCATACATAGTGTGCTGGAGGAAAAAACTATGGGTTTCACATCACTGAAGCCATTAAGTGTAGTGAAATATATCTCCCTTATAGTACTTTACCAGTGACTTTGTCACAGAGAATATGATCAGTTATAGTCAAATAAATCAAAGTAACTTATTATTTTAAAAATTAAAATGTAAATGTCATAGTTACATAATTGATAAGGTTGAAAACAGACAAAGGTCCAGCAGTTTAACCTAAAACCATACCATGAATACCCAAATGAAGGCAATGTATATGTGAGGCAGATTCTATCAGGGGAAAAAATCATTCCAAACTCAATGTACCGTATGTAAACCAGAACACATCCCAGTAACAAAGTCCTATCTCCAGAGATTATGAACCATTTAAATTGTAATATTATAGTTTTTAAGAAGGCATCTAGGTTTTTCTTGAATTTCAATGAATCAACTAAATTCGCATATGTGCAAAAAGACAATTAGAACTATCTCTGTACTGTCCATTAATATGTATTTATACATCGTGATTACATTTTTCCAGATGTGACTGGAACATAAATCATTAATATCATGGGTTGCTTCGGCCATCACCGACGCCTACTCTTAAAAGCCACATTCACACGATCAGTATTTGGTCAGTATTTGACATCAGAATGTGTAAGCTAAAACCAGGAGTGGGTGATAAATCCAGAAGTGGTGCATATGTTTCTATTATACTTTTCCTCCATTTGTTCCTCTCCTGGTTTTGGCTTTCAAATACTGAGGTAAATTACTGAACGTTTGAACGTGGCCTAACAGTTTTTCTCTGTGATTAACAGAGTATAAAGGTCCTTTTACACACATTGATAATTGATAAACAATTGTTCGCTGGCTGATTGCATCTTTTATGAAGTTTAAAATGAATAATTGTAAGTAGCACATTGATAACAATATGCAGTTTTCTATCAAAGATTGTTTATCACTATACATAATTAAATGGGATGTCCAGTTTTATTCAAGAAATAAAATGGCCCATAAGATGTAACTGATAAGAAAACAGGCTGGACTTACCTACCTCCTGCCAGACTGATGTCAGGTCTGCCAACACATCAACCACACGTAATGCCAATCATCTAGCCTCAGTGGTATTGTGCCGGCCCATCAGCATGACCACTGAGCCCAGTGGGTGGTTTTAAGATGAACCAGTATAATGGCAGCCTTTGGTAAATGTCATCTATTTGCTTTACGTTACCACTATAGTACAGTAATACTTTATTATATCAAACTTATTTTTTACCTCATTTTCCACAAAGATAAAAACCATAAGATCTTCTACACCATCGTTATCTACATCTGGAATTTTCAGCAATGGTTTTATAACAGTGGACTCAGGTGCAAATCTAGTTGGCTTTTCCCACAAGGGATGTCCTGCAAAACAAGAGCTCGTGTATAACAGTCAAATATCAGGATTCTACGGTGAATGAGAGGGAAAGGGTTAAGAGACTTCTCCAAGTCTATCTGAAGAAGACGTAGAGTGGAGCACAAGATATACTAAAATACTATATGTGCAAGTTTGGTCTCCAAGCTCCAGTTACAGGGATTGTGGGACCTGGTGCGGCCATTTTCATATTCATTACTAAAGGCAGACATCATTTTCCCTAATACCGTATATACTCGAGTATAAGCCGATATTTTCAGCCCACTTTTTTGGGCTGAAAGTCCCCCTATCGGCTTATACTTGAGTCATACCCAGGGGTTGGTAGGGGAGGGGGAGCGGGGGCTGTCTAATTATACTTACCTACTCCTGGAACGGTCCCTGGCTTCCCCGGCGCCGGCAGCTTCTTCCTGTACTGAGCGGTCACATGGTACCGCTCATTACAGTAATGAATATGCGGCTCCACCTCCCTTGGAGGTGGAGCCGCATATTCATTACTGTAATGAGCGGTAACGGTAACCGCTCAGTACAGGATGAAGCTGCGGCGTTGGGGAAGCAGGGACTGCACAGCGCCAGGAGCAGGTGAGTATAACGGGGAGGGGAGTGGAGCACTGCGTGATACTCACCTGCTCCTCGTTCCGGGCGCCGCTCTGTCTTCTGCAGTGACGCTCAGGTCAGAGGGCGCGGTGACGTGGTTAGCGCGCACCCCCTGCCTGAACGTCAGTACTGAAGATGGAGTGGCAGCCAGAACAAGGAGCAGGTGACTACTGAAAGTGCCGGGGGCCTGAGCGACAGAGAGGTGAGTATGTGATTTGTTTTTTTTTATCGCAGCAACAGCAAATGGGGCAAGTGTCAGTATGGAGCATCTGTGGGGCCATAACGTTTGTGCAGCACTATATGGGGCCATAACGTTTGTGCAGCACTATATGGGGCCATAAAGTATATATATAATTTTTGGTGCGGATACTGCATCTCTTGGCAGAAAACGCACGTGCTGATTTGACATGCTTTTTGTGCAGATTTACTGCGTTTTTTTACCCTTGCGGATTTCTATAATGGAATGGGTACAAAAACGCTGCAGCATTTTTTTTCCCTATTGATTTACATTGTTCTGTAAGGCTGTGTGCACACGTTGCGGTTTTTTCGCGTTTTTTCCCAATAAAAACGCTATAAAACCGCAAAAAAAAAAACCGCATACAATAAGCATCCCATGAATTCCGCATGTTTTGTGCACATGATGCTGGTCTCTCCGCGAAAAAAACCGCATCGCGGTAAAAACCGCAGCATGTTCATTAATTTTGCATTTTTTTTGCGGATTTTCCACTACAAAATGCATTGGGAAGTGTCTGGAAAAAAAACGCGTCAAAACCGCGGCGAAATCGCGGCAAAAACGCATACGGGTTTTCTTGCGGATTTCTTGCAGAAAATGTCCGTTTTTTCTCAGGAATTTTCTGCGAGAAATCCTGAACGTGTGCACATAGCCTAAATCACTTGCGGATCTGCAGCGTTTCTGCAAGGCAAAAAATGCTGCGGATCCGCAGAGAATCCGCAACGTGTGCACATACCCTAAATTGTGTTTGGGGTAACAGACTCCCTTTAAAGAAACTCTAAACTTAGAATTAAGTGATATATAGGTGATAAACTCTGTTGGTCTTTCTGCATCTTGGACAACCTTCTGAATGTTCCTGATGTAGACTTGTAGAAATCATGCAGAAAACATGGGTTATTCTTTTGAGGCTGTGGAGATTAGCCAGGAGGTCAGAGATTAACAAGCTAGTTGTCCTACTGATGACAAGGTGGAGGGGGGAGGTTCCTGCTGCAGCTAAAGGTACCTTCACACTCAGCAACGCTGCAGCAATACCGACAACGATGTCGATCGCTGCAGCGTCGCTGTTTGGTCGCTGGAGAGCTGTCACACAGGCAGCTCTCCAGCGACCAACGATCCCGAAGTCCCCTGGTAACCAGGGTAAACATCGGGTTACTAAGCGCAGGGCCGCGCTTAGTAACCCGATGTTTACCCTGGTTACCAGCGTAAACGTAAAAAAAAAAAATTACATACTTACCTTCTGCTGTCTGTCCCCGGCGCTGTGCTTTCCTGCACTGACTGTGAGCACAGCGTCCGGAAAGCAGAGCGGTGACGTCACCGCTGTGCTTTCCGGCTGGCCGGCGCTCACAGCCAGAGCAGAGAAGCACAGCGCCGGGGACAGACAGCAGAAGGTAAGTATGTAGTGTTTGTTTTTTTTACGTTTTTGCTGGTAACCAGGGTAAACATCGGGTTACTAAGCGCGGCCCTGCGCTTAGTAACCCGATGTTTACCCTGGTTACCAGTGAAGACCTCGCTGAATCGGCGTCACACACGCCGATTCAGCGATGTCAGCAGGAAGTCCAGCGACGAAATAAAGTTCTGGACTTTCTGCAGCGACCAACGACATCACAGCAGGATCCTGATCGCTGCTGCGTGTCAAACTGAACGATATCGCTAGCCAGGACGCTGCAACGTCACGGATCGCTAGCGATATCGTTCAGTGTGAAGGTACCTTAACTTACATACCACCAGAGGTTGGACAGTAAATAGGAACTGCAGATTAACCACTTACTTAGATGCTACAGTCCAGTTAATAGCAACCCCGCCATCTAAACTGTTAGGGAAGAGTCTAGATAAGTACCTAGGGAAGAGTCAGATAGCAGTATCACTTGGACGAGGATCGTAACACAATGCTCGGACTGGCTGGCAACTCTCTCAACCTGAGAAGCAGGGCTGTGAAGTCAGAGTCGAGGAGTTGGAGCCCATTTTGGTGGAGTCAAAGTTGATGTCATGGAAATTTTGGAGTTGGAGTCAGAGGTTTGGCTTACCGACTCCACAGCCCTGCTGAGCAGGACAGAATGTATTTCTGTGCAGCTGTCAAGCTCGGGTCGGGAAAGCTGATTGCCAGTCCGGACATTGCACTGTGATCCTCAGAGTTATACAGTCGTCTGACTCTTCCCTTAGACAGACCGAGTCTTCCAAATTCTGAAATAAAAAATTATCATGAAGTTTGTTATTCCCCAAAACTGTACCAACTAAAAAAAAGGCTTTTACAGAGCTCAGTTAACAGAAAAATAAAAATGTCTCAAAATGTGATGAAACAAAAGTAAACTATTCACTTATTTTTGTCATGGTTAGGACATGGTTAATGTCCTGTTATCTCAGGGTTAATTTTGCTGGCCTCTCTTTCGATCTGGGAGGGGTATTTATACTCACTCCAGACTAGGATTCGCTGTCAGCTATACTTTCTGCTTTAGTCTGTGTGCCTGACCCCTGGAGTGTGTGCCCGGTTTGCATTGTTTTCCTTGCTCTCCGTGCATTACTTTGCTTGTTTGTTCTTCTGGATTTCTAACCTCTGGCTTCACTTTTGACAATCCTGTCTCACCCCTTTGGTACCTCATGATTTCCTGGCTCCGATCTTAGCTTGTTAGGTAACTCTCTTGTGTTTATCCCTTCTCTGCACCCCGGCGTCTGGCTCCGCCCCGACCACCTCCTACTCTGTCACATGATTCAGGTCCTGGTTTTTACCTGGTTAGTAACCCGGCGCTTTGCCCAGCTCCCTTGCTGCTGTGTGCAGCGTTTCCCACAGCAGTAATACTCGGGAGTCGTGACATTTTTTTTATTATTGCACACAATCAATAAATCAAAAATAGCTATAAATATGGTACTGTCACATTTTTAAAATGTATTCAGTGTATTACATGTACCGTATTTTACGGACTATAAGACGCACCGGACCATAAGACGCACCCCAAATTTGGGGTGAAAATTGCAGAAAAAAAGATTTTTTTATAAGATGGGGGTCCGTCTTATTGTCCGAATTTACAGTATCTTACCTGAGGGCTGGCGGTGGCAGAGCAGTGTCACAGGAGCCATGGTGTCGGCAGAGGTGCAGTGTTGCGGTGGGCGATATGGCGTGCACCTGAGCAGGGTCCCTTCCTGTTTAGGTGGGCGATGCCACGGCCTGAGGCGCAATGAGCGGTATGGCGTGAGCAGGGTCACTTCCAAAGGGACGCCGAGTTCGCAGATTTAGATCTCGGCTTCAGGAAAATGGCCGCTGCGATCTCCATCTGCGCACGCGCGGCCTCCCGAGGCCATTTTCCTGAAGTCCTGGGAAGCAGAGCACTCCATCTGCGCATGCGCGGCCTCAGGAAGATGGCCGCCACCACCAATAAAGCCATGATTCACCTGGCTCTGCTGCTTACTGGGCCGCTGTGTCACCTCACCTGTGGAAGGGACCCCGCTCACGCCATACCGCTCACTGCGCCTCATCATCCCCGCACCTCTGCTGCCGCCACACCGCTGCCGGAAAGCCTGCATCCGAACTATAAGACGCACCCCCCCCATTTTCCACCCTTTTTTTGGGGGGGAAAAAGTGCGTCTTGTAGTCCAAAAAATACGGTACATTAAAATTATGCCATTAAAGACTCAACTCATTATGCGAAAAAAAAAACCTTAATATGTCTATATTGATAAAAACATGACAAAAGAAAAATAAAAAACAAATCAAAGTGAAGAAAGCGAAAAAAAGATAAGAAAAAAGCAACAATACTCTTTGTTCACTTTATTTCAGTGGTTTGATGCTTTGTTTATAATTTCCAAAACTGATGCAGATCTTTTCCTACTACATAGCTTTACGATATGTGAACTAAGACACTAGACATAAATTATTCCTGTGCTGCACTTTAAATAAATTCTAGGTCTTGGAGACCAAAATTTTTTTCCCCCAAGAATGAGAATGAGTTGCTTTGCAGTGGATTCACCCTTACTCCCGATTCTGCTGCGTTCTCAAGGTTTAAGTTTATGCCGAGGTCATCAGCATTAGTTTAGGTATCTTTTAGTTAAAAGCCGAAAGGACAGCAATTGAAACCGCATTGAAGTGACCCCTCTACCACTTGGAAGAGATCCCGTATAAACCTCCACAATGCACATTCGTTACAAAGTATATTATAACTAGATAATTGCCTAAAAGTTTTGTAATAATATTTTCAGTTTTTAGGGGATCAGAATTATGGGCTAATCATATACAAAGTGATGTTTATGGTGATTTTTCTATTGGTCTCTGTGAAGAATATGGGGGATATCATTTCATGCCAATCGATTGTATCATATCCGTGTGAAGCAGAGACAGGACACCTGGTTTAGCAGGTGGTCCAGCTTCAACAGCTCCAAGTGAAAAAGCTCATGCTCCCAGCAGCTTAGCTTGCACCAAGGCCTTCGTGGCAGGATAAACTCCTGCCAGGAGTCCAAACTGCTTAACTGCTTCAAACAAATCACCTAGACAAAGGGGAGCCATAATTTCATAAGAAGTTATGGAGTTATTGTATGTCCTAGCAATATACCGGAAACATTTTCGAGATCTCAGGAACAGGCTGAATGCCAGCCAGGGTATCCACCCGTTCTAGGACCCCGGGACAGGTATAGACGTAGAAAGGCTAGTAGGAGCCAGGTAGCGAAGCAGTGTTTGGTCTTCAAGTGTTACAGTGGCTTGGCCGGATCCGGTGGCAACAACACCGCCTTCCTATGACCTTCTGTTGAGAAGCTATAATCCATCATAGGTTTTGAAGTTTCAGCTAACAAAGTCAAGGGGAGAGAGTCTCAGGCCATCCTAGGAGTGGAAAAGGGAGTGACCGACCGAGGGGTTAATTGCTCATGCGAGGCTTGGCCCTGGGTTCTCTTCTGAGGGACGTCATGCCATGAATCATGTTAGAATAAACTGGAAACAACTGGCACCCTCACACCTCCCATGTGGCTGCCAGCATTAAGGCTCCCAGCAAGCCAGTAACTGACTTGTGTATCAGCTGCTTATACTTATTTACTACCACCTGTATTTGCCTATCTGACCATTGTATATGTATATCCATTGTGTATATAGTGTTTTGTCTAGTATGCCCTAAAGGCAATTAAATATCCAATTTAACCTTGGGATGCTCTTTTTTTCTTGATCCACGACATCACACATCTGTGTTCTCTGTTTAATTTTACATGCTCCCAGGGCTGGTTTCTGGCCTTATATCCCATTATGGCCCTTTATCAAAGGAGGAACTAGTGGCAGTCGTACCAGGCTGGCAAGGCTCTGTTTCACTGGTGCTAGTGAAAGTGGTCTCTCAGCCAGTCAGTGGTGTAAGAGAGTGTTGTGCCAGGCCAGCGGTCATGGGCCACCCTCTCTCACTCCTTGTGCCTGTGTGGACAAGGGGTGTCTGCATAAAACTGTCAAGCTGACATGAAGTATCTTCAGAGAGTGACAGCGTGACATTGGTGAAAGTGGGGAGACGGTACCTCATTACACCCTCACATATTAGTGGCTTCAAGGATGACTGAGAGATGCAGTTCTTCAGTGTCACTTCTAATAAAAATTTGTCTTATACAATTGTAGTAAAGCTTAGTATCCCTGGAATCGAAATTTGATTTTTATACTTGTAAATATTATTTACATGACTGCTAAATTGTACAGAATGAAAACGTACCTGTTGTAGAATCAATTGCTAATATAAACCCAGATTTTCTGATAACTAGACAAGCAACATCGTCCACACCACCAAGATAATGGATTCCACACTCCACTAACAGCACATCATCATCAGAAACAGGTCTGACCCATAGTGTACTTCCATTTGTCCCAGACAGGGCAGATAAGAAGAAGCATGGTTGCTGAAAGCCTGCAAAAATAGTTTATAAAAGATTACTGTTTATACTGATGTATCACTTATCTGGTGCTGCTGGGGAAAGCTGGTGGTTGGTCCTCATTTCTCTTTCAGGAGAGTGGATAAGAGAGGAGAATGAGGAGAGTGGATAAGAGAGGAGAATGAGGAGAGTGGATAAGAGAGGAGAATGAGGAGAGTGGATAAGAGAGGAGAATGAGGAGAGTGGATAAGAGAGGAGAATGAGGAGAGTGGATAAGAGAGGAGAATGAGGAGAGTGGATAAGAGAGGAGAATGAGGAGAGTGGATAAGAGAGGAGAATGAGGAGAGAGGAGAATGGAGGAGAATGAGGAGAGTGGATAAGAGAGGAGAATGAGGAGAGTGGATAAGAGAGGAGAATGAGGAGAATGGAGGAGAGAGGAGGAGAGAGGAGAGTGGATAAGAGAGGAGAATGAGGAGAATGGAGGAGAGAGGAGAATGGAGGAGAATGAGGAGAGTGGATAAGAGAGGAGAATGAGGAGAGTGGATAAGAGAGGAGAATGAGGAGAGTGGATAAGAGAGGAGAATGAGGAGAGTGGATAAGAGAGGAGAATGAGGAGAGTGGATAAGAGAGGAGAATGAGGAGAGTGGATAAGAGAGGAGAATGAGGAGAGAGGAGAATGGAGGAGAATGAGGAGAGTGGATAAGAGAGGAGAATGAGGAGAGTGGATAAGAGAGGAGAATGAGGAGAGTGGATAAGAGAGGAGAATGAGGAGAGTGGATAAGAGAGGAGAATGAGGAGAGTGGATAAGAGAGGAGAATGAGGAGAGTGGATAAGAGAGGAGAATGAGGAGAATGGAGGAGAGAGGAGGAGAGAGGAGAGTGGATAAGAGAGGAGAATGAGGAGAATGGAGGAGAGAGGAGAGTGGATAAGAGAGGAGAACGAGGAGGGAGGAGAATGGAGGAGAGAGGAGAATGGAGGAGGAGGAGGAGGGAGGAGGAGCAAGGAGGGAGAAGGAGGGAGGAGGAGGGAGGAGGCCCACGCAGTATATAGCAGCCACGTAGTATATAGCAGCCACATAGTATATAACACTGCCCACGCAGTATATAGCACAGCCCACAGAGTATATCACACAGCCCACATAGGATATAACACTGCCTATGTAGTATATAGCAGCCACGCGGTATCTAACACAGCCCACGTAGTATACAGCAGTGTGGGCACCATATCCCTGTTAAAAAAATAATTAAAATAAAAAATAGTTATATACTCACACTCTGGGATCCAGTGTAGCTCCGGCGATACGCGCACGGCTGCCGCCATCTTCCGTTCCCAGGATGCATTGTGAAAATACCCAGATGACTTAGCGGTCTCGCGAGACTGCTAAGTCTTCTGGGTAATTTCGCAATACATCGCCGGGAACGGAAGATGGTGGCAGGCGCGAGCGGCTCGGCGGACAACGGAGGGTGAGTATAGCAGGTTTTTTTTAATTATTTTTAACATTACATTTTTTTTACTATTGATGCCGCATAGGCAGCATCAATAGTAAAAAGTTGGGGACACACAGGGTTAATAGCAGCGGTAACGTTACCCGCGGCATAACGCAGTCCATTACCGCCGGCATTAACCCTGTGTGAGCGGTGACTGGAGGGGAGTATGTGGGTGCCGGGCACTGACTGCGGGGAGTAAGGAGCGGCCATTTTCTTCTGTACTGTGCCCGTCGCGGATTGGTCGTGGCTGTTTTGCCACGACCGATCAGCGACTTGGATTTCCATGACAGACAGAGGCTGCGACCAATGAATATCCGTGACAGAAAGAAGGACAGACAGATGGAAGTGACCCTTAACAATTATATAGTAGATATACATATATGTGCTCACAGAAATAATCACTGCAGAAATATTAAAATTCTGATTTTTTTCATACAGCTTTCCATATCCGCTGCATACAGAGACTTAAAAATACCATGCTGAACATCTGCAATCACCTTAAAGAAGAGCGGGCACTTACTGCATTCAGTGCTATCAATGCTCCCTACTGCGGCGGCATATATAAGAAAGCTATTCTTACAAGGCTTTGCTAGCGCCGCCAGTTTTTGGTTACAGGATGTGGCTGCTATCTAGCTGCTTCCTCATCATTCTTCACACTTTGCACTACTGAGGTGTAAGCATTCTCAAAACTAGCAGCTTTTCATCACAAGTCGGATACTTTACCTTCATCCACACAGGAGACATTTGACTTGCTGGCATTGTCGGTTTTAAAAATGAAAATAACATCTTGCACTTTATCTTGGTTCACATCTTGAGTAGCCAGAAAAGGGTAACCAACTGTTCCCCAAAGAAAAAAAGCCTATTACTACATGATTATCAACACACAGTACAAATATTGGTGCATTACATCAGTGTTAATGTTTGTAGAATAAACATGAGCAAAAGCAAATTGGGTTTTCGGGATTTTAAAATTAAGGTATAACAAATAAAATAATTTAGATAAATGTACATTCCATACCTGTTTTGTACCCAATACTGGTCTTTTCAAGCTCCTGGGTACACAGAGATGCCACTTTTTGTGGCCATGTTGGCATATCAGATTTCTCAAAACAACCGGCCAATACAAGCAGTAGGGAATATTGACTTCATGGGTTTTCCTGAATTTGCAATTTATTTCCTATCCTATGGAAAGGAGATGGCTTGCTGATCGTGCGACTGCTAGGACCCCCAGTGATCCAAAAAACAGAGCCTTGTTTTGTCTTGAATGGAAAGGAGGTGCACATGCCTAGCTTCGCTACATTCATTGTCTATGAAACTGCCGGAGAAAGCGGAGTACAAAGCTTAGCTCTTTCTGGCAATCCCACGGAGGCTGAGCATGTGAACCACCTATCCAATAAAGCCTTACAGAGCCTTGTTCTGGGGATCGCCGGAGGTCTTAGTTCTCAGACCCCCAGTGGTTAACAAGTTTTCCTTTATCCTGTTAATAGGGGATAGCTTTTGATTTGGGGTACACCCCTTTAATACAGACAGGAATAGGTCCCATTCAAATCCTCATCCATTAACAAAAACTGAGATTATGCTACAAAAAATGTGGACCACGAAAACTTAATTGATGTTAATGTGTAACCTCAATTTATTCAGAAGTGTAGGGAAAACAGACCCCATCTGCAGGGTCACAGACTTCAGCAAGATATCCTGTACTCAGCTGGGAATCATTCTGACAACTCTTTATATTCTTCGGCAGTCACATTAAATTTGGGGAACACATCAAACAGGTCTTTTTATGCTACAAATAATTCATAATAATTTCTTCATATTAGCAAACTTACCAGCCTTGTCGTACTGTATGCTCCAAGTTCTCTGAGATATAGGTCTCACTGGGCAAGGAATTATAAATGAAAAGGCAAACACTACTGCAAGACAAAGAAACAGTGCACCAAAAAAGGAGGCAGTGCGAATCTTCGACAAGCGCGAAAGCCCACTCTGCTTTTTTATGCACGCATCCTTTTCTCCACTTGCGTCATTGTTCTCTATAGTCTTTCCTTCATTATTTTTTAAAGGATGGTCTTCACCCTCAGTTTCCCTGTTGTCCATGGTAGAGGCAGACAATACAACTGCCTTCTGCAAAGGAAACGGAGACTTATGAAATCTGGAGTACGGGTGGGACGGCTGCACTCTCTGGGGCACATGTAGGATGGCTATGGGGTCTCTGGGGCACGCTGCATATCAATTCCTCTTTTCTCCACTCCATTCTAGCCGACTCCTAACTGACCAGGCTATGGCGGAGTTGTTAGGAGTGCTCTCTCTGCAGTCAGTAATTGGTATCACAGTTTCCCTGTTTAGGATTTATTAAAATCTATATTGACCAGTCCATAGGACTGACTCCAGAGGGAGGACTCCTTATAACTGGAGATAAGAAAATCGGTGTGGAATTCCGAACATGACCTTCTGGAAGTCTGTTTTACAGTTTGGGGAGAGGAAGAGAAAGAGGGAGAGATTTTCCATCTCCAAAGTTTGGGTCCCAATTGATTTCAGTGGGGGCTAGGTTCAAATTTGGGTACAGTTCTGGTACCCGAACTTCTACGGGTCCACTCATTCATACTTATAATCAGGGCCGGCATCACCACCCAGCCCACCCAGGCAAGTGCCGGGGCCCTGGGCAAGCAGGGGGTACTACTCGCAGTCAGGGACCCTGGCACACTATGGGGCCTGTGAGTTGTGGAGGCACTCTCCCCCCATGCTTTAAACCAGGGGTCCCCAACTCCAGTCCTCAAGGCACACCAACAGGTCATGTTTTCAGGATTTCCTTTGCATTGCACAGGTGATGCAATTATTACCTGGGCAAGACTAAGGAAATCCTGAAAACATGACATGTTGGTGGGCCTTGAGGACTGGAGTTGGGGACCCCTGCTTTAAACTGTTTGAAATACTGGCCGCAGGTCTGGTCTCTTTTGTGTCTTCTGACTCTCTGACGTCTCAGGGCATAGAGTGCGATGACGTCACTACAGTACACCTTCTATGCTGAGCAGTGCACAGTCAGAAGATGCTGAGATCGGAGCTGCAGCAAGTGAGGAACGAGGAGAGGGGAGTACTTCATTATTTATGTTTAATCTATGGAGCGCTATATGGGGCCCATTTTTCTGTATGAAGCAATATATGAGGACCAATATTCTGTATGGAGCTATATATGGAGCAATATATGGGGCTCATTATTCTGTATGGAGCATTATATGGGGCCCATTATTCTGTATGGAGCAATATATGGGGCTCATTATTCTACAAGGAGCTATATATGGGGCTCATTATTCTGCATGGGGCAGTATATGGGGTCCAATATTCTGTATGGAGCTATATATGGGGCTAATTATTCTGTATGGAGCAATATATGAGTACCAATATTCTGTATGGAGCATTATAAGAGGACCAATATTCTGTATGGCGCAATATATGGGGCTCATTATTTTGTATGGAGCATTATATGAGGTCCACTATTCTGTATGGAGCAATATATGGGATCCATTATCCTATATGAAGCAATATATAGGGCCCATTATACTGTATGGAGCAATATATGGGGCCCATTATTCTGAATGGAGCAATATGTGGGATCCATTATTCTGTATGGAGCAATATGTGGGATCCATTATTCTGTATGGAGCATTATATGGGGTCCATTATTTTGTATGGAGAAATATATGAGATCCACTATTCTGTATGGAGCAATATATGGGATCCATTATCCTATATGAAGCAATATATAGGGCCCATTATACTGTATGGAGCAATATATGGGGTCCATTATTCTGTATGGAGCAATATGTGGGATCCATTATTCTGTATGGAGCATTATGAGGTCAATTATTTTGTATGGAGCAATATATGGGGCCCATTATTCTGTATGGAGCGCTACATGGGGCCCATTATTCTGTATGGAGGACTATGTGGTGTCCACAATACTGAATGGAGGAATATATTGTCTGTTCTGAAATGAAAACTTTTGAATCCCCACCTGGCATGCACGGTGCGCTGCGAGGATATCCGGTTTCTGATCTATTGTAGCATTTACAATAGATATCATGTAATGTAAAAAGTAAGTGAAATCTTTGACATTGTACCATACTTCTATTTATCTGTGCATCATGAATGTTAAAGGGGCCCACTGGGACTGCTTTGCCTGGGGTCCACGAAAACCTGGAGCCAGCCCAGCTTATAACAACTCCAATGTAGGGTGTTCAGTGCAGAGTCGGCGTCTTCCCAGACTGCAGCATGTCTATGTATCTTGTGGAGATGCTCATACTCTGGAAGAGAAATGCCGCCCGTACAATGTATTGGACGCGGTGACTCTGCACGGTTCAGTGAACAAATGTGGAATCACCTGCGTTCAATAGACGGCAGCGCTTAAAACGGAGCGGACGTACACTGCATCCAAAGTGATGCCAGTTACTGCCAGGTCAACTTTTAGGGTATGTGCACACGTTGCGGATTCTCTGCGGATCCGCAGCGTTTTTTGCAGTGCAGAAACGCTGCAGATTCACAATTGATTTACAGTACAATGTAAATCAATGAGGAAAAAAAAAATGCTGTGCATACTTTGCGGAAAATCTGCTGCGGTTTAAAAGAAGGCTGTGTGCACACGTTGCAAATTTTTCACGATAAAAACGCTATAAAACCGCAAAAAACAGCATACAGTATGCATCCCATCATTTTGAATGAATTCTGCATGTTTTGTGCACATTATGCGCTTTTTTCCACGAAAAAAACGCATCACAGTAAAAAATGCAGCATGTTCATTAATTTTGCGTTTTTATCGCAGATTTCCCACTATAAAATGCATTGGGAAATGTCTGGGAAATGGAAAAAAACGCATCAAAAACGTGGCATAAGGCTATGTGCACACGTTGCAGATTCTCTGCAGATTCGCAGCGTTTTTTGCAGTGCAGAAATGCTGCAGATCTGCAATTGATTAAGGCTGTGTGCACACATAGCAGATTTTTCGCGTTTTTTTCGCTATAAAACCGTGAAAAAAACGCTCACATTAAGCATCCCATTTAATACAATGCAATCCGCATTTTTTGTGCACATGCTGCATTTTTTCCTGAGCGGAGTCGCATTCCAGAAAAAACGCAGCATGTTCATTAAATTTGCGGAATCGCGGGGATTCCGCACACCTAGGAATGCATTGATCTGCTTACTTCCTGCATGAGGCTATGCCCACCATGCGGGAATTAAGCAGATCATGTGCGGTTGGTACCCAGGGTGGAGGAGAGGAGACTCTCCTCCACGGACTGGGCACCATATAATTGTTAAAAAAAAAGAATTAAAATAAAAAAAATCGTGATATACTCACCCTCTGATGGCCCCGGAGTCTTCCTGCCCCTCAGCATTAATTTCGCCGTGCAACGCTGTCCGTTTAACGCGGTCCCATAACGCAATGGGAACCCAGCCTAAAAAGTTGGTCACACTTGTCAAACATTATGTTTGACAAGTGTGACCAACCTGTCAGTCAGTTTTCCAAGCGATGCTACAGATCGCTTGGAAAACGCTAGCATTCTGCAAGCTAATTATGCTTGCAAAACACCAGTTTTCTGCGGGAATATGCATGTCAATTCCGCATGCGATATACCCGCGGAAGGAGGCGCAGAATTTCTGCGGCAATTCTGCAACATGTGCACTTAGCCTTACAGTACAATGTAAATCCATGAGAAAAAAAAATGCTGTGCACACTTTGCGGAAACGCTGCGATTTAAAAGAAGTAGCCTGTCACTTCTTTTTTGTTTATCTGCAGCGTTTTTGTACCCATTCCATTATAGAAAACCGCAGGGGTAAAAAAATGCAGCAAAACGCACAAAAAACGCGACAAATCTGCAGGTGCGTTTTCTGCCAGGAGAGGCAGAATCTGCACCAGAAACTCCTAAGCCTAATCCGCATCGTGTGCACATAGCCTATTTTACAGATGTTGATAAAACCTGAGGGGTGACTTCTCTACATCGTGGATTCAATAACCACAGCGGGCGCATTGTAGGCGGCTCCGCCCTGAGCAGACTGGAGCTGCCCCTACAATGTTACTTGTGGCCGCCATCCTAATCCCAGGTGACACTGTCTCTATAATCATAGTGTGTGCGAGGCAGGAGAAGCTCGGCCGCCCTGAGGTGCCCCCCGGCCTCGCACACTTCCCGCCACTCTCTATCCGGCGGCGTCACTTCCAGGCCTGCCCTCAGTGCCCTGAACCACGAATTCATAAAAGTGTCGCTTTCAAGCTGTGTAAGACTATAACTCCCAGCATGCCCTGCCCGCCCAAGCCTCTAAGTATCGGGGGTGTCGCTCGCGAGACTGAGGCTCAGGTGCACTACATGACCCAGCATGCCCTGAGGCCGTAAAGCAGCTTGTGTGCAGGCGCAGCTCCCCTACAGCTCATCCCCGCCGGGTTTTCCTCGCTCTGTTCCGCCGTGTTCACTGCACTCACTCACCCTCCTTGTAGAAACTTCACCAGGCTCCCCTCACACGGACAGCTGCAGGGCGGAACTAAACTTCTGGCAAGTGTTTGCTGCACGGAGCCAGATGAGAGTGGAATTCCTACTTCCGGTCTCTCCATTTTCCCACAATCCTCTGCTGAGGGTCGTCTGACTGGGTTGTAGGAGGATAGTCGTCAGCGGGAGGCTAGAGAAGTGTGCCCGGGCAGGCAGACGCCGCTCTGAAGCAATCATGTCGGCTCAGGCCCAAATGAGAGCCCTGCTGGACCAGCTAATGGGCACGGCACGGGATGGTGAGTGCGTCCGGGCGGCACACCGGTGGGGGTGGGGATTTTAGGATTCGTGGTGGTGAGGCCTACACACGGCCCTCGGCTCTGCGGGCGGGATAATAGTCACATAAGGAGCCTGTGTCCGGGGGATGAAGGCTCGTACGGTGCGGGCTGGTTTGTACAGCGCCACCTGGCGGCCTGTGATTTACTACACGTGGAGCTGCCAGCTGTTCCATTGTATGTGTGGATTGTCACGCAGCACCGGGTACCTGTTATTTTAAGGGATTTTCCATTTTCTTTATTATAAAGGTCATTAACTCTCAGTGATAGTGATATTAGTGAGCCATTATTGTCTGCTGCTCCTGTGATCTCGTGTCCGTGGTCACGTCCAGAGGTTGTGCATCCAGCGGTAATGGACGACATGTCGTAACTTAATCTACCGTCTGTTTCACCTCTTACACAATCCGCTTACTGGGCATGTGCCAGGTTGCTTGCTGGTGACTTGGTGGAACATTGTTGGATAGTATTTCTAAAAAGAGCTGTTACTGGTACACCAATGGTCCTTACTGGGACACTGCTGATGTTGGGGGTTGTAGTGTGTCCAATGATATATGCATGCAGAAGGATCTGTGGGCATCATTATATTGCAGATTGCAGCTGCTGTCTCCTTTTTGAGGTTGTTCTCTTCCATATGGCAGTTCCTATCCTCTGTGCTTAAGACTAGATCCTGGCACTATATACAGGACAGGCCAAATACTGAGGTCTGTAGGTCCCTGGTACAATCCAGCTGCACTAACCATCATAAATAAAACCGCACGGTCCTATGTGCACTGGTGCAGCCCTCTACTGACACACTAGAGCCTGGCACTGCATACAGGAGAGGCCCAATACTGAGGTCTGTAGGTCCCTGGTACAATCCAGCTGCACTAACCATCATAAAACCGCACGGTCCTATGTGCAGTGGTGCAGCCCTCTACTGACAGACTAGACCCTGGCAATGCATACAGGACAGGCCCAATACTGAGGTCTGTAGGTGTCAGGTACAATCCAGCTGCACTAACCATCATAAATAATACCGCACGGTCCTATGTGCAGTGGTGCAGCCCCCTACTGACAGACTAGATCCTGGCACTATATACAGGACAGGCCCAATACTGAGGTCTGTAGGTCCCTGGTACAATCCAGCTGCACTAACCATCATAAATAAAACTGTACGGTCCTATGTGCACTGGTGCAGCCCTCTACTGACACACTAGAGCCTGGCACTGCATACAGGAGAGGCCCAATACTGAGGTCTGTAGGTGCCAGGTTCAATCCAGCTGCACTAACCGTCATAAAACCGCACGGTCCTATGTGCAGTGGTGCAGTCCTCTACTGACAGACTAGATCCTGGCACTATATACAGGACAGGCCAAATACTGAGGTCTGTAGGTCCCTGGTACAATCCAGCTGCACTAACCATCATAAATAAAACTGTACGGTCCTATGTGCACTGGTGCAGCCCTCTACTGACAGACTAGACCCTGGCACTACATACAGGACAGGCCCAATACTGAGGTCTGTAGGTGTCAGGTACAATCCAGCTGCACTAACCATCATAAAACCGCACGGTCCTATGTGCAGTGGTGCAGCCCTCTACTGACAGACTAGACCCTGGCACTGCATACAGGACAAGCCCAATACTGAGGTCTGTAGGTGCCAGGTACAATCCAGCTGCACTAACCATCATAAATATAACCGCACGGTCCTATGTGCACTGGTGCAGCCCTCTACTGACACACTAGAGCCTGGCACTGCATACAGGAGAGGCCCAATACTGAGGTCTGTAGGTGCCAGGTACAATCCAGCTGCACTAACCGTCATAAAACCGCACGGTCCTATGTGCACTGGTGCAGCCCTCTACTGACAGACTAGACCCTGGTGCAGCCCTCTACTGACAGACTAGACCCTGGCACTACATACAGGACAGGCCCAGTACTGAGGTCTGTAGGTACCTGGTTCAATCCAGCTGCACTAACCGTCATAAATAAAACCGCACGGTCCTATGTGCAGTGGTGCAGCCCTCTACTGACAGACTAGACCCTGGCAATGCATACAGGACAGGCCCAATACTGAGCTCTGTAGGTGCCAGGTACAATCCAGCTGCACTAGCCATCATAAATAAAACTGTACGGTCCTATGTGCACTGGTGCAGCCCCCTACTGACAGACTAGATCCTGGCACTATATACAGGACAGGCCCAATACTGAGGTCTGTAGGTCCCTGGTACAATCCAGCTGCACTAACCATCATAAATAAAACTGTACGGTCCTATGTGCACTGGTGCAGCCCTCTACTGACACACTAGAGCCTGGCACTGCATACAGGAGAGGCCCAATACTGAGGTCTGTAGGTGCCAGGTTCAATCCAGCTGCACTAACCGTCATAAAACCGCACGGTCCTATGTGCAGTGGTGCAGTCCTCTACTGACAGACTAGATCCTGGCACTATATACAGGACAGGCCAAATACTGAGGTCTGTAGGTCCCTGGTACAATCCAGCTGCACTAACCATCATAAATAAAACTGTACGGTCCTATGTGCACTGGTGCAGCCCTCTACTGACAGACTAGACCCTGGCACTACATACAGGACAGGCCCAATACTGAGGTCTGTAGGTGTCAGGTACAATCCAGCTGCACTAACCATCATAAAACCGCATGGTCCTATGTGCAGTGGTGCAGCCCTCTACTGACAGACTAGACCCTGGCACTACATACAGGACAGGCCCAATACTGAGGTCTGTAGGTGTCAGGTACAATCCAGCTGCACTAACCATCATAAATATAACCGCACGGTCCTATGTGCACTGGTGCAGCCCTCTACTGACACACTAGAGCCTGGCACTGCATACAGGAGAGGCCCAATACTGAGGTCTGTAGGTGCCAGGTACAATCCAGCTGCACTAACCGTCATAAAACCGCACGGTCCTATGTGCACTGGTGCAGCCCTCTACTGACAGACTAGACCCTGGTGCAGCCCTCTACTGACAGACTAGACCCTGGCACTACATACAGGACAGGCCCAGTACTGAGGTCTGTAGGTACCTGGTTCAATCCAGCTGCACTAACCGTCATAAATAAAACCGCACGGTCCTATGTGCAGTGGTGCAGCCCTCTACTGACAGACTAGACCCTGGCAATGCATACAGGACAGGCCCAATACTGAGGTCTGTAGGTGCCAGGTACAATCCAGCTGCACTAGCCATCATAAATAATACCGCACGGTCCTATGTGCACTGGTGCAGCCCTCTACTGACAGACTAGATTCTGGCACTACATGCAGGACAGGCCCAATACTGAGGTCTGTAGGTACCAGGTACAATCCAGCTGCACTAACATCATAAATATAACCGCACGGTCCTATGTGCACTGGTGCAGCCCCCTACTGACAGACTAGATCCTGGCACTACATACAGGACAGGCCCAGTACTGAGGTCTGTAGGTACCAGGTACAATCCAGCTGCACTAACCGTCATAAATATAACCGCACGGTCCTATGTGCACTGGTGCAGTCCTCTACTGACAGACTAGATCCTGGCACTACATACAGGACAGGCCCAATACTGAGGTCTGTAGGTGCCTGGTACAATCCAGCTGCACTAACATCATAAATAAAACCGCACGGTCCTATGTGCACTGGTGCAGCCGTCAATTGACAGCTCTATTCAGATTACATTACTCAGTAGGTCAAACTTTAGTTTTTTTCACTAGAAAATATCATAAAGAATGGAAACTAGCTGCAACTCTAAAGGCCGGCCTGCTTTTCACACTGGGCTTCATAAATCCAGTGTTAACACCGTGCATTTCAGTATATTTCTGTCAGTCAGCTTATGTGTATACATTGCTAGATCTGTCCATTGTCTTACTATGGAAGCCGCCTCACACTCTTATTAATGGGAATTCGGCATTGCTGTTCATATGGATGTAGATTTCTTGGCCTCGTTTTGACAAGTAATTTCTTCGGTTCTGTCATAACTTGTGGATTGATAGAAAGTTAAGTGTTAAGTTGCTGATCACTGGGACCCCAGTCTGTCCCGATAATGGGGATATGTCGATATGTCAACTGCCTCTTTACGTATATAGCAGAGTTCTGCAGCAGGTAAACGGCAGCACTAATCTGGGCAGAGGGTCTGCTTTTCGCTTTGCACTAGTTTCTCTCACATTTATCTTCCCTTCTTTATAAAAGGTACAGGTGAAGACATTTGCGTAAATTTGTCTTGCAGGTGATGAGACCCGGCAGCGAGTAAAGTTTACGGATGAACGAGTCTGCAAAAGTCATCTCCTGGACTGCTGTCCTCATGACATTCTTGCTGGAACGGTGATTATCTTTGCTTTTAGTAGTGCTAGAATCCATTACTGTGGTGTTCTGTGCTCCACATTCTCATCAGGTTGTCCCAGGATTAAAAATTAATTGCGGTACTGTTTAAATCAGGCAAAACAGAACCATCTTTTAGTTTTAATCACTTGCTAAACTGCTGGTGTGTCTAGATCGTGGTGTTATATACCGTAATTGTTACGGGTCTGATTTCTTATCAGAAATCTTGCCGATTGTGTTCCGCACTGCTGAGTAGAAGTCTTTTTTTAGTGCCCTGATTCCTTGGACTTGTTCACAGTGTCATGTTACTGTGTCAGCAAAATAAATGAGACTTCTAAAATCTCACTCACACTGTCCTTTTTCCGCCTTTGTCTTGCTTAAAAAAAAAAGTCATTTCAGTTTTTTTTGCTTTTCTTTATCCATTTAATAGAATGCATAAAAACATGAAAAATGCAGTAAAACACATGTAATGTAAGGAGCATTTTTCCTGACAAAAATATGCAATATAGGTGATCATACCTATATTGCCAGGTTTTGCCTTAATGCCTATTCTCACGAGGATCTGGACGGTATGAGTGACCACCAGCATTGAAGCATTTTTTAACATATTCTAAAGTTACTTTACTTAATGTAGCAGTAATTAGTACGGTCAGGTAATATATAATCATGGAACAAGTTTAAGTTTTGTGAATAGATTCCCAGGACCTGTCAATCAGCCACATCAGTCATTTGTGGCCACTATTTGGGAGCCCTCAGAACCGCCTCTTGCCGAACGACATCTCCAGCTCCTCTTTTGATTAGCTGGCCTGGCATCATGTCACACTGCAACGACGATGTTGCACCAGGCCGACTAATCAAGAGGAGATAAGCATGTCATTTGGTCAGAGAGCTCTCAGAGCTTCCATACAGTGTTACTGACAAGGACCGAATCCATGGCATAAATCCAGATATTCATATTCCGTGAGACTGCCTGAACAATGTTGTCACGCCATGTTTAAAGTCTGTCCCTATTTTAAAAAAGTGAATGTTTGAAAAAGTTCAGTGTGGCTGTTTATGTTCAATTTACATTCAATAATCATCCAATATGGTAAAATCTGCCTCCTCTTTCTGCTGAAATTTTTATTTTGTGTATATTGCCAGCTTTGGCGTTGTCAGTTTATAGAACTTTAAAGGAGATCTGTCACCAGATATTTGCTACGCTATCTGAGAGCAGCATGATGTTGGGGCAGAGACAGACTCCAGCGATGTCACTTACTGGGCTACGTGGTGTGTGTGTATGTATATATATATATATATATATATATATATCTATCCCGATTCTAACGCATCAGGTATTCTATAATATGTATGTAGTTTATTTATGAAGATTTTAGAATAATACATTGAATACACAGGATTCGGCCGGCCGCGACCAATTAGCGAAGCGTGGCTCAAATCCCGCACCAATTCGCGGCCAGACTACGCCTCTCGCTGATTGTTTGCGGCCGGCCACGTAGTATATAGCACAGCCCACGTAGTAAATAGCACAGCCCACGTAGTAAATAGCACAGCCCACGTAGTAAATAGCACAGCCCACGTAGTAAATAGCACAGCCCACGTAGTAAATAGCACAGCCCACGTAGTAAATGGCACAGCCCGCGTAGTAAATAGCACAGCCCGCGTAGTAAATAGCACAGCCCACGGAGTATAGAGCACAGCCCGCGGAGTATATAGCAATGTGGGCACCATATCCCTGTTAAGAAAAAGAATTAAAATAAAAAATAGTTATATACTCACCCTCCGTTGGCTATGTCATCATCTCGCGAGACCGCAATGCATGGAGCGGTCAGCGGGGCGTCGCGAGGAGCGGGAAAGGCCGGTTCCTGATCCAGGGGGGCCGACGGACGGTGAGTATATAACTATTTTTTTTATTATTTTTAACATTAAATCTTTTCACTATTGATGCTGCATAGGCAGCACGAATAGTAAAAAGTTGGTCACACAGGGTTAATAGCAGCATTAACCGAGTGCGTTACACCGCGGTCACGCTGCCATTAACCCTGTGTGAGCACTGACTGGAGGGGATTATGGAGCGGGCGCCGGGCACTACACTGAACGGAAGTAGGGAGGGACCAATTCTCGGCCGGACTGTGCCCATCGCTGATTGGTCGTGGCCTAGACGATTATATATATATATATTTGTTTTATTTGGTGCAGAGCTACCATTTCTCTGAATTCTGAGCGGTGTCTAACCCAATCCACTCTATTTGGAATCGTGGTCTCTGCACATACATCATGCTGCTCTCAGATTGCATAGTGGAAACCTTGTGACAGTCTCCCTTTTAAGAAGCACAGAAATGCACATAAAGCTCCCTGCCCAATGGGAGTAGTAGTGTAAATGTGTGACCACCACTCATCTGTGGCGTTCTGACAGGCCCGCAGAAGTTGACTTAGAGACCCACTTCATATGATTGGTGGCATTCTAGTGGTAATCCATTTATCACCTATCCTGCAGAGAGGTGGTGCAGATGGGTGATTCTGTGATGTATTTTGTAAGGCCTCTTTCACATTTCCGTTGGGCTGCCGTACCGACGGACATTGTGAATTCTCTGCACGACATGGGCAGTGGATTGACGCATCCGCTGCCCATTCTGCAGTCCGGGGAGGAGGGGGCGGAGTTTCGGCCGCGCATGCGCGGTTGAAGATGGCAGACCCATCGCACAAAAAAAGTTGCATTGAACATTTTTTGTGACGACGGTCCGCCAATTACCGACGCATCCAGTGCACGACGTATGGAACGTGTGTCCATACGTCCCGTTTGTGTCTGTAATACAAGTCTATGTGCAAAAAACGCATCCTGCGGGCAACTTTCCAGGATGCGTTTTTTGCACAGAACGACGCATTGCAACGTCTTCAAAAAGACGGAAGTGTGAAAGAGGCCTAAGAAGACTCCTTTCCGTAGAATGTCAGAGAAATTGCAATGCTTTTTGGTTGCTCAGCTTTTCTGTCTTTAACCCAAAGCCTGAAACCTTTGTCCCATTGTTTTCTTCCTTTCTCTTCACCAGCGGATGGATTTGGGTGAGTGCACCAAGATTCATGACTTGGCACTGAGGGCCGATTATGAAATTGCAAGTAAAGAAAAAGATCTGTTCTTTGAGCTTGATGTAAGTTGTTTTTGTTTCTTTCTATGTGTTAAACTGAACTGTGTGGATGCCTGTAAAATCACTGATATAAAGAAGTGACTAAATGCCTGTCTTCATGTTGATTTCATTTTCACGTAAGTTCCTCTGGGTGAACGGGGGGTTGTAAACTGGAAGGAGACTTGTACATAACTGCAGAAATTCTACCATTACTTTTTTATTCATGTGTGTGACTTGGTGAATATTATGGTACTGCTTATTATGTTGCTAACAGCTATGTAGCCTTCACAAAACTAGGCAAAAGATATCCACTTTCAGGACATGTAATCCTCCTCTGGGAGGGGGTGTCCAGAGCAGAAAATAAACAGTCTGAATTTTTAAAGAGAATGTCAGCAGGGTTTTGCTTATGTAATCTGATAACAGCATAACATAACGCACAAACCCCTGATTCCAGGGATGTGTCACTCACTGGGCTGCATGGTGTAGTTTTCATGGAAAACCTGTTTTGTCTGATGTAGCAGAGCTAAGTCTTCTGCTTTGTGTATAACTCCGCCCACACCCCTCATTGGCAGATTCCTGTGTACACTGCATTGTGACCATGCTGCCAATCAGTGGTGGGGGCGGGGTTACACGGATTAGCTGGACTGCTCTGCACTTGTGATGTAGTCCTGGCAGTGTTAATGTCCTGATGGCAACACACTGTTTGCATTGAAACTAGTTCACACAGCCTAGTAAGTGACACATCCCTGAAATCGAGGTATACTACTTTCAGATTAGATAGAGGGAATCTGCCATCAGTTTTTTTTTTTTTTTTTTTTTTTACTAAGGCCTTTTTCACACTTCTGTCTTTTTCCTCCCGTTGAAATCCGTAGAGTTTTTAAAAAAAAATAGGATCCTGCAAATTTTTCTGCAGGATCCTGTTTTTTCCCATAGACTTGTATTAGCGACGGATTGTGATGGATGTCCATCCGTTTCATTTGTCGTGCACTGGATCCGTCAGAAAATAGCGGTCCGTCGTGCATAGAAAACGTTCAGAGGAATGTTTTTTCTGCACGTTGGAAAATCGCTCAGCGACGCATCCTGCTTTGCCTGTCGTTGGCTATAATGGAAGCCTATGGACACAGGAATCCAGCGACATATCCCGTTCTTTCATTCTGAGCATGCCCGGACGGATTTTCAAGTCAGGGAAAAATCTTTCTCGTTTTCCACTATTTTCACAACATCCGTCGATACGTCGCTTCACTGCATTATAACGCACCACGACCGAGGGAAGTGTGAAAGAGGCCTAAGTTTCACTGCTACAGTTTCAATTCAGTTCTGTATTCATTCTGATTGGATTCATGGCTTCCAGTCATTATCTGACTAGTAAGGCCTCTTTCACACTTCCGTCGGTCAGAGAGAGAGAGAATATTTTCCCTGACTAGAAAATCCTTCTGGGCATGCTCAGAATAGAAAAACGCAATACGTCACTGGATTCCTGCTTTTCACAGGCCACGCAGCATCATGCGCCACCGACGTATGACGCAGGATGCGTCGTTGCACGTTTTTCCGACGCTGACAAAAAAAGTTTCATTTAACGCTTTTTTCAGACGACGTGCCGTCAAATTGCGCAGGATCTAGTGCACGACGGACGAAATGTGTGGCCATGCGTCTTGATATGTCGCTAATACAAGTCTATGCAATAAAAAGCATCCTCTAGGCAAATTTGCCGGATGCGTTTTTTTTTCACAAAACGACGCATTGTGACGGGGAATGCAAGACAGAAGTGTGAAAGAGGCCCAAGCTGTAAGTGATGGGATAGAGCTACCTATTAAGCAGGTTAGCCCAGATTTTTATTGCTTGGATTATGATAATGTTTCATTTTCCCATTCCAGCAAATATTTGTAAATGCAGGGATCATATGTTGTCAAACTTGGACTCACTGAGGATATCACCAATGTAATGTAAAAAGGATAGAAAGGTGTAGAGAAAAATAAGCTTCATTTTCCAAATCAGGTTTTTAAAATAACCTAATACTTTGCCGTTTTCACACTGGCCACTAATATTACACAGATGCTTTCTGTGCTGTTCAGATTAGTATTCATCGGACATCTTGTGATCAGCACATTCAGAATTACCTTTAACAATATCGCCTATATCCCAGAGAATTGCACTATTCACAATCCGTGATGATCACAGCTCCCCTCCCATCACAATGACCTCTAAAAAGATGAAAAGCGTCCCTAGTAACCCCCCATTGAATTCTGTGAACATCTCCTGACTATTGCAGTGTTCTGGTCCTTGACGCTGCTGTAAAGTCTATCTCTGAATGCTGCAATCAGCAGCTCAGGCAAGATGGGTGTTATAATAAAAATCTAATAGAAATATTGAAACCGCTACAGTCAGGTCATAAAAATACATGAGCAAAAATAATGTAGGCTATAGATTGCCTTAAAATAATAAGTTTTACTGCAATTTCTAGAGCTGATGTAAATGCTGCTGTTGGCCCCATTCTGAGCTGATGGTCATCAGCAAATAGCCCTTATAAAGGTAGTGCTCAGAAAGGCCTGCATGGAGAACTGCTTTCAATTTATTTTTTTTTGCTGCAAATTAATTTTAACCTGCTAGTGATTTAGTGTTTCTTAGACATCATTTCAGCATTTTTGTTATTTCTGTTCATTTTACCGTAACTAGTAGGTCTGTTCAGGCAGGTTCCTTCCTGTTGTGCCATGCTTGTGAAAATGTATATTCATGTTATTGTTATAACCCCTTTTTGTATCATTTTGTACAGTGCTGCAGAAGATGTAATCTGAGCCGTGTGCAGTGTATCCAGCAGCAGGCTGGTTAAGTGTATTTGTCGGGGATAAAGTGTTGGGGCGGCTTAGATGATAGGAAGACAGGCTATATCGTTTACTACATACCTCTTATTTAAAGCAGTTATTTTTTTACGCTACCATACTTTATGTCCTGAGTTCTAGTTCTGTGCACCTTTATATATTTCTTTTGATTGCATGGACTTTTCCTATGACGCTGCACATAAGCAGCGGTACTCCTCTTAGCCCACCATGTGGAGTACATGTAGAAAGATGATAGACCATACAAACAGGATGTCAGTAATGTGAATTCCTGGCAGTCACAGTTCTGCTGTTTGTCTTTTATCTCACTTGTTAAACACACATTTATTTGTTAACTTACTGGTGTACAATTTGCTATTTTAGGCTATGGATCATCTGGAGACCTTCATTGCGGAGTGCGATAGAAGAACTGAGCTTGCAAAGAAACGTCTCGCTGAAACTCAGGAGGAAATTAGTGCTGAAGTCGCTGTTAAGGTATTTCCGTGTAAATTATTGAAGACTTATGTATACCTAGATGGCAATCTTTACTGGATGTGACTGTCTGGTGAATATCATCAGTTTAATTTAAAGCAATTTTCTTGCATAAAACACAAAATATTCCACTTCTAGGAAAGCCTCCCACCAACACACCTCACATACAAATGTCTCCCAAGTCTCACATGTCCTAAAAATACAATTTGTCCACAATAGGAGGATGCACTGGCTAAGAAATAAAGCCATTGTACGAGGTATGGAGAGCCTGAGGATCTTTAGTAAAAAGAGTGTTTTATCATACAGTCACTGTGTCTTTGTGGAAAATATTGCAGCATACATCATCGGACTCGCTTTCCCGGTCAAAAATTGAATTACATTCTGCTGAATTACATTTGCAAACAGTGTTTCTGAGGTTTGTGATCTAACATGAATGTCAGGGTTAGTGTATTCTGGTATTTGGCCTGGTGACTTGGTGGCCCTTGTGTTCCCACATTAATCGGATTTCTATTCATAGGTGTAATATTAACCCCTTAAGGATAGTATTGTAATATTAACCACCTGTAGTAGAGAACTACTAAAACCTGCAATCAGCAAGTACAGTTACTTCAAAGAAAACTGTAAATAATGCCCGGTAATATCCTCCATGGCCTGCATACATGCACACCACGTAAGACTCCATTGCTAAACAAAAAGCATGTTCAAGCACACTTACAGTTTGCTCAACAACCTTTAGACAAGTATATGGGAGATATAGTCTGGTCAGATGAGTCCAAAATTGAACCTTTTGGATGTCATAAAACACACAAAGTTTGAAGGCCTAAAGGCACTGCAAACTCAGTCTAAACAGCCAAGACACATTTCATCAGTGAAGTTTGGGTGTGGGAACATCATAGTGTAGAGCTATTTTTCAGCAGGTGGCACTGAAAACTTCATGTCATTGAAGGAAGGATGAATGGACTAATGTACCGAGACATTCTTGATAAAAAATATGCTGCCATCTACCAGGATGATGAAGATGAAACGAAGGTGGACATTTTGGCAAGACAATGATCTCAAACACACAGCCAAGGAAACTGTCAATTGGTCTCACAGAAAATAAAGCTGCTAGAATGGCTGAGCCAATCACCGGCCTCAAATCCAATGGAAAATTTATGGAAGGAACTAAGCTCAGAGTTCACAGGACCTTTTAGGATTTGAAGTGTGTTTGAGTGGAAGAATGGGCCCAAATCACACCTGAGCAATGCATGAAAATAGTGTCAGGGTCCAGACCGGGTTTTGGGTCTTGTCTGTCCTTTCCCTGTCCGGTCATGTCAGGAGTTAACTTTCTCTTCCTCGTTCCGGTGTCTGGTCTGCTATTTCTCTGCGCTGCATCCTGCAGGCAGTGCTAGTTATATTTCCTGCCTACGGCGTGTGTAGCTGGCTCTGGTGAGACCCTGATTTGTCCTGCTGGCTTTAGCTTTCCTTGCCCGTGTCTGTTCATTCCTCTTTTCCCACCCCGACTCTGTGTGTCCCTGTGTTTGGATTCCCCAGTACTTGACTCTTTGTCTCTTCCCTCTGGTACTTCTGCTACGGACCGTTACTGACCTTTCGACGCCCCTCTGACTCTGTGTTTGGAATTCCCCTTGGTACTACGCTACTCTCTGGTATTGACCCGGCTTGTCTGACTATTCTGCTGCCACCTGGTGGTAGCTTCGCTGCAGTTCTGCTGGTCTGCCCTGAGCAGATTTTCAGCCCTCTCTCCACTCTGCTGCCATCTAGTGGAGTTTGCATTTACCTGCAGTGCTGCAGCGTGACAACTAGTTTCTCCATACAGGAGGCGTCTTGAAGCGGTCATCACCAGCAAAGGCTTTTGTACGAAGTAATAAATGCATTTCAGTAAGCGTGTGCCACACTTTTTCCCTTTGTCATTTCTCATTATTAACGGAAGGGAGAAACTGGGAAAGAAAACAAGCACAATAGGTTCTTATCCAGTTACAATGGGGTGGCAGAAAAATAAAAGAATTTTATTGTACCGACAATTCGCCGTCAGCATCGCATGAGTGATACCTCCGTTTTCATCTCTGTTTTTCTTGACTGGTATCTGCAGCAGCTGTTATATGCCCATTACGTGTTGCCATTCAGCAAGCTAACAAGGTGAGTATCTCCCCTTTAAAACAGGTTTAAGTCAACACGTTGCGAGGTCACTCAGGACCTTTTCATCAGGACGAAACCTGTTTATTTTACTGACTATTGGCCATCAGTAGAGCATGAGGGATACCTCCATTTTCATCTCTAGTTCTCATTATTACAGATAATTTATGGACATCTGTGATTTTATTTCTTTGCCTGTGTGGATTAGATAGGGTGATACCAACATCTGGTGAATTTCATGTCAATAGCACCTTTAAAAATGTTTACTTAGAAAATTGGTGACACAAATTTACATTATTTTTCGATGTAGCTGTGCAAGAGGTTGTTAATGAATCTATTTAACTAAGGCATATTTAATAAATTTGCAGCGCTAATTAATTTGGTACATTGACGATAACCTAGGACAAGTGATTAGTTAATTGCTCTGGGTTCCAACTACTGGGACCGCACTGATCCTGAGATCAGAGCTCTGAAATACCATGTTAGAATGGAGCCGTGGCTACCCAAGTGTGCCACTGCGGTACTCATAATCTATGGGACTGATGAAGACACCAGTATGACTTTATTAAATTGTTTTTATAGCAAATTGATATGTATTAGACCATCTTGCAGTGTGTTCTTTCAGGATCATTATTAATAAGATTGTGAATACAGTGTATTTATAATAATCTTTACACACCAGTCTTAATGAATTAATGGTGGAAAAGGATGTGCCAAATTTATTAAGAAGCATACTACACTTAAAGGGGTTCTCCATGAATAGAAAAAAACCTAAAGCAAATGTTATAAATTCCTAAATGTTTTTAACATCAAATCAGAATAGTTTTATCTAGTGAGCTATTTACTGTAGAATTAAAATGGATGCTGCATTGTTATCCTTATAGAAGCCTGAACTAGAATGTGACGGCAGGAGCCTCTGAGCATGTGCAGTACTGTCCTTTAGGTGGACAGCCGGTGTGAGCAGCCTCTTCTTACCTCAGCACCCCTGCTATCCCCAGTATTGAATCAAATACAGGTGCTTCTCATAAAATTAGAATATCATCAAAAAGTTAATTTACTTCAGTTCTTCAATACAAAAAGTGAAACTCGTATATTATATAGTCATTACAGAGTGATCTATTTCAAGTAATTATTTATATAGCACAATTGATTCCATGGTGCTGTACATGAGAAAGGGTTACATACAGAGTTACAGATATCACTTACAGTAAGCAATCTAGACTGATACAGAGGGGTGAGGACCCTGCCTTTGCGGGTTTACATTCTACAGGATGGTGGGGAAGGAGACTGTAGGTTGGGGGGTTGCAGCAGCTCCCGGTGTTGGCGAGTGGTGAGGAGGCAGCGGGGTCATTGCCGGCTGTAAAATATCCTGAAGAGGTGGGTTTTCAGGTTCCTTCTGAAGGATCCGAACGTAGTTGATAGTCGAACGTGTTGGGGCACAGAATTCCAGAGAATGGGGGATATTCGGGAGAAGTCTTGGAGGAGATTAGGTGAGGGTTGAAAAAGTGTGGAGGAGAGAAGGAGGTCTTGGGAGGACCAGAGATTACGTGAGGGAAGATATTGGGACATTAGTTCAGAGATACCGTATTTTTCGGATTTTAAGACGGCACCCCAAATTTTGAGGAGAAAAATAAGAAAATATTTTTTATTGGTGGTGCTTTTTATAATCCTTGTATCTTATTGCTTACCGGGGGTGGTGGCTGCAGTGAAGCAGGGTCCCAAGGTCGCTGCTGGAGGAGGCAGGAGTGGGGTGATGCTCCAGGCAGCAGGCAAGGATGAGTGGGGGCTCCGATGTGTGGCGCGCTGCTGCGGGGTTCTTGTGCTGCTGCCACGGGTGTCTCCAGATGCCCGGCGGTTGCTGCGGGTGTGTCCGGTGCCCAGCGGTGCTGTGTGGGTGTCCGGCGCTGCCCGGGGCTCTGCCGACATTTTGCGACAGGCCAGAGCCCCAGCACTTCCAGGGTTCCACTTACGCTGGTCTCCGGGAATATGGCCGCCGCCGGGGGCGGCGCATGTGCTGATGGTGATCTCAGGATGGTTTCACCGCCCATCAGAAGTGGTGCCTGTCGCACTGGCGTGCACATGACAGCATGGCAAACACTGTATTATCGGGCCCCCCATTCGGTTTGAGTCCGCTGCTCAGTGTCTCTGCTGGATGGCAGGCTGTATGGACGCATCATGCAGCCTTCCTTGTAGAGGTAGCAGAGCTGACTGTGAGGTCACATCCGGCTGTCCTTGACTTTTCTGCAGCAAATGGGCTGTAAATGTCAACCTGCGTATATGCAAAATAAAAATTTTCACCATCCGTTCAAGAAAGAAGTGACATGCTCTGTCAAAAAATGCTGCAAAGCAAAAATCCTGATGACCAAAAAAAAACAAACATGTGCGCATGAGATTTCTTAAATCTCGTGGGCTTTGCTGGTACTTTAAAACACAGCTGAAAAATGTCATAAAAAAGCAGCAAAAAATGCCCAGTGTGAACATACCCTAAATGCTAAAACTGACCTGCCGTTAAGATTCTCCAGGCCATTACGAGTTCGCAGATACCAAACATGTCTATGTTCTTTTTTTTTTTTTTTTTTTTTAACCCTCCGTCACATACAATATTCGGACTAACGAGTTCACATACTATGTGCCTGTCAGGCGCCTGCTGGAAAAATACCTATAATATCTAATGTTTGCAATTTCAGTGCTCTAAAAGTGATCAGTGACCTTCATAGGGATGTAATAAAAGAGACTACACATAATCAGTTGCAAAAAAAACCATTTACTTAACATAAAACTAATAACTATGAAATACAAACTTTTCAAAACTCCCGCCAAATAGTCCCCAGTTCGACTCTCTCAAAAAAATGTACAAAGAAAATTTTTGAACACGAACTTAATTTTAAGGTACCTTAAGTACTATTAAAAACATATTCAATCAGAAGTAGATGCTGAGGTTTCCCCAGAAAAGTCACACTTGCAGAGCAAATAGCAAGAATTACACACCATTTTTGCATGTGTCAGGCAAATTGCTTTATGACATTTGAGACATTCATAATTTGAAAGCCTTCTGGTTCCGCTTTCCGTTTGGCAGGTGGTGCATCTCCTTCTTTTGTGAGGTGGTGCAGATGGTGACTTTTCACCATCATCTTCTGGGAGGAACCTTTTGAGCTGAACTTGAAGGCGAGAGGGGATACCGATTGTTTTCACGCTTCTCCTGCGTAGCTCTCCAAGTACTAGTTCATGGGCCAATTTTTTCAGATACAATCGTCTACGGAGTGGTTCAAGCTTGTTTTCAAGATAAATTACTTGTGAATTTATACCACCCAAATTCAACATAGCAAAAAATATGACCATTGTTCCATTTAGTATTTTTATCTTTTCCAATATAATATGATCCAACTTCTTCATCCTCACCACTGTCACCATCTTGCTCTGTTTCAGAATCCAGGACACATTCTTCCACCTCATCATGAGAATCAATCTCACTTTCCTCTCCTAAATCCTCATTCAGTGTGAGGTCTCTATCATCTAACAGCATGTTTGTTACTTCCTCAACATCAAGTTGTTTGGATAAATTGTACATTTTCCTCTCCATTTCAGCAGATAATCTGAAGCAAGAGAAGGAATATGTTAGGGAACTACTGTATATGCCTGATCAGCACACTTTCTTTTATAAAATCTCCCTTATTTCTATGAAATATCCTCACATTTTGTGCTATACATTCATAAAACAAGCTAAATAAACTATTGTGATGAATAAAAACATAAAATACCAACCTTACTGAATGTGACGTATTCACATACAATGAGCCTGAGAGATCTGTGCAGCTATATCCTCTCCCCTGAAGCTCTGAAATCCAACTGTGATATCAGGTTTCACAGACCTTCAAGAGACAGGAGACTACCTGGAGGGAGGGGGTTTCCTCACAATCTGGTGAGGAAGGAGAAATGAAAGTAAAAGAGAAGCGCCTGTCAGATCAGTTGTATGTGACGGAGGGTTAAGCTGTGAAAAAAATCCAAAGTTTGTTACACAAAAAAAATGGCCCCATTTTCCAAGACCCGTAGCGTCTCCGTTTTTCGGTATCTGGAGCTTTGTGAAGGCTTATTGTTTTGCATGCCGAGCTGACGTTTTTATTGCTATCATTTTGGGGTAGAGAAGATGTTTTGATCGCCTATTATTGCATTTTATTTCAATGTTGAGGCAATCCAAAAAACTTTAATTCTGGCGTTTTTGATTTCTTTTTGCACTGTTTACCGATCAGATTAAAGGGAAGGTGCCATCAAAAAATTTCAGAAATTGTAAAAATGTAAAGAATTAATGATTACATTTTCTTAAAAAATATTATCATTTGTTTATAATTTAGTAAAATATGAAAAATAATTTGAAAAGTTTTGGAATTTCCACTTTTAAACACTAGGGGGAGCAGCTGCTGAAATTTCATAAAAACCTAGTGTACAAATAGCTCACATTACTGCACTGCTGTAATTATGGGCGGAGTGTGCTGACCTGTGTGATGTCTCCTCTCCTCCCCTTATGGGTGTTTGCTAAGGGATTAGAGAGGATGATATTCAGGAACCCAGTGAGCAGCCATTTTGTTGGTGACTGCAGAGTATGGCTGCCGTCACACTATCAGTATTTGGTCAGTATTTTACCTCAGTATTTGTAAGCAAAAACCAGGAGTGGAACAAATAGAGGAAAAGTATCATAGAAACATATGCACCACTTCTGCATTTATCACCCACTCCTGGTTTTGGCTTACAAATACTGAGGTAAAATACTGACCAAATACTGCTAGTGTGACGGCAGCCTTATACTGACAAGTAGACAGTCACCAAGGATGGCAAGCAGCAAGGATTCTGGGAGATATGTGGTGGAGGGAGCAGGGTGACAGCAGCACAGAGTATTTCAGGAGAGCAGTGTGCTGGTCTATAGGGGCCCCCTGTTCAGTGCGCGGAGCAGCCAGGGATTGTACATAGGGCGCTGTCTTTTATACACATGGATGGACCGTCTGCTCCACAGAAATCCAGGAAACATTTCTGCGGATTGATGGCCTGGTCTGATCCAGACTTTGCATGCAGACCCCATTCCCCTCCTCAGATCCTGTCTTCTCCATCCTGTCCTGGCAATATGTAAAAGCGAGGCGACAGGCGCAGTCTGGGGTGACGCTGGGAAGGAAATGTAGCCATATAGTAACGATAAAAATGAGACCCCTCTCTTCAGCTGCCTCACCAGCCTTCCCCTGACTACACCTAACTGGAGGTCACGCTGTCCCCTCTATTACCCCAGACCCGCGTGCAGGTGCTCAGCCAGAACCACCATAGAATGGGTCCGCTTTCTGAAGATAATACTGCCATAGTGTTCTCACATAATACCGCCATATAGATCACACACAATACTATCAAATAGATCACACAATACTGTCATACAGTTCTCACATAATACCACCATATAGATCACACATAATACCGCCAGTGTTCTCACATAATACCGCCATATAGATCACACATAATACCGCCAGTGTTCTCACATAATACCGCCATATAGATCACACACAATACTATCAAATAGATCACACAATACTGTCATACAGTTCTCACATAATACCACCATATAGATCACACATAATACCGCCAGTGTTCTCACATAATACCGCCATATAGATCACACATAATACCGCCAGTGTTCTCACATACCACCATATAGATCACACATAATACCGCCAGTGTTCTCACATACCACCATATGCTTCTCACATAATACCGCCATATAGATCACCCATAATGCCGCCACATAGATCTCACATGTATTGTAAATAAAGACTCGGCCAGAATAAAGTCCTTTATTAATCTTTTTTTATACCATACCGAACGCATAATCCTCGACTCCCTCATTTCCCACAACAAAAATAATAAACCACAATGGGGAAAGACACGCAGGGGGGAGAGGAGTGCATAGGAGAGGATTAGATACTGACTGCTGAGCCGTGTATCTAATCCTGTCCTGTGTGATACTGTGCTGCGCCGTGTATCTAATCCTATCTTGTGTGATACTGTACACAGGACAGGATTAGCTACACAGGACTAGATTAGCTACACAGGACAGAGGTAGCAGTGGTAGATGGTATATAGAGGCAGGCAGCAGTGGTAGATGGTATATAGGGGCAGGTAGCAGTGGTATATAGGAGCAGGTAGCAGTGGTATATAGAAGCAGGTAGCAGTGGTATATAGGGGCAGGTAGCAGTGGTATATAGGGGCAGGTAGCAGTGGTATATAGGAGCAGGTAGCAGTGGTATATAGGAGCAGGTAGCAGTGGTATATAGGGGCAGGTAGCAGTGGTATATAGGAGCAGGTAGCAGTGGTATATAGGGGCAGGTAGCAGTGGTATATAAGGGCTGGTAGCAGTGGTATATAGGGACAGGTAGCAGTGGTATATAGGAGCAGGTAGCAGTGGTATATAGGGGCAGGTAGCAGTGGTATATAAGGGCTGGTAGCAGTGGTACAGTGGTATATAGGGACAGGTAGCAGTGGTATATAGGAGCAGGTAGCAGTGGTATATAGGGGCAAGTAGCAGTGGTATATAGGAGCAGGTAGCAGTGGTATATAGGGACAGGTAGCAGTGGTAGATGCATAAGAAAATAAAAACTCTGTACTTACCTTCAGTCCTCTCCCAGGAAGTGCTGAATCATGTTCAGGGCAGAGCAGTGTGACATCTCCCTGCTCTGAACGGCAGTGAGCAGTGATTGCAGCCTGTGCTGTAATAATAAGTACAGGCTGCAATCACAGCTCCTGGCTGCAGATACTCACCCTGAACCTCGCTCCCAGCAGCAGCTTCTCCCTGGCAGCTCCTGCTATGATCGCAGACACTGAGCTGTGTGTGCGATGACAGAGGAAAAAAACAAAATGGCCGCGATCTCCTCTCACAGCTGGGACGTAGCAGCCCAGGGGGCGTGCCCAAGTCACAGCTGAGAGGCAGGAGAAGCGGTCGGAGCCCGACTGTTGGCTCCTATGCCCATGGCTGCCGTAAGTGAGGTGTGCAAGTGTCGTGCCCAGACACTACACCCACACTAATGAAAATGGCGGCCTCCAGTGGCAAAAGTAAAAATGAATAAATAAAAAAGTATTAAAGTAGTACATTTACTTTTGTATTAAAAATAATTGATTATATAATCAATAATTATTAATACAAAAACTAAAATCACGGCACCCTCCCTTTAAGTGTTTTTATATTTTGGTAGGGCGTTTCTGAACGCAGCGATACCAAATATGTGTATGTATTTTTTGTATTTTGAATGAGGGAAAAAGGGTCAATTTGAACGTCATATCTTAAGTTTTTTTAAAATATTTTTTAAAAACTTTTTTCCGACTTTTTGCTTGCTTCAATAGTCCACTTACGGGACTTGAAGCTGTGATTATCTGATCACTTGTGCTGCACATAACAGTGCTTCAGCCCTGCTATGTGTAGCAGAAATTATCATGCGGCAAGAGTTCATAGGAGATGTACGGTAACAAGCACGAGGGTCTTCTGCAGACTATGGGCCGGACACTGATCTGCCCACAGAGATTATTTAAAAAGAAAAGTGTGAGTCATGTAACTAAAATAGAAAGGTAGAACTGAACATCTTACAAACAAGTTGGGCTGGGTGCCCACAATCCGGAACTATCATCTCTTTGGACGCAGCGTATGTTTGCTGCCTCCAAAATGCTGCCTTCTATTGAACGCAGGTAAATCTGCATGTTGACTGAACTATACGAATTTGTCACATTCAAAACATTCTATTGATGTAATTTCCCTTGCTGAGACTAGCTTCTACGCAAGAGAAATTGACATGCTGCTGTCTTGATAGACGCGCTGCATGTCAGTGTCCGCGGGTGATCTGCAGGCGACTGCACGCATAGTGGATATGGGATTTCAAGAAATTCCATCCACTCTGCTGTCGCTGCAGGTTTGATGCTGCATAAATACGCAGTATCAAAACCATAGCAGTTTTTGATCATGGGCACATACCGTTGTCGGCTGTAGCAATAGAGATGCAACAATATTGCAGCCCTGTCTGCTTGTGAGATGGAGGCTGGAGCTGAGAAGAACATGCAGATGTGTCAGGTATAATCACACACAGCTCTGCAGTGAGGTCGGGAGAGCAGAGGGGGTGCACATAATACATCACACTAGTAATGCCTCCATGTAAAATAATCTCGGGAGGCAGATTCTCATGCAGATCAGTGTTCGGACCATAATCCTGAGCAGCTCATTTACATATAATAAAAACTTGGATTTCTCTGGAATTGGACATCTGATCACAGATCTCAAGGTATTATTTTATTCAGAAAGAGGAAAAATAAGCCAGCTCACCCGTGATGCATAAACCAATCTTCGGGAGCACGGACCCGCTGTGTCCAGGCGTATAAAGTAAAAAAAAGAAGGAATGTCCAGCTTCACCGAATCCGTAAAAAAGAATTTTCTTTATTCACAAACTTTAAACATGGAGGATACAGACTTCAGCACGAACCATATGGGTAAGAATCTCAACGCGTTTCTGGAGACTAAGCTCCCCTAATCATGACAAGTCAGAAAAAGAAAATTCTTTTTTACGGATTCGGTAAAGCTGGACATTCCTTATTATGTTATTCAGCTTCCTGTGACCTACATGCCCATATAGACGGCTTAGGAGGGTTCATCTTACTGACAAATTTTCTTTAACGTCACTGATCAGTTACTTTTATTTAATTTTTTTTTATTGCATTTTTGAAATTCAACTTAAGAGAGGTTGTAGGTTTACCCAAATGTCTGCTTATAAAAATCATTTGCTTAGAGTTTTTCTTTCTTAGTTGTTGACGTTCATGTAATTTTTTTTTTTAGGCTGAAAAAGTTCATGAATTGAATGAGGAGATTGGAAAATTGTTGGCCAAAGCTGAACAACTGGGAGCCGAAGGGAATGTTGATGAATCACAAAGAATCCTGATGGAGATGGAGAGGGTGAAGGCCAGGAAACGAGAGGCTGAGGTGGGTAATTTATTACATATGACTCTTTGTGCATATTGGCTGTTTCAATTACACTTACTGTAAGTTTTGTATTGAATGGTAAAATAATGCCATAAGTATTGTGGCTGTATATGGTGCTGATATATGAAGGAAATGTTGTGTAAGGCTATGTACCCACGATCCAGAACTGGCAGCGCTTTGAACGCAACGCATGTTCGCTGCGTCCAAAGCGCTGCCGTCTACTGAACGCAGGTAAATCCGCATGTGTTCACTGAATCTTGTGGATTCACAGCGTCCAATACATCGTATGGGCGAAATTCCTCTTGTGGAGACGTGTTGTAGTCTGGGAAGACGCGCCACATGTCTGTCCCCACGGGTGCGCCGCGGGCCTCTCTGGACGCATAGTGGACATGGGATTTCTTGAAATCCCATCCACTATGCTGTAACATCTGGATTCTGCGGGTTGGACACTGCACAAGTACACCACATCCAACCCGCAGCGTTTACTGATCGTCTGCACATACCCTAACACTTTTGTTGAATACGTTGTTACCATTGCCTCTTGCATTGCTCATTATTTGATACTTGTGCCATTTTCATCCATGTAAACTTCCAGCAGAGCTTTTTTTGTGATGATCCTCTGTAAAATATTTTCAGGTATATTTTGGAGGTTTTCTTGTGAAATACTAGAAAGGCCTAACTTTATATGTAAGTTGCACTGGTAAGTGTGTGCGAATGAAAATTTAGTGTAATATATTGTACAAAGTTCATGCTCCTTGTGAAAGTTTACAGTATGAACGCAAATTAACCCCCTCACGGCATGTGCCGTACTAATACGACGCATGTCGTGTCCCTCCCTTTGATGTGGGCTCCGGCGCTGAGCCCTCCTCTTTTCTGGCACATGTCGGCTGTTTTAATCAGCTGACACGTGCCCCTAACAGCCGTGGGTGGAATCGTGATCCACCCGCAGCAGTGAACCTGTTAAATGCCGCTGTCAATTGCTGACAGTGGCATTTAATATGATCGCGCTGGAAGCGCGTCAGTAATCCTGCCCATTGGTGACCTTGTCACATGATAGCAGGTCCCTGATGGGTCGGCATGACAACCAGAGGTCTCCAGTATACCTCTATGGTTGTCATTTCCGGATTGTTATGAGTGCCGCCTGGTGGTTGGCGCTCAATTCAAGTTAGCATTTCTGCTACATACAGGCGATCTGATCAATGCCTGTGTGTAGTAGAGGTGACCGGGTTATTACAGCTTCTAGTCTCCCATGGAGACTATTGAAGCATGCAAAAAGTTAAAAAAAAAAAAAAAAAAAGTGTATATATAATTTCAAATCACCCCCTCCATTCGCTCCATTCAAAATTAAACAATAAAAAAAGAAATCAAACCTACACATATTTGGTGTCGCCGCTCTCAGAACCGCCCAATCTATTAAGCTATAAAAAGAATTAATCTGATCAGTAAATGGTGTAGTGTAAAAAAAGTCAAAACTTATGTTTTTTGGTCGCTGGAACCTTGCATTAAAATGCAATAATGAGTGATCAAAAGATCGTATCCACAACAAAATGGTATAATTAAAAACGTCAGGTCAGCACACAAAAAAATAAGCCCCCACCCATCTACAAATCACGAAAAATAGACACACTATGGGTCTCGGAAAATTCCGCAATTTTGTTTTGTTTTCGTTTTTCTAGCAAATTTTGGATTTTATTTTTTCACTATTTAAATACTAACTTGTAATGACCTGTAGAATCATAATGGTAGGTCCGTTTTAGCATTCGGTGAACATAGTAAAAAAAAAAAAAAATCCCCAAAACAGTTAACAGCACTTAAAAAAATGTTTTCCCGTTTTCGAGTACACGACATGATAAAACCAATGGTGTCGTTCAAATGTACAGCTCGTCCCCCCAAAAACAAGCCTTCACATGGCCATTTTGATTGAAAAATAAAAAGTTATGGCACTGTGAAGAAGGGGAGCGAAAAACAGAAATGCAAAAGCAAAAACGGGCTGCAGCGTGAAGGGGTTAAAGAATCTTCTGTGGCAAGATTTCTTTAAAACTTATAGAAAGAAAGTTATAATATTTTTACATGGAGAGAACACAATGAAAGCTTGCCCCCGTAGTCCAGGCCATGAACACTTTTTTATATCTTGGGGTTGCTGCGGATCCTTCCATGTGTTAGGCAAAACACGGACCCTTGATACATTTTCTAAAACACGTTGTCCCTATGGCTAGCTGTTGATTTTCTGTCTTAGCACCAGCTTCGTTTTCTCCATCTGACTGCTGGGGCTTTCAGAAGCCACATCCATGTTCTGATTGATTTTTCTGCTGCTGACAGAGCTAATCAGTAATTTTATAATTGAGAAACTTCTGTATTCTAGTTTCCATGCATTATCTTGTAAATTGTCCTCTGCTTCCACATTATTCTCAGGATGAATATCGTAATTCGATGCCTGCGTCCAGTTTTCAGCAGCAGAAGCTGCGTGTTTGTGAGGTGTGTTCTGCATACCTTGGATTACATGACAATGATCGGCGACTTGCTGATCACTTTGGAGGGAAGTTGCATCTAGGCTTTATTCTCATCCGAGAGAAGCTTGAGCAAATGAGAGTAAGTATTAATGTCATAAATGCATCTATTTGTATTACCTTACACTTGTGGTATGTATGTACAGTAGGAAACCTCATAACGTGGTTTGACATTTTACAAATATATTAAATTCAAGTTTTTGTTTAAGGAAATGTGTACAGCACCTTGGGCTATAGGTATTAAAATACTATTTATAGACCCATGTGTTCACAAGATTAGATTTCTTGATACAGAGTTACAATGGATGTAAATGTCTTGGCGCCACTGGTTAAAATTACTACTAACTGCGAACAGTTAAGCAAGTTGAAGATTAAATGGTCTCTAAAACGCCTAAAGTTAAAGATGACATGTCTTCTTTGTATTTTAGGCGGAAAAAAAATAAAAATAAATATATATAGATAGATATATATACACACACATATATAGATATAGATATATCTATCTAGGTGGAGATGTACAGTTACATACATGCATATGCATATATATATATATATATGCATATATATATATATATATATATATATATATATATATATATATATATATATATATATATATATATATATATATATATATATATATATTTTGGACAGAGACAACATTTTTTCTAATTTTTGTTATAGACATTACCACAATGAATTTTAAACAAAACAATTCAGGGTGGCACATGTTAAGGAGCTGAAACTCCTAAACCCTTCATCCAATTTTAATGTGGATACCCTCAAATGAAAGCTGAAAGTCTGAACTTCAACTGCATCTGAATTGTTTTGTTTAAAGGGCCTCTGTCACCCCCTCCAGCCGTTAGAAACTAAAAGAGCCACCTTGTGCAGCAGTAATGCTGCATTCTGACAAGGTGGCTCTTTTAGTTATTGGTGCAGTCAAAGCAGAAATAAAGCGTTTTATAATTTCGCAAAAATACCTTTCTTTAGTCGTGGAGGCAGATCTTAACCCCCCTGCTGCACACGCCACACTTACGTCACTCAAAGCTTCTTCAGCGCCGGGCGCCGCCCCCTCCGCACTGTTTTCCAATCAAATCCGGCGCCCGCGCTGTTTAGTTCTGCCAGGGGCAGGCGCAGTGAGCGCTGCCCGTCTGACCTCAGATGCAGTCTCGCAGACTGCGCCTGTGCGGTTACCCAGCTTGTGAATCCCAGCCCCGCAGTGTGTTATGCTTTATTCACAGTGCACAAGGTGGCTTTATTACTGCTGCTCAAGGTGGCTTTTAGTTTCTAACGGCTGGAGGGGGTGGCAGAGTCCCTTTAAAATTCATTGTGGTAATGTCTATAACCAAAATTAGAAAAATGTTGTCTCTGTCCAAATATATATTGACCTAACTGTATATATTTTCATCTTCTACATTTTAACCCCTTTCCTTCCCAATACGTCCCTGTGACCAGGGCCTTGAATGCACAGATGGCGGGTGTCAGCTGACTCTGACAGCTGACACCTGGTACTCCATGCCAGGAGCAGTCCCACACCACTCCCGGCACCCGCAATCGATCGCAGCGTTTCGGGAGCAGACAGAGAGAAGACAGCCCCTCTGCCCTTGAATCCGGAGGCCCTGTAACGTCCTTGCGGGGTCCCGATCGTTGCCTGGTGATCCGATGTCATCATGACGACATCCTGGTCAGCAGAGCTAGCAAAATTGCTCGCTCATGCTCCGAGCATGATCAGCAAGTTTGCCTGTCAATGCCACGCTAACAGTTTGCATTGCCTAAGGATGCTCCTGGATTTCTATGCTATACAAGCAATCGGCCTGCAAAAAATGAAAGTCCAATAGTGGGACAAAGTAAAAAAGTTTAAAAAAAAAAAAAATGTTGTACCCGTAAATAAATATTATGAAAAAAATATATATAAACAATAAAAGTACACATATTTGGTAACGCTGTGTCTGGAACGACCCAATTTATAAAACTGTACAACTAGTTAACCCCATACCCCAACCCAGTTTAGTGAACACCATAAAAACTAAAAAAAAGGGCAAAAAACAATTCTTTATCATCATTTCCCCAATCAAAAATTGGAATAAAGCACAATAAAAAAAATATAAATAAACATGTTACTGTTGAAAACATAATCTTGTCCCGCAAAAAAACAAGCCACCATACAGCTCCATCAACAGAAAAATAAGTTATAGCTCTCAGAATAAACCGATGCAAAAATATTTTTTCTATAAAAGTTTTTATTATGTAACAGCGACAAAACACAAAAAAAATAAAATGAATGAGGTATCACTGTAATCATACTGACTCATCTTTAACTTTAGGCCTTTTGGAGATCATTACGTCTTCAATTGCTAAACTGTTCACAATAACAGTAATTATGATCAGGGGTGCCCAAACTTTTACTTACCACTGTAGATATGCCTAATCTGATTATGGCTAAACTGAAATGGTAACAGTTTGAGACTTTTGCTATAACATGCATTTATGGCTTGTCCATGGCTGTAGATTGTCTATTCATCTTTGTGAATGGGGTGTGTGGCAATACACAAGAAAAGCACCCTAATTCATTAGGAGTACCAGAGGTCAAACTCCTACTGATCAGTCATTTATAGCATATTGCCCAAGTTCATGTTTTGTATTTACCCTTCAATTTAGAAAACAGTTGCAAGCAAGCAGGAGAAACGAAACCAGGAACGCTTGCGGAGACGCGAGGAACGAGACCGCGATGAGAGGCCAGGGAAGCGGTAGGTGTTAAAAACAAGTTTCTGGACCATTGGAGTTTACCATACACCTAATTCCCAAAAGGAAACCAGCTAAAATAAAATATACATATTTGCATATAGCGTATACAGTTTTAAGGATTTTTTTTTTCCCTCTGAAATGTGGTTGTTTTTAATTGCAGTTCCCGGTCCAGAGAGAAAAGGAGACGAAGATCGCGATCAGCTTCTCGTGACAAGAGAAGATCCAGGTCAAGGGAGCGGCATAGGCATCATCGTAGCCGCTCAGGAAGTCGTAACAAAAGCCACCATGGCAGTTCACGTGATAGGGAACGTTCAAGAAAATAACTACTATAGAGCAGCTGAAATAGGTACTGCCACTGGTATAGTGGAATATTGATTTAGTGTTTTGTTGTTTTTGTTTTTTGTTTTTTTAGTCTGACTCAAAAATTGTTAAAGGGAACCTAGTACTTGATTCATGTTGCCAAATCACCGGTAGCATAAATCAAAGCTTGGCTGCACGACTGCATCCAGGTATATCTTTCTCTGAATTGGTCCAGTGTTTCAGAGAGCATGTAGTTTGGAGATTCAACAGAAATGAGACTATAGTAGATTCTTCCCACACTGCTTTCCTTGATTGGCTGGCAATCACCTAGAGAGGTTTTCTCTGAAACTCAATTAAGCAGGTAAAAGGTCTATAGCTGATTCCAGGTGTGCATGTAGTCAAAGGGGCTCTCAGTGGAAGCAAAACAGACCATGATTAGGCTATAAAAAATCCACCAGAGAGAGAGCAGAGATGTCTGGAGTGGCTAAATGAACAGTTTGGAACATTCCGTAAAAAAAAAAAGTACTGGTAATTTTGGAAACTCAAAAAGGCATGGATGTCCTCAGAAGATAACACTCGTAGTTTATCACCGAATCCTTTCCATAGTCAAGTAAAACCCCATCATAACATCCACCCAGTTGATGGACGCTCTCCAGGAATTTCCATATTTTTTGGATTATAAGACGCACCCCAAATTTTGAGGAGAAAAATAAGAAAAAATTTTTTTTTAATAAATTGGTGGTTATTCTTATAATCTGTGCTTCTTATTATCCTTGCATCTTATTGCTTACCGGCGTGGTGGCTGCAGTAAAGTGGGGTCCCAGAGTCGCTGCTAGAGGAGGCAGGAGTGGGCTGATGCTCCAGGCCGCAGGCAGGGATGAGTGATGGCTCTGATGTGTGGCGCGCTGCTGTGGGGATCTTGTGCTGCTGCGGGGTTCTTGTGCTGCTGCCAGGTGCCCAGCGGTGCTGTGTGGGTGTCCGGCGCTGCCCGGGGCTCTGGTCTGTCGCAAAATGTCGGCAGACCCCCGGCACTTCCAGGGTTCCACGTGCACTGGTCTCTGGGAATATGGCCGCCACCGGGGGCGGCGCATGCGCTGATGGTGATCTCGAGAGATGAGATTTCAGCGCTAAAATAATCACAACTACCAGATTATTATTTTGTGTCTCCCACAAAGCTCAATCAATCTATTTTACAAGGGAAAATATAGAATATAAGAAGGTGTTGTCCTAGTAGTAGAAAACCCCTTTAATTTCTTCATGGAGGTATGCAGCATAGTTATTACCTTGATCATTGCTTCCTGTTTTACTTTAAGCTACATTGAACTTTTTTTTTTTTTCTTTGTATTTTAGATCTGCTGGAATCACACAACTACCGTGTTTCAGTCATGAAGTCTGATTTTGCATATTGGGAACTTGCAGTACTTCAAATAACATTCTTTGTGTTGTATTTTTAAGTAATCGAGCATTGTTCTACAAATGATAATAAAGCTTTTTTTTCTTACGGAAAACTCACCTTTGATAAACTTAATTTTCTTTTTTTTGTTTTTTCAAAATAGCAAATGTTACTCAACTCGATTCTGCTTGCCCTCAGTTTTTTGAAAAATAGTTGGAGGATAATTAAAATATTAAGTGTACAGAGTTTGTTCATCGTGCTTGTGTGTTTTATTTTAGGAGAGGTAGATGGGAGTATAAGATACCAAAAAAGCTCTGTGTGAAGAGAAACTGAATATCTTGCCACATCCAAGTTATATATGGTCATCAATTCATCCTTGTCAATTTTTTTTCTTGTATAATAGATGTAAAGATACCAGGTTTGTGTGTTAGTATAATCTATTAGAAAGCTCAGAAATTTGGCTAAAAAAATAAACCCTATCCACTAGATGTTAGTGTTAGAATTTTACCTTGCAGATATAAGAATGGATTCATGGAGATTTGTAGGATGTCGCATCTTTTTACTCACTTTTCTCACCTTTTGTTTACACTTTCTAAGTAGTAATAAAATAGATGGTGTTCGCTGAAGCTACATAATACAGATCAAAACTGTTTGTATACTCTGTGGTTAAAGCTATGTAGACTCAAATGTTGGCTTGGCAAATAAAAAAAAAAAAAGAAAAATGCTTTTTATTTTATACAAATCTTTGAGTGCCATTCTTATTTAGGTCTATTATATTTTTGTGCACACACCATTGAAGCCCATGTGGTGCATAAAAGAGATTTGTCATCAGGCAGAAGTGTTTTTAGGACACTGATAATTTGTGCTGCAAAAAGAAAAAGAATACTTTTACAGAGACTCGCCCACCTCTGATCTGCTAGTTTTGAATTGGGGGGGGGGGGGGAGGGGAATGGGTTTTCCTTCTAGTGGATGAAAGGACTCATCCAAAATTGAATGAATATTTGCAGTGGAACATTCCCACATCCAGCCCTCATCTGTTTTGTAGTGGCACTATCTTCTAATTAGATGGTACATATTGGGTGTCGTCAGCATAGAGATGGTGCGAAAATCCAAATCTGCTGATGGCTTGTTTAGAAGGGGAGAGAACCTGTAAATGAACCCTGACGGCAAAAGAAAAATGTAGTAGGTCCAAACAATGATGCACTGAACAAATGGAGAGATGAGTGGAACCAAAAGGTAGCGGAATACTTAAAGGGGATGTTTTCCTATCGCCACAACAGCACCCCTACGAGAGAGGGGATCCGCCCACCTTCCGGACAGGAACCTACAGGATTTAAAGGGGCGGTCCCCCTCATCACTCCAGTTTGGGTTCCTGTCCGGTCGGCGGGAGCCTGCAGAAAAATCAGCAGTCTTACCTGGGCCTCCATGCCTCTGCGCGGTATCTTTAAGAACGGCAGAATCGGGGGCTCGGAAGCAGCGTCGGGGGTGTCCTGCGTGCAGAGCCCCCCCTCGTCTGGCAATGCGGAGCGCGTCCCAGGAGTCGGGCAGTGCCGTCCTGGTCCGCAGTTGAGCACGGTGTGCAGCGTTCACTCCGGCGCTGGTGAACCCGGAAGTAGTTCGTACACTTCCGGGGTAAGCCGGGGGAGGAGCGCTGCAGCGCTGTAAAAGAGCGGCGCCTATGGAATGATGCGTGCAGCAATGTCCTCAGTAGGGGACGCCGAGCACCCTCATGGAGAGGGAACGGAGCAGCGCAGTAAGAGCGGTAGCGGCCGCTCAAGGAGAAGCAGCAGCAGCGTGCGAGCGCCCCAGCGTCACATTTGGATCTTACTCCTCCAGAACCGGTATTTACAGAGTCAGCGTTATGGTGAGTGTTAAACAAGACACCTGGTGCTGATATGGTCTGTTATTTGTGCTTTGTTTTAGGGGGAAAAAACAGCTAAATCTAAGCACAAGCAATGTGCTCCATGCATGACTCCAATGCCTGACAGTTATACCAAAAGGCTTTGTCAGGCTTGCATCTGTCAGACCTTAGAAGAGGAAGCTCCCCTTCGGTCATCAGACCTTAGAGCGGTCATCAGGGAGGAAACAAGTTATTCCCTTAGAGGCAGCCGCCAGGAAAGGTCGGGCAGGGACATATCTCCAGGATCTAGTCTGTCCCTGCAAGAAGGTGAATGTTCCCGCTCCTCATCTCCATCCTCCTCAGATGAAGAGGAAAGGCCTTGTTTCTCGGTGGATAACATGGACATGTTAGTTAAAGGAGTCCGAGCTACCATGGGTGTTGCAGAGAGCAAGGAACCAAGGTCCCCACAGGACATAATGTTTGCGGGCTTGTGCCAGAGGAGTCGTAAGGCATTCCCGGTTGTGCATACAGTTAAGACCCTTATAAAACGGAAATGGGATAAGCAGGATAAAGGTTTCTCTATCGCCTTTCATTGGGGGACACAGGAACCATGGGTGTATGCTGCTGCCACTAGGAGGCTGACACTATGCAAATAAAAAAGTTAGCTCCTCCTCTGCAGTGTACACCCTACTGACAGGAAGTAGGATATTCAGTTTAGCTTAGTGTCAGTAGGAGGTGGACACGGGTCTTTCATTAGACCCTTATCTACCTCAATGTGCGTCGTTTCTTTTCAGATTTTCGGGAGGGATACAGGGTGAACAGTCACACCTGTAGTCCCACAATACGGACTATGAGTACGGCGTGTACTGCCACCCCGTATCCTCATAGATCCCACAGCAGGACCAAGATCCTAGCACACAAGCGTGCTCAGAAGTCCGGTCCTGGCTCCACCCCCACCCACTCGCCCACCAGAGCCTGTCGGTTGGAGGAGACGAGGAAGTCCATCAGCTCCCTGGACGTCTGATATTTTCCCACAGAATGAGGTTAGTAAGGACGGCGTGGGATTTTTTAGGTGAGTATTCCAAAGTACCTCTGGGTCCTTCCTCAGTTCCAGGGTAGTCATTTGGGGGTCCCTTGGGATTTTTTCCAGGCTGCGTTGACCTGGTTGACATTTTCTCATGGGGCGGGGGTCGTCGCCCCATTAGCGTGGCAGCCACGCTGTTCTTGGCCTTACAGGCGGCTGCGCTGCCTTTTTTCCCCGCACTGTGCTCTGTCCCGATGCGGCGGCCTCTGCCTTTTTTCCCCCTGCGGCTGCACTGTTTCTGTCCTGGTGCGGCGGCCTTATGGTAGCCGTGCCGATTTCCTTACGGCCGCACTATTCTTTTCTGACACGGCGTGGCCGCCTCGCTGGCAGCCGCGCCGCTTTCTCCTGCGGCTGCACCGCTTTCTTCTGGTGCGGCGGCTTTGCAGGCACCGCCGCCGCTTCCTCCTACGGCCGCACTGTGCCCTTTTACCACGGCACGGCGGCCTTGCAGGAAACCGCGCCGCTTCACCCACCGCCGCGGCCGCCGGCCTTAAATTTAGGCCCCGGCTTCTTCCGGGGCCTACTTCCGGCGCTGCGTCTCCTCCCACTTCCTTTCCCTCGGGCGGGCTTTTCTCCCGCCCGACTATTATCGGCAAGCTCCGCCCACCGCCGCCATCTTGGTGCTCCTGGCCTGGCGGTTAAGCCCCGCCCACCACTCCCAGGCAGCCACAGATGCTTATTTCAGTGCCAGGAACGTTTTTCTTTGCACATCCTAAGAGTGCAAATTCCTGGCATCCTCGCATCTCCCCGCTGCTGTTCTTCAGACCTGCAGCAAGTTTCGGACAAGAGTGCCCCAGATGTGTCTGCCTGTTCTCCTAGGGGCTATCGTTCCTGAGGAGCATCTTCAAGGCCGTGCAACCTTCCATCTGGATCCCGCAGTGTCTGCCGTGAGTACTTTTGCACCGCAGTTTGTCTCAATCCCCGGTCCCCTAGTCTTCTGACATTTACCTCAGGGGCCCGTTCGGTCTAATTTTAAGGAAGGTCACTCCCGACCTCCTACTTTTTCCTGTGCCTGTGCCTTAGTGAAACACTTTCAGGGTGCGTCTTGTAACCGCAAGCTTCCCTCAGACAGGCCTGCAGCAACCCACATTATGTTCACCACCCAAGACCCCCCCTGCTGCTCCGCCTCAGAGCGAAGTCCCCACCCCAGGCTGGGCCTCCCCTCTGTCTCTATCAATAGCGGATCTCACACGGGTGTCCCAGACCCTTGTGTCCGTGCTCGATCGGTTGCCCCTGCAGACTTCCGCAGTAGCCAGCGGGTCGCAAGAAGCTCCGTCCGAGTCTTCCAATACAGGCCGTGAAAGATCCAGACAGGAACGCTGGTCTGAGTTCTCTCCTCGGTCCATCTCGCCCCACGGTCCTTCTCTGTGGTCGACTTCCCCCTGATCCTCCCCCCCGGAGTCAGGCGAGGTTTTCTCTGATGCGCCTTCGGAGGATAATTTGGGGCCAGAGTCTAACCAAATCATAACATGAGGGATATGGTTCAAGGCCTCATTGGAGCGTCCAATCTGACCTGTGGCATCAAAGATTCCTCGACGGAACCCGCAGATCAGGCGGTTTCGTTTAGACGGTCTAAATTACCTCCCAAGGGATTCGCTCCTCATCTTGAATCGAGGCGCTTCTGGCCAGAGAAAGAGCGAATTCGACCAGACGTTCTCACAGAGACAAGCGTCTTGGAGTCTCATATCTCTTTCCTCCGGACCTCATCGCCAACCGGAATGAGAGGCGTTAGAGAACGACCTCTCCCTCTGTGGATCCGCCGCTGCTAGACTTGCCACCAACACAGTCTTCACGCTGTCCGGTGGGGAGACTGACAGATTCCATCGATCATGGAATCCTTCGTGAATTCGACTTTCGAAGCTGCCGCATCATCTCTATGCCCGGCTTTCGCTTCCACTTGGGTTTCGAAGTCTGTATCCGAAGGGGCTAAACAACTCCGTTGGGGCATTCAGACCGGAGCTCCACCAGACTGGATGGCGGAAGTTTCCACCCAGATTACTCACGCCGGGGAATAATTTGTTCCCTGGACGTCGCGTCTTCAGTACAGTAATGTTGTTGCCAGCCGTCACTCTGTTTGGCTCGAGTCATCAAAGAAGTCCCTTACGGGCCTGCCTTTTTCAAGGATCACGTCTTTTCGGTTCCAAGCTGGACCAAATTACTTAGGAAGCCACTGGCGGCACCAGTTCTCTTCCTAGGCGGCAACTTCGGTCCTTTCGGCTTTTCTCGTCGCTTTGCAGCATCAGATTCCTTTTTCGCAACAGCAGAGGCCTCAGGCACGTTAAGAGAAGGTATTCTTCGACTCACTCCTTCCTGGCGTTCCCTCTACTTCTAAGGTGGATTCTCCAGGTCCAGGACTGGAAGTTCCACCTAGGCATGACCCACGACTAGACTCCAGCCCATTTCCCAGGCTGGGCAGCCGTCTCCTGTTCCTCAGGGACGTCTGGGTCTCCTCAGTAGAGGACGCATGGGCCAGGGAACTTGTATCCTCTGGATACAAAATAGATTCATTTCACGGCCCTGGAATCGTTTTCTTTGAATCCCAACCTCCAAGAGACCCCGCTCTAGTCCCGGGTTTCTTTACAGCCATTGTTTCCCTCCTTAAATCCGGGGTAATCGTTCCCGTCCCAGAACAGGAACGGTTCAAATCTCTTTGTACTGAAAGAGGACTACACGGTTCGTCCCAGTCCGGATCTCAAATTGCTTAACAGGAAGTCTCGTCTTGAAACACTTCAGGATGATATTCCCTCATTCAGTAATCGCTTCCATGGAGGCTCAGGAATTTCGGTTTCAGGCTCCCGAAAGTCTATCAATCTTCCCCGACGCTCTAGCCGTTGCGGGTGGCTCGTCAATAGGAAGAAGTTCCGTCTTGTTCGGCGCCTCGTATCTCTGGGCATGTTCTTCGTCACTTGTCTGACCAGAGTCTTTCTTCCCGAAAACACGATTTCCCTCCTTTGTCGGGAAGTTTGCTTGCTCCAGGGTTCTCGGCTCCCCTCCTTTCCGATGGGCCATAAAGGTCCTAAGGAGGTTGGTTGCAACATCGGAAGCAATTTTCCCTTCGCCCGTTTCATTCAAGACTTCTTCAGCAGGCTATTCTATCACAGGGGGACACGTCTGTCTTCTCCCTGCATCGTCCGATCCGGCTTTCTCCCGGGTCAAATGGTTCCTCGACTGGTGGCCGAGGTCACTTCTCTTATCCCAGAGCAGATCCTTCACAGCATATCCTTTCTTCCAGTTCCCTGGCAGGTGGTGACGACGGACGCCAGCCTGCTCGGCGGAGGCGTGGGGCTTTGTCACCTGTTCTTTTCAGGGTTGTTGGTCGGCGCAGGAGTCCTCTCTACCGATCAATGTCCTCGAGTTCCGGATCATCTTTCTGTCTTTCACTGGATAAGGATTCTCAGCAGCCTGCCAATTCGAATCCAGACAGACAATGACACAGCAGTGGCATATGTCAACCTCCAGGGGTGGACTCTGAGTTCTCTGGCCTCTGCCGAGATCCCAGGATCCTCCTCTGGACTAAGGCTACGGTCCTGGTGAGATCCGCAGCGCATGTCCCCGGCGTGGACTATTAGGCCGCCGACTTCCTCGGCTGCGAGGGCCTCGCGGCAGGGGAATGGTCCTTACTTCAGGAGGTCTCCTACCTGATTGCTCTTCGATGGGGGACTCCAGAGGTGGACCTCACGGCGTCCCGATTGAACAGGAATGTCCCTCGGGTCGTCCCAAGGTCCCGCGATTATCTCACAGTGGTGTTTACTCTTTGGCCATTCCTTGGTCGCAGTTCGTGCTCCCCTATCGGTTCCCACCCCTTCCCTTGCTTTCCAAGCTGTCGAAAAAGAAGGGGTGCCGGGCATTCTGATCGTCCCGGATTGGCCCAGGAGGTCTTGGTTTGCGGACATCGTCAATCTTCTCGCGGACGCCCCTGGTGCCTTCCAGACAGACCCGATCTGCTGTCCCACGGTCCGATCTGCCACCCGAATTATCAGTCGCTCAGTTTAACGGCGTGGTTGTGGACACCACAGTTCTAAGAGTGTCCGGCCTTTCGGCCCGGATGAGTCACACTATAATCCAGGCTAGGAAGCCTTTGTCTTCCAGGATCTACTATCGTACCTGGAAGGCTTACTTTCGTTGGTGCAAGTCCAACCGCTTTTCACCTATGTCTATTTCCCTGCCTTCCATTTGGTTTTCCTTCAGGCAGGACTGGATTCGGGCTTCACTCTTAGTTCCCTAAAGGACCAGGTTCCTGCGCTCTTCTTCCCTTTGAGAAGATGTTATCTTCTCAGCCGCAGGTTAAGACCTTCCTTCAAGGAGTAGCCCATTCTGTCTCTCCGTACAGGGCCTCTGTGGATTCATGGGATCTAAAGGTTGTGCTGGTCGTTCTTGGGGGTTCCCCCCTCTGAGCCTCTCAGGGAGTTTTCCATGTCAGTTCTATCTGGGAAGGTGGCTTTTCTCAGGTCCATCACTTCGATCCGCCGCATTTTCAAATTGGCGGCCATTTCTTGCCGATCTCCTTTCTTGATTTTCCACCAGGACAAGGTGGTCCCAGGCCTCCGCCTTCCTTCCTTCACAAGGTGGTTTTCACCTTTCCACCTCAACGAGGACACCGTTCTACCTTCCTTTTGTCCAGTTCCGATTCATCCTCTGGAGCAATCGTTGAACAGGCTGGACCTCGTCAGGGCAGTGAGGATCTCCCTTGCTAGCACGGCTGCTTTCCGAAAGCTGGATTCTCTTTTCGCCATCCCTGATGGTGCGTGTGAACGCCTGCCGGATTCCAAGGCGACTATTGCTTGCTGGATCAGGATTCCAAGGCGACTATTGCTTGCTGGATCAGAACGGCAATTTTGGAAGCTTACCGGGTCAAGAACAGAGTGCCCCTCCAGAGAGAAAGGCTCACTCTACCCGGGCAGTCGGCGCTTCCTGTGCGGTACGTCACAGGGCTTTCACCGACGGCTTCGCAAAGCGGCAACCTGGTCTTCCATCCACACGTTTCGCTGAACTTTACAAGGTCCATACCTATGCTTCGGCGGACGCCAGCCTGGGCAGAAGGATCCTGCAGGCGGCAGTGGTGAGTCCTCGGACCTGATGAATGTCTGTTTTTCCCACCCCAGGGACTGCTTTGGGACGTCCCATGGTTCCTGTGTCCCCCAATGAAAGGCGATAGAGAAAACAGGATTTTTGGTTGCTTACCGTAAAATCTGTTTCTCGGAGCCTTCATTGGGGGACACAGCTCCCTCCCAAGTTGAACAGCTTTGTTTACTGTTTACGTTTGAGTTCTTTGAACACTCTTTGAGTGTTTGAAACTGTTAATCTGTGGAGCGCCATGGAATTTGTTGGCGCTATATATAAAGTTTATTATTATTATTGTTATATTATTTTTTCTCCTTTACACGTTGCTTCTCCTACTGCTTTCTCACTAACTGAATATCCTACTTCCTGTCGGTAGGGTGTACACTGCAGAGGAGGAGCTAACTTTTTTATTTGCATAGTGTCAGCCTCCTAGTGGTAGCAGCATACACCCATGGTTCCTGTGTCCCCCAATGAAGGCTCCGAGAAACAGATTTTACGGTAAGCAACCAAAAATCCTGTTTTCCTGCCGTCATCAGCCAAAAGAAGATATCCCTTTGACGACAATGATCTGGCAGAATGGATGAAAGTCCCAAAAGTGGATGCAGCGGTGGCTTCTACGTCTAAAGCCAGTGCTTTGCCGCTGGAGGACGTGGGCCTTCTGAAAGATCCGTCAGATAGGAAGGCGGACATGTTTTTGAAAAAAGTATGGGAATCATCTGCAGGGGCGTTCAAACCTGCTATCTCTAGCACGTGTACGGCTAGATCCGTCATGGTGTGGATATCCCAGCTGGAGGAACAGCTGAAATCCAAGGTGCCCAGAGACAAGATGCTGAACTCCCTTTCGCAAATACGGGAAGGGGTGGCGTATTTAGCGGATGCATCGGTGGATTCTTTAAAATTAGCGGCAAGATTAGCAGGTCTCTCAAACGCTGCTCGCCGAGCCTTATGGCTTAAGACCTGGAAAGGAGATGCCCAGGCGAGAGCTAAACTGTGTACAATACCGTGTAGGGGTGAGTACCTGTTTGGCCCGGTATTGGATGATATCCTAGCTAAATCTGAGGATAGGAAGAAAGGTTTTCCTAAAGCTTTCAATCCTACCTTTAGGAATACCTTCAGGAGACGCTTCCAATACTGAAGACCTTACCACAACCGAGACTGGGAACCAACAGACCCGAAAAAGAAAGGTTCAGACTTTAATGCCTCATCATCTTCCTCAAGAAGAAGAAATTATCGGTAATAAAGATCTTCCAGTAGGGGGCAGGTTAAAATATTTCTATGCGCAGTGTGCTAAAATAACTGCGAGCAATTGGGTTTTAGGTATAATTGATTCAGGGTTAAAACTAGAGTTCCGGGAAAAACCTTCTGATTTTTATATCTTGACTGCCCCTGATTCCTTAGACCAACAAAAGGCCCTTGAAAAAGAGGTCCAAATGTTAAGATGGAAGGAAGTTATAGTGGAGGTTCCAAAACAGCAGCAGGGGAAAGGGTTCTATTCCCCTTTATTTTTAATCTCCAAGCCAGATGGATCCTTTCGAACCATCATAAATTTACGGAGATTGTACAAACATCTAAATTACCATGCCTTTAAAATGGAATCTATTAAAACGGCAACTAAACTTCTTTTTCCCAGATGTTATATGACAGTCCTGGATTTAAAAGATGCGTATTACCATCTGCCCATTCACCAGGATCATCAACAATTCCTCAGAATGGCGGTGCGCTTAAACGACCAGGTCAGACACTTTCAGTTTGCTGCAATGCCCTTTGGTCTATCTATGGCACCGAGGGTGTTTACTAAAGTCATGGCGGAAGTAATGGCCTATGTCAGAGAACATGATACATTAATTATACCCTACTTGGATGACTTCCTGGTAGTGGGAAATTCGTTTTTTCAGTGTAGTACTCGCCTAAATCATGTAATATCTTCCTAACAGGACTTGGGTTGGATAGTCAATAATGGAAAAATCAAGATTGGAACCATCAACAACTCAGACCTTCCTGGGTATTCTGCTAGATTCGGAAGAGCAACAATGTTTCCTCCCGGAAGAGAAAAAGCAGAGGATTGTGCACAAAGTCAGTACGGTAACAAGAAGGCCAGATCTGACTTTGAGAGACGCTATGTCCCTTCTGGGATCCCTAACGTCTTGCATACCAGCAGTTCAGTGGGCTCAATTCCACACTCGGGTGTTGCAGGCCCAAGTCTTGGATGCAGAGAGGAGTCTTCAAGGGCAATTAGGCAGAAGACTCAGGCCGTCCGCCGCCATTCTACACAGTCTGAGATGGTGGTTAAACAGGGGACATTTAGGAAAAGGAGTACGCTGGAGTATAGTACCAGACAACACGGTCACAACCGATGCCAGTCCGATAGGTTGGGGAGCTCATATAGGAGATGTGTGGACTCAAGGGCAATGGTCTCTCTTAGAGGCTCAAGAGTCCTCGAATTGGAAAGAGCTCATGGCAGTAAAGAAGGCCCTACTCAGGTTGCTACCATCTCTGCAGGATTCACATGTAAGAGTCCAGTCAGACAACACAACAGTAGTGGCGTATCTCAACCATCAAGGGGGTACAAGGTCAAGATCTCTAATGAACACCGCCACAGACATACTCAAAGTAGCCGAAGCCCACTTTCGCTCTCTATCAGCCGTTCACATTCGGGGAGAGCTCAACACAGAGGCAATTACCTCAGCCGTCATTCTCTACGTCAGGGAGAATGGGTTCTGAATCGACGGGTGTTCAAACAGATAGTAGACCTATGGGGGTTGCCCGTTATCGATCTATTTGCAACGAGAGAGAACAGACAGACCAGGAAGTTCGCTTCTCTTCGGGTGGCGGACAAGCCCTGTATAATACAATATAAAGTGACTAGCACACTCCAGGGTGTTGTGATGCAAAAAAGTGGGGATTTATTACATACAGTAAATCACAAACGTTTCGGTCGATACTGGACCTTCATCAGTGTGCTACAAAAAAGGAATTATATACAGAACAAAAAACAATAAATGTGTTGTACATATGAAAGACAAAAACAAAACAGAAACAAAAGTATATACATCACGGAGACACAGGTCATAAAATGAGGAGAGAGAACAATGACCCTGGAGGACATTCAACTTGCGTGGATACAGGTGTATATATATATATATATATACACATACATAATTCTTTAAATCATAGGCTGCAAGTTCTAACATGGAAAAGCCGTTGGTACGCTGAGGACATAGGTCCAAGAGGGAGTGTGAGAGGACTACTTTGTGGAACACGAGCGGTGAAGTGATATGCCGAGGGGAGAGTTGGTGTACAGTGAACACATACCTAGGTATAATTGTATACTTGTATGGCCCCAAAAACAATAGACTACTCGGATTTGCATCTAGAGATGAGAAAACGGGGTTACGGTCACAGACACTAATGGTGCCGAGTGTGTGTGGAGCTAAATAAGGCTACCTACCAATCAGACATGCTGGAAAAAAAGCAACAAGCCGGGAAGAAACAGAACCAGGCTGGTCTGTGGAGTAATGGCGAAATAATAATGGAAATGTAAGACAAGATGCTATTATGTGTACATGGAGAGTAATAAGGAGGGGTACATACCAACTGACGGTGAGTCAGAATAATGGGTGGCGCTGAGGCTCAAAAGAGCTGTCTGTAGGAGGAGGGTAAAAATCTATTGTTAATGTACTACTACAGAGACCATGTAAATTGTACCGCCATAAGTTGCAGAGTGACGCTGAGAGACTTACCAGTACGCCAGGACACTAGGGATAAATGCGGTATCCACCGCTAATAGAGTGTGTGCAGGGATTGCCGGCATGGCCCTTTATATAGTGGGGCAGAGCACATAGTGTGCTGTGTGAGCTGGCAAGACACAGGAAGGGGTGGGGCGGTGATGACATGGGAGTCAGCTGACTAATGGGGGCGGTGATCTGAGCGCTCCACTGACAAAAAAAAAAAAAAAATATTAGAGGTGTATTCCAGCTGCTGGGATAAGGTGTTAGCTGACCGCAGAGGGCGGTGATGTGAGCGTTCCACAAATGGAGGTGCATTCCAGTTGAGAGGAGCAGTGAATAGCCGTGCATTAGTGGTGGCCGAAAGGTGTCACAAAACGGCAGTGGAGAAGTGAAGTCAGAGTGGGCGATTCTGTGAAAAAGAGCAAAGATAATTACTATGCTATATTGAACACATTAAGCAGCAGACATGATAACTACATTGGAATATACCAAACGTGCAATATTGATACCGATATAGATGCAAACCAAGGGGTTATACAGGTAAAAAAACTGGGTTATATTACAGACCTGGAGAATAGGAATAACAATAATTATTGTTAGCAAAAAACTCACAGTGAGTTGCGGGGGTGAAAAGGACAACCCCTTAATTATGGGATATACAAGACCCAAAGATACTATACCATAGCATAATGGTTGCATTATAAAAAAAGGTGCACTTAGGTATGAACCTGATGAAAGAAACCATATGGGGCCACTAAAGATAGAGGTACTCCTGTCAAGGAAACAGAACTGCAGGTTATAAATAATATGATAACAAAATGTAGAATCATAAGGCAACAATAGCACATTGATGTTACAGATGATCAGAAATTGGATTTTTAATTTCAAATGAAGGACATTAGTTCGTAATCCCTGTTGAGACCTTTGGGACTTAAGGTGTTAAGCTCGTGTATCCAATAAGCCTCCCTACGCTTCAGTATAGTAACTCTGTCTCCCCCGCGACGAGGTGGTGTGACCTGTTCGATTATTTGAAATCTGAGTTGGGACAGGTTGTGGCCTTTCTCTATAAAATGAGACGGTAATGGGAGCATGAGATTTTTGCACCGAATGGTGGACTTATGTTTAGATATACGTGATTTTACTGACTGAGTGGTCTCGCCCACATATAAAAGACCACAGGGGCATTTGATCAAATAGACTGCGTAATTAGTATCACAGGTAAAAAAGTTGTTGATTGGGTATCTTTCCTGTGTGTGGGTGATGTATGGTATTGCCCCGCAGTACGTTGTTGCACTGATTGCAACTCAGGCACGGGAAGGTACCCGTTTTGGGGTTGGCTAGAAAACGCTGAGTTGGGCCAGAGTGTGTGGGGCCAATGTCTGCACGGACTAGGTTATCCTTGATATTACGCGGTCTTTTAAAGCATGGGAGAAAAGGATGTTGAAATTCTTGGATCGTGGGGTATGCTTCTTGAAGAATATGCCAATGTTGGCGAATGGTTCTGTGTAGTTTATAAGCTGCAGGATGGTACTGGTGTACAAATGGGATCCGTGACGTAGCGGATATCCTGTCTCTGGTAGTACTGTTGGCCTGGGCGGTATCAAGGATACGTGGTGGATAACCCCTTTCACGGAATTTTGACCTCATCTCAGTTGTTCTAAGGTCTTTGGTGGCAGGGTCTGAGACTATTTTTGATACCCTGTTTAGTTGTGATTTGGGAATAGATTTTATCATGTTTTTGGGGTGGAAACTACTGTAATGCAACAGACTGTTGCGGTCCGTAGGTTTTGAGTATAAATCTGTTGACAAATTCCCATTATCATCTTTGATGACCAATGTATCGAGGAAACTGATTTGGTGAGTGTCATACGTCATCGTGAAATCCAATCCGGGCCACGAGGTCCTAAGAACTTGAAAAAAGGCTTGTAGGGTTCTAAGATCACCCCCCCAGACACAGAAGACATCATCTATATAGCGCTTCCATGTCAATGCATGGCTACGAAAGAGATCTTGAGTGTATATAGATGTGTCTTCGTAATGGGCCATGTAGGCATTGGCATATGGAGGTGCCACGTTCGAGCCCATGGCCGAGCCCTTTATTTGGAGATAGTAGGTGTCTTCGAACAAGAAAAAGTTATTATTCAGAACGATAGACAGGAGCTCACAACACAGGTCAGAAAGATCGGGGTTCATGTGATTAGTGGTGAGTAGCCAGCGGACAGATTGTATGCCATTTGTATGGGGTATGGACGTGTACAAGTCCTTCACGTCAAAGGATACTAGATAGGCGTCAGGAGGGACAGGGGATATGTTCCTAACAGTTTCCAGAAAGGCACCCGTGTCAAGAAGGAAGGAAGTGGTGTTCCTAATGAGGGGTGTCAAGATCTTTTCTAAGTAGATAGAAATGGGAGCCAAGATCGAATCAGTAGATGCCACAATGGGTCTACCAGGTGGATTATGTAAACACTTGTGGATCTTGGGTAGGATGTAAATTACTGGTGTAATCGGATGTTTCTTAGTCAAAAAGGCCCGATGCATTGACATGGAAGCGCTATATAGATGATGTCTTCTGTGTCTGGGGGGGTGATCTTAGAACCCTACAAGCCTTTTTTCAAGTTCTTAGGACCTCGTGGCCCGGATTGGATTTCACGATGACGTATGACACTCACCAAATCAGTTTCCTCGATACATTGGTCATCAAAGATGATAATGGGAATTTGTCAACAGATTTATACTCAAAACCTACGGACCGCAACAGTCTGTTGCATTACAGTAGTTTCCACCCCAAAAACATGATAAAATCTATTCCCAAATCACAACTAAACAGGGTATCAAAAATAGTCTCAGACCCTGCCACCAAAGACCTTAGAACAACTGAGATGAGGTCAAAATTCCGTGAAAGGGGTTATCCACCACGTATCCTTGATACCGCCCAGGCCAACAGTACTACCAGAGACAGGATATCCGCTACGTCACGGATCCCATTTGTACACCAGTACCATCCTGCAGCTTATAAACTACACAGAACCATTCGCCAACATTGGCATATTCTTCAAGAAGCATACCCCACGATCCAAGAATTTCAACATCCTTTTCTCCCATGCTTTAAAAGACCGCGTAATATCAAGGATAACCTAGTCCGTGCAGACATTGGCCCCACACACTCTGGCCCAACTCAGCGTTTTCTAGCCAACCCCAAAACGGGTACCTTCCCGTGCCTGAGTTGCAATCAGTGCAACAACGTACTGCGGGGCAATACCATACATCACCCACACACAGGAAAGAGATACCCAATCAACAACTTTTTTACCTGTGATACTAATTACGCAGTCTATTTGATCAAATGCCCCTGTGGTCTTTTATATGTGGGCGAGACCACTCAGTCAGTAAAATCACGTATATCTAAACATAAGTCCACCATTCGGTGCAAAAATCTCATGCTCCCATTACCGTCTCATTTTATAGAGAAAGGCCACAACCTGTCCCAACTCAGATTTTAAAAAATCGAACAGGTCACACCACCTCGCCGCGGGGGAGACAGAGTTACTATACTGAAGCGTAGGGAGGCTTATTGGATACACGAGCTTAACACCTTAAGTCCCAGAGGTCTCAACAGGGATTACGAACTAATGTCCTTCATTTGAAATTAAAAATCCAATTTCTGATCATCTGTAACATCAATGTGCTATTGTTGCCTTATGATTCTACATTTTGTTATCATATTATTTATAACCTGCAGTTCTGTTTCCTTGACAGGAGTACCTCTATCTTTAGTGGCCCCATATGGTTTCTTTCATCAGGTTTATACCTAAGTGCACCTTTTTTTATCATGCAACCATTATGCTATGGTATAGTATCTTTGGGTCTTGTATATCCCATAATTAAGGGGTTGTCCTTTTCACCCCCGCAACTCACTGTGAGTTTTTTGCTAACAATAATTATTGTTATTCCTATTCTCCAGGTCTGTAATATAACCCAGTTTTTTTACCTGTATAACCCCTTGGTTTGCATCTATATCGGTATCAATATTGCACGTTTGGTATATTCCAATGTAGTTATCATGTCTGCTGCTTAATGTGTTCAATATAGCATAGTAATTATCTTTGCTCTTTTTCACAGAATCGCCCACTCTGACTTCACTTCTCCACTGCCGTTTTGTGACACCTTTCGGCCACCACTAATGCACGGCTATTCACTGCTCCTCTCAACTGGAATGCACCTCCATTTGTGGAACGCTCACATCACCGCCCTCTGCGGTCAGCTAACACCTCATCCCAGCAGCTGGAATACACCTCTAATATTTTTTTTTTTTTTTTTGTCAGTGGAGCGCTCAGATCACCGCCCCCATTAGTCAGCTGACTCCCATGTCATCACCGCCCCACCCCTTCCTGTGTCTTGCCAGCTCACACAGCACACTATGTGCTCTGCCCCACTATATAAAGGGCCATGCCGGCAATCCCTGCACACACTCTATTAGCGGTGGATACCGCATTTATCCCTAGTGTCCTGGCGTACTGGTAAGTCTCTCAGCGTCACTCTGCAACTTATGGCGGTACAATTTACATGGTCTCTGTAGTAGTACATTAACAATAGATTTTTACCCTCCTCCTACAGACAGCTCTTTTGAGCCTCAGCGCCACCCATTATTCTGACTCACCGTCAGTTGGTATGTACCCCTCCTTATTACTCTCCATGTACACATAATAGCATCTTGTCTTACATTTCCATTATTATTTCGCCATTTCTTCCCGGCTTGTTGCTTTTTTTCCAGCATGTCTGATTGGTAGGTAGCCTTATTTAGCTCCACACACACTCGGCACCATTAGTGTCTGTGACCGTAACCCCGTTTTCTCATCTCTAGATGCAAATCCGAGTAGTCTATTGTTTTTGGGGCCATACAAGTATACAATTATACCTAGGTATGTGTTCACTGTACACCAACTCTCCCCTCGGCATATCACTTCACCGCTCGTGTTCCACAAAGTAGTCCTCTCACACTCCCTCTTGGACCTATGTCCTCAGCGTACCAACGGCTTTTCCATGTTAGAACTTGCAGCCTATGATATAAAGAATTATGTATGTATATATATATATATACACCTGTATCCACGCAAGTTGAATGTCCTCCAGGGTCATTGTTCTCTCTCCTCATTTTATGACCTGTGTCTCCGTGATGTATATACTTTTGTTTCTGTTTTGTTTTTGTCTTTCATATGTACAACACATTTATTGTTTTTTGTTCTGTATATAATTCCTTTTTTGTAGCACACTGATGAAGGTCCAGTATCGACCGAAACGTTTGTGATTTACTGTATGTAATAAATCCCCACTTTTTTGCATCACAACACCCTGGAGTGTGCTAGTCACTTTATATTGTATACGTTCAGGTTTGGGCACCTATGACTGTGCACCTCCCCTATTTAGGCTGTGCTTAGCATCTTCTATATCAAAGCCCTGTATAATAGACTCCCTTCAAATACACTGGGATTTCCCTCTGGCTTATGCGTTCCCCCCAATGTGTCTGATCCCTATAGTACTCAGGAAGATCAGGGAGGAGAGGGCGAGAGTGATCCTGATTGCCCCCTTTTGGCTCAGGAGGGCATGGTTCTCGTTACTCAGGGCAATGTCTGTGTCTGACCCCTGGGTACTGCCGACCAGTCCGGAGCTTCTTTCTCAGGGTCCATTCCGTTACCCCAATGTGGAATCCATGCATCTGACGGCGTGGAATTTGAGAGGGAGTTATTGAGGAGAAGAGGGTTTTCAGAGGCTCTCATATCTACCCTTTTAAATAGCCGAAAAGAGGTTACTACCAAGATCTATGCTAAAACTTGGAAAAAGTTCCTTGCCTTCTACCAAAATCCCTTTTCAGGCAAGGTTCCAATTCCGGCTATTCTGGAGTTTTTACAGAAGGGCCGAGAATTGGGCTTGGCGGTAAATACCCTTAGAGTCCAATTATCAGCTTTGGGGGCGTTATATAACAGCGATGTGGCGGGAAATAGATGGGTTTCCCGATTTATTAGGGCCACTGAACGTAGTAAACCAGTGTATATCCCTAGATTACCACCATGGGATTTAAATTTGGTTTTAGACGCCTTAACAGAACCCCCCTTTGAGCCATTAGATTCTGTCTCCATAAAAAATTTAACTTTAAAAACAGCCTTCCTAGTAGCCCTGACCTTTGCTAAGAGAGTGAGTGATTTACAAGCATTGTCGATAGATCCTCCTTATTTAATGGTCTTTCAAGATAGGGTAGTATTAAAACCAGACCCAGCATACCTATCAAAGGTAGTTTCCAAATTTCATAGGAGTCAAGAAATAATTTTACCATCTTTCTGTGACAATCCGAATTCAGCTGACGAGCAGAAATATCACATGTTAGATGTTAGAAGAGCTCTATTAGAATATCTACACAAGACAGAACCATGGAGGCAGAGTAGAACTCTGTTTCCTTTCAGAATCCAAGGAAAGGGGCGAGTGTAACAAAAGCGTCTATCGCCAGATGGATAAGAGATGCCATATATCTTGCTTATACTGCTAAAGGCCAGACACCACCAGATGGCATCAGGGCCCACTCCACTCGAGCCATGGCCTCATCCTGGGCGGAAAGAGCGGACGTCTCCATCGACGTAATATGTAAGGCGGCAACGTGGTCATCTTCCACCTTTTATAGACATTACCGTCTTGATTTATCTTCAGAAGCCAATTTAGTTTTTGGCCGTACAGTACTTAGTGCTGTAGTCCCTCCCAGGTGATTGATCTTTGAAAATCTCTCGTAGGGGTGCTGTCGTGGCGATAGGAAAACCGGTTTTTACGTACCAGTAATAGGATTTTACGTAGCCACGACAGCACCAGCACATTCACCCCCGTAGTTAATCACTGGTTTCTGCACCGTTTGGAAAGTGTGCTTGTTAAAAAATCACTCTTTAGAAGGTGATGGTATTTAGTAATGTTTAAGTATATATGTTTATGTACTAACTCAATGGCGGCGTCCCTTATGCTCTGAAACAAACTGGAGTGATGAGGGGGACCGCCCCTTTAAATCCTGTAGGTTCCTGTCCGGAAGGTGGGCGGATCCCCTCTCTCGTAGGGGTGCTGTCGTGGCTCCGCAAAATCCTATTACCGGTACGTAAAAAACGGTTTCATTCAATTTCTGGAGCACACTCAATCCCAGCTTCCTGCTTGCTGGGGAAGTTGGGTTTTCTTGAATCATTTAACCCCTTCCCGACCTTTGACGCATACGCTGCGTCATGAAAGTCGGTGCCATTCCGACCCATGACGCAGCATATGCGTCATGGAAAGATCGCGTCCCTGCAGGCCGGGTGAAAGGGTTAACTCCCATTTCACCCGATCTGCAGGGACAGGGGGAGTGGTAGTTTAGCCCAGGGGGGGTGGCTTCACCCCCTCGTGGCTACGATCGCTCTGATTGGCTGTTGAAAGTGAAACTGCCAATCAGAGCGATTTGTAATATTTCACCTAAAAAACTGGTGAAATATTACAATCCAGCCATGGCCGATGCTGCAATATCATCGGCCATGGCTGGAAACACTTATGTGCACCCACCCCACCCCTCCGATCGCCCCCCCACCCCCCCGATCTGTGGTCCGCTCCCCTCCGTCCTGTGCTCCGCTCCCCCGTCCTCCTGTCCGCTTCCCCGTGCACCAATCACACCCCCTGTGCTGCAATCAAACCCCCCCGCACTCCGATCCCCCCCCCGCACACAGCGACCCCCCCCCCGTGCTCCGATCCACCCCCCCCGCACAGCGATCCCTCACCCCGTGCTCCAATCCTTCCCCGTGCTCCAATCCTCCCTCCCGTGTTCCGATCCACCCCCCCCCATGATCCGATCCACCCCCCCGTGCTCCGACGCCCCCCCGTGCCCTGATCTCCCCCCCTTATACTTACCTGGCCGCCCGAGGTCCGTCCGTCTTCTTTCCTGGGCGCCGCCATCTTCCAAAATGGCGGGCGCATGTGCAGTGCGCCCGCCGAATCTGCCGGCCGGCAGATTCGTTCCAGAGTGAATTTTGATCACTGAGATATATCCTATCTCAGTGATCAAAATAAAAAAAATAGTAAATGACCCCCCCCTTTGTCACCCCCATAGATAGGGACAATAAAAAAAATAAAGAATTTTTTTTTTTTTCACTAAGGTTGGGGTAAGAACTAGGGTTAGGGTTAGGGGTAGGGTTAGGGGTAGGGTTAGGGGTAGGGTTAGGGTTAGGGGTAGGGGTAGGGTTAGGGCTAGGGGTAGGGGTAGGGTTAGGGCTAGGGTTAGGGTTAGGGTAGGGTTAGGGCTAGGGTTAGGGTTTCGGTATGTGCACACGTATTCTGGTCCTATGCGGATTTTTCCGCAGCGGATTTGAAAAATCCACAGTGCTAAACCGCTGCCGATTTATCGTGGATTTACCGCGGTTTTTCTGCGCATTTCACTGCGGTTTTACAACTGCGATTTTCTATTGGAGCAGTTCTAAAACCGCTGCGGAATCCGCAGAAAGAAGTGACATGCTGCGGAATGTAAACCGCTGCGTTTCCGTGCAGTTTTTCCGCAGCATGTGTACAGCGATTTTTGGTTCCCATAGGTTCACATTGAACTGTACACTCATGGGAAACTGCTGCGGATCCGCAGCGTTTTCCGCAGCGTGTGCACATACCTTTAGAATTAGGCCATGTGCACACGGTGCGGATTGGCCGCTGCGGATTCGCAGCAGTGTTCCATCAGGTTTACAGTACCATGTAAACATATGGAAAACCAAATCCGCTGTGCCCATGGTGCAGAAAATACCGCGCGGGAACGCTGCGTTGTATTTTCCGCAGCATGCCAATTCTTTGTGCGGATTCCGCAGCGTTTTACACCTGTTCCTCAATAGGAATCCACAGGTGAAATCCGCACAAAAAACACTGGAAATCCACGGTAAATCCACAGGTAAAACGCAGTGCCTTTTACCCGCGGATTTTTCAAAAATGATGCTGAAAAATCTCATACGAATCCGCAACGTTGGCACATAGCCTTAGAGTTGGGTTGGAATTAGGGTTGTGGTTAGGGTTAGGGGTGTGTTGGGGTTAGGGTTGTGGTTAGGGGTGTGTTGGGGTTAGGGTTGTGATTAGGGTTACGGCTACAGTTGGGATAAGGGTTAGGGGTGTGTTGGAGGTAGAATTGAGGGGTTTCCACTGTTTAGGCACTTCAGGGGGTCTCCAAACGCAACATGGCGCCACCATTGATTCCAGCCAATCTTGTATTCAAAAATTCAAATGGTGCTCCCTCACTTCCGAACCCCGACGTGTGCCCAAACAGTGGTTTACCCCCACATATGGGGTACCAGCATACTCAGGACAAACTGCGCAACAATTACTGGGGTCCAACTTCTCCTGTTACCCTTGAGAAAATAAAAAATTGCTTGCTAAAACATCATTTTTGAGGAAAGAAAAATGATTTTTTATTTTCACGGCTCTGCGTTGTAAACGTCTGTGAAGCACTTGGGGGTTCAAAGTGCTCACCACATATCTAGATAAGTTCCTTGGGGGGTCTAGTTTCCAAAATGGGGTCACTTGTGGGGGGTTTCTACTGTTTAGGCACACCAGGGGCTCTGCAAACGCAACATGACGCCCGCAGACCATTCCATCAAAGTCTGCATTTCAAAAGTCACTACTTCCCTTCTGAGCCCCCACGTGTGCCCAAACAGTGGTTTACCCCCACACATGGGGCATCAGCGTACTCAGGAGAAACTGGACAACAACTTTTGTGGTCCAATTTCTCCTGTAACCCTTAGGAAAATAAAAAATTCTGGGCTAAAAAATTATTTTTGAGGAAAGAAAACGTATTTATTATTTTCACGGCTCTGCGTTATAAACTTCTGTAAAGCACTTGGGGGTTGAAAGTGCTCACCACACATCTAGATAAGTTCCTTTGGGGGTCTAGTTTCCAAAATGGGGTCACTTGTGGGGGGTTTCTACTGTTTAGGCACACCAGGGGCTCTGCAAACGCAATGTGACGCCCGCAGACCATTCCATCAAAGTCTGCATTTCAAAAGTCACTACTTCCCTTCTGAGCCCCCACGTGTGCCCAAACAGTGGTTTACCCCCACACATGGGGTATCAGCGTACTCAGGAGAAACTGGACAACAACTTTTGTGGTCCAATTTCTCCTGTAACCCTTGGGAAAATAAAAAATTCTGGGCTAAAAAATTATTTTTGAGGAAAGAAAACGTATTTATTATTTTCACTGCTCTGTGTTATGAACTTCTGTGAAGCACTTGGGGGTTCAAAGTGCTCACCTCACATCTAGATAAGTTCCTTTCGGGGTCTAGTTTCCAAAATGGGGTCACTTGTGGGGGGTTTCTACTGTTTAGCCACATCAGGGGCTCTGCAAACGCAACGTGACGCCCGCAGAGCATTCCATCAAAGTCTGCATTTCAAAACGTCACTACTTCACTTCCGAGCCCCAGCATGTGCCTAAACAGTGGTTTACCCCCACATATGGGGTATCAGCGTACTCAGGAGAAACTGGACAACAACTTTTGGGGTCAAATTTCTCCTGTTACCCTTGGGAAAATAAAAAATTGCGGGCTAAAATTCATTTTTGAGAAAATAATTTTTTTTTTTTATTTTCATGGCTCTGCGTTATAAACTTCTGTGAAGCACTTGAGGGTTCAAAGTGCTCACTACACATCTAGATTAGTTCCTTTGGGGGTCTAGTTTCCAAAATGGGGTAATTTGTGGGGGATCTCCAATGTTTAGGCACACAGGGGCTCTCCAAACGCGACATGGTGTCCGCTAATGATTGGAGCTAATTTTCCATTTAAAAAGCCAAATGGCGTGCCTTCCCTTCTGAGCCCTGCCGTGCGCCCAAACAGTGGTTTACCCCCACATATGGGGTATCTGCATACTCAGGACAAACTGGACAACAACATTTGTGGTCCAATTTCTCCTATTACCATTGGCAAAATAGGAAATTCCAGGCTAAAAAATCATTTTTGAGAAAAGAAAAATTATTTTTTATTTTCATGGCTCTGCATTATAAACTTCTGTGAAGCACCTGGGGGTTTAAAGTGCTCAGTATGCATCTAGATAAGTTCCTTGGGGGGTCTAGTTTCCAAAATGGGGTCACTTGTGGGGGAGCTCCATTGCATAGGCACACAGGGGCTCTCCAAATGCGACATGGTGTCCGCTAACAATTGGAGCTAATTTTCCATTCAAAAAGTTAAAAGGCGCGCCTTCCCTTCCGAGCCCTGCCGTGTGCCCAAACAGTGGTTTACCCCCACATATGAGGTATCGGCGTACTCGGGAGAAATTGCTCAACAAATTTTAGGATCCATTTTATCCTATTGCCCATGTGAAAATGAAAAAATTGAGGCGAAAATAAATTTTTTGTGAAAAAAAAGTACTTTTTCATTTTTACGGATCAATTTGTGAAGCACCTGAGGGTTTAAAGTGCTCACTAGGCATCTAGATAAGTTCCTTGGGGGGTCCAGTTTCCAAAATGGGGTCACTTGTGGGGGAGCTCCAATGTTTAAGCACACAGGGTCTCTCCAAACGCGACATGGTGTCCGCTATCGATGGAGATAATTTTTCATTCAAAAAGTCAAATGGCGCTCCTTCCCTTCCGAGCCTTACCATGTGCCCAAACAGTGGTTTACCCCCACATGTGAAGTATCGGTGTACTCAGGAGAAATTGCCAAACAAATTTTAGGATCCATTTTATCCTGTTGTCCATGTGAAAATGAAAAAATTGAGGCTAAAAGAATTTTTTTGTGAAAAAAAAGTACTTTTTCATTTTTACGGATCAATTTGTGAAGCACCTGGGGGTTTAAAGGGCTCACTATGCATCTAGATAAGTTCCTTGGGGCGTCTAGTTTCCAAAATGGGGTCACTTGTGGGGGAGCTCCAATTTTTAGGCACACGGGGGCTCTCCAAATGTGACATGGTGTCCGCTAAAGAGTGCAGCCAATTTTTCATTCAAAAAGTCAAATGGCGCTCCTTCCCTTCCAAGCCCTGCCGTGCGCCCGAACAGTGGTTTACCCCCACATATGAGGTATCGGCGTACTCAGGACAAATTGGACAACAACGTACGTGGTTCAGTTTCTCCTTTTACCATTGGGAAAATAAAAAAATTGTTGCTGAAAAATCATTTTTGTGACTAAAAAGTTAAATGTTCATTTTTTCCTTCCATGTTGCTTCTGCTGCTGTGAAGCACCTGAAGGGTTAATAAACTTCTTGAATGTGGTTTTGTGCACCTTGAGGGGTGCAGTTTTTAGAATGGTGTCACTTTTGGGTATTTTCAGCCATATAGACCCCTCAAACTGACTTCAAATGTGAGGTGGTCCCTAAAAAAAATGGTTTTGTAAATTTCGTTGTAAAAATGAGAAATCGCTGGTCAAATTTTAACCCTTATAACTTCCTAGCAAAAAAAAATTTTGTTTCCAAAATTGTGCTGATGTAAAGTAGACGTGTGGGAAATGTTATTTATTAACTATTTTGTGTCACATAACTCTCTGGTTTAACAGAATAAAAATTCAAAATGTGAAAATTGCGAAATTTTCAAAATTTTCGCCAAATTTCCGTTTTTATCACAAATAAACACAGAATTTATTGACCTAAATTTACCACTAACATGAAGCCCAATATGTCACGAAAAAACAATCTCAGAACCGCTAGGATCCATTGAAGCGTTCCTGAGTTATTACCTCATGAAGGGACACTGGTCAGAATTGCAAAAAACGGCAAGGTCTTTAAGGTCAAAATAGGCTGGGTCATGAAGGGGTTAAAGCTTAGACCAGCAGCATCTTTGCACCTCTGGCTCAAACTATGTGCTCTCCAGTACAGCCAGCTTTGCCTTCTTGAGAGCGGTCGCGTCCAGCTATCCGGCCAGCTTGAAATCAGCACTTACATGTTCCGTTTAATGTGGATTGTAAGCACTGCATTCCTTGATTAGCAAACCAGTCACCACTAGGCAACAAACAATAAACTAGAATTAAAAATCCGAAAACACTTGAGAATGGAGAGGATTTTCAATAACTAGTAAATTGCAAAGTTTTACTTGACAACCACTGTCCACTTTGCTACCAATTTAATTAGAACAACCCTTTAACCCCTTCATGACCTTGGAATTTTGTGTTCATTTTTTGCTCCTCTTCCCAGAGCCATAACTTTTTTTTATTACCATGCTGGGGGAAACCCAACTTCCTTAATGCTAAAACTGCCTTTATGATTCTCCAGGTCATTGCATGTTTGCAGGTACCAAACGTATAGGTTCTTTCTCCTTTGCCTCATTGGGGTACACAGACAGTGGGTTTATGCTGCTTGCCACTAGGAGGCTGACACTAAGTTAACACAAAAAAATTATCTCCTCCTCTGCAGTATGCACCCTCGTGCCGGCTCCCAGAGAATCAGTTCTTGCTAAGTGTCCGTAGGAGGCGCACAGGTCTGATCTTCAGACCAAAAACTCTTCATTATTTTAGTTTTACATTTTTTTTTTTTTTTTATAAAATAGATTTTTATTGAAAGCGAATATGAACAATACAATTTATGCATTTTCCAGTATATTACAAAATTTTACATTTTCCAAACCCCCAACAATCCCAACAAAACCCAAACCTCCCCCTCCCCTGACAGCTCATACCCAGTTATACTTTGTTACCAGTATTGATGGCTCTTTGAGCCATTTGAATCACTTATGTCCGCTTGTTCTTTAGCACTCTCTTCCTTTCAGAGGCCCTCATCCTCCCATTACCCATACCTACTATCCCAGCTCGAGCCACGGAGACCACATTTTATCAAACGTTTCTATTTTCCCACGTCTTTTGTATACCCCCTTTTCCAAATTGAGACCATGTTTAACATATTTCAGGAATTCACCCCTTGTAGGCGGCTCATCCTTGATCCAGTTCCTTGCTATTACCTTCCTTGCCATATATAATAGCCTAGCTATTGCTATCTTCCAGGTGTTATCCACTCTAATTTCCTCTACATGTCCCAGTATACACACTATCGGATCTCTCGGCACTCTGCATTTATACGCCCCTTCCACACGGCTCATTACCACCAACCAGAAAGCAACCAGTCTTGGACATGTCCACATCATGTGATATATTCCTGCATTCTCAGTCCTACATCTCGGGCATTCAGAGTCAGCACGCAACCCCGCTCTGTGCAACACTTCCGGTGATTTATAGACTCTGTGCAAGATGTACAGCTGCGATAGTCTATACGGCTCGCTCAGTGACACTCGTGGAACCCACTCCAACACCGACTCCCAGGTTTCATCCTCCATTGGGCCTAAATCTCTTTCCCATTTCGCTCTCGCTTTTAGAGGGAAGTCTAGTAAATATGCATGTAGAAGGTCCTTATAAAGGGTGGTAATGACTCCCCTTGTGGACCCTTCCCCACATACGTATTCCAGAACTATGTCCTCCTGGATCTCAATACCACCGCCCTTGTTTTGCGCTTTAAAGGCATGTTTCATCTGAGCATATTGATACTCCCCAGTCGGTCTCAATCCAAACTCCCCCTGCAGCTGCGAAAAGGACTTTAATCCTTGTTGTTGAATTATCTGAGCCACCAAGTGGATTCCTTTGGCCTGCCACTCCGCCAGCACTCCAAGAGCCGCAAACTCAACCAAATTATTATTAAGCCATATCGGTGTAAATTTAGTCAGCCCCGTAACCCCCCGAATATGTCGCAGTCTGGTCCATAATTTATGTATCAAAAACATAGTTGGGTATAATTTCCCCAATACTCCCAAGGAGCCATCCTCCAGACACTGCGCCACCGGTCTTCGGTTTGTCACCCTCTCCATCAAGTGTTGTACCGCACTGGTAGACGCTCCCCGCGCCCAGCCCTTCAAATGCTGGCTCTGGGCTGCAAGAAAATATAACTCAGGATTGGGTAAAGCCAATCCTCCATCTTCCTTGGGTCGCTGAAGCGTCTCCAGGCGAATACGTGGGTACCGCCTCCCCCATATCAGGCTTCTAAAAAGAGCATTAATCTGCCGGAATTTCCCACGTGGAATCCAAACTGGCGCATTATGTAGGACGTAAAGTAATTTGGGCATCAGAACCATTTTAATGAGATTAACCCTACCCACCACCGATAGGTGTAATTTATTCCACGCATCCACTTTTGCTTTAAGGGCGCCCATGAGAGGAGTCAAATTCCTATACAAAAACTCTGTAACTGGGATCGAGATCCATATTCCCAGGTATTTGAAAAGGGATGCCACCTTAAGCCGCCCCTCTCCCAATGGCTCACTTCTGCTCTCCTCCACCCCATCCACCTCGAAGAGGACCGATTTATCCCAATTTATCCTCAATCCCGACAAGGCTCCAAATTTCCCAATGATCTCGATAGCCCCATTCAAGGCTTCATCCGGGTCCGCCAGGAACAGTAAGATGTCATCTGCATATAACGCGATCTTCTCCTCAACACTCCCATATCTGAACCCAGGAACCTCATCCGATTGTCGGATCTTAGCGGCCAGTGGCTCCACAGCTAAGGCAAACAGAAGGGGCGACAGTGGGCAACCCTGCCTCGTACCTCTGGCCAACTTTATAGGCTGAGAAAGTTCCCCATTCACTCTAATTCTAGCTGTTGGTAGTGAATATAACAGTTGAGTCCATGCCACAAATTGCGGACCAATACCCATACACTTCAACACCCGCCAGAGATATCCCCACTCCACACTGTCAAACGCCTTATGGGCATCCAAGGATGCAATAACCCTTCGGCCACAGTTGTCAGACTTCAGCTGTAGGTTCATATGCAGCCTCCGCAGATTAACCGCTGTAGACCTGTCAGGCATAAAACCAGACTGATCCGGATGTACAAGGCTAGCAATGACGCTGGACAAACGGGTAGCTAACACCTTGGCCAAGAGCTTGATATCGATGGTTAACAGAGAGATTGGTCGATATGACTCAGGCTTCCCCAGATCCTTATCCTCCTTCGGAATAACCACTATAATAGCCTCCCTCATAGATGCTGGGAGATACCCTTGGCATCCAGCCTCCTCCAGTACTAACTTTAATCTGGGAATCAGCACTTCCTCCAAACTTTTATAGATTTCGGCTGGTAACCCATCAACCCCAGGTGCCTTCCCATTAGCCATAGACTTCAGCGCCCGACTCAGTTCCTCCTCGGTGATAGGGGCATCGAGGCTCACCCTATCCTCCTCCCTCAATTTCGGAAGACCCAGACTCTCAAGGAAAGTCTCCGTATCTCCGGCTGACTCATTGACCCTGGAGGAATATAAGTCCGCGTAAAAGTCCGCAAAGACCTTTATAATTTCAGGTGTTTCAGATACCCTGCTCCCCCCATCTGAAACCAACGAATGTACATACGAGGTACCACGCTGAGCCGCGGCTACCACCGATAGCATGTGTCCCACTGTTTCTCCCTCCTGAAAATAAACCACCCTCTGAAACTCCCGCTTCCTTTCAGCTTTTCCCAGCAGAATCTTTTCCATACAATTTTGCGCTGTTCTCAACCTTTTCTCTGCCTCAGAAGTCCCCAGCACTACCATCTCGTCCTCTGCGGCTTTCAGCTCCTCCATCGCCACTCTCTCCGCCTCCCTTGTCCTCCTCTTACACCTACTAATGTCTCTAAATAGTAACCCTCTCAGGTACGCTTTCATTGCATCCCAAACAGTTAGAGCATCTGTACTCCCATCATTTAAAGCAAAGAATTCCGTCACCTCCTTCCCTATACCGTCCAAATCAATACTCTGTAGCCAGTTAGGATGGATCTTCCATTCTCTCCCACTTGCGGTCCGTGTCCCCAACAACCTAACCTCCACCTCAATTGGACTGTGATCCGAAAAGGCCCTCGGCAGATAACGCACCTCTCCCACCATTGTGTCCAACAGGCGGTTACCCAACGCCATATCAATTCTGGATAGCGTAGCATGAGCCGGCGAGTAGCACGAGTACCCTCTCTCCCCAACATGTCTAACTCTCCATAGATCAATCATGCCTATTTCACGCACATAGGTACCAAATGTTGTAGTGTGCCCCTCCGACCTGTTCTGGGTGTTCTTATTTTTATCCCAAAAGTCATCACAGATATTGTTCAAATCCCCAATAATTAAGAGTGGTAGTGGTTCCCATCGTTGCACCCTCTCCAACACCTCCCTGATCTTCTTACTTGAATATGGAGGTGGAATATACATTGCCGCCACACACAATCTCACTCCATACAATATACATTGTATCACCACATACTGACCCTCAGCATCCACGCATACTTTCACCTCTTCATACTGCACTCCCACCGGCACCAACACTGACACACCTCTTGAGTACGTCGAAAAGGTAGAATGATACCCTTTCTGTATCCAACGTCTATTCAGTACGTCCACTTTCTCCTGTATCAAGTGCGTCTCTAGCAAGCATATCATAGAAGCCCGCTGATCCTTCGCATACTGCAAGCTCGCAGCTCTCCTAGATTTATCCGCCAGACCTCTCACATTCCAACTCAAAATCTTAAAGCGGTCCCCTATTATGTGACTCATCATCCTTAGTTATGTCAATACTCCCGGTTCTGAGCTGTCTAACTTCCCTCCCCACCCTCACCCCTACCCCCCCTCCCCCACACCCCCCAATACTATACATTCTGCCTCTTATCAAGAGTGGGGCACCATCACCCATTGCGAACACTCTTGTTAACGTAATCTTCTCCTTCCGCCTCCCGCTACCGTTTATAACAGAATTCGGCGCAATTCTTAGAAGAACAATATAATTCAACCTGTATTAAATTACAACTGCAAGAAACTAAATAAACTTTTAGTACGCTGCACACCCTTCCTCCCTCGTACTTCTCCGCCGCATCAGCACACCCAGTACATTCCCTGAATAATACCCAGCTCCACCCTCCAACCTTCACATTTCAATTACCAATGTACTGTCAGTCCATCTCTTTTTCCCCTGTTTGAAAGAATTAAAATACCTCCCGACTAACCCACCCCACATTTTCAATCTCCTTTCCCTTTAAGCTTTTTAGCGTTAAGATCTATCCACTGGGTAGCGTCCTCCGGCGTCTGGAAAAAATGAATCTTATCCAACGCTACCACTCTCAGTCGTGCCGGAAACATCATGGAGTATTGCACTCCCAGTTCTCTCAGCCGTCTCTTGATACCCGTGAACATCATCCGTTGTTTCTGTACCAGGGCGGAATAGTCAGGGTAAATAGCAACTCTTTGACCTCCAATTGTCAGATCCGTCATGTCTCTAGCTTTCCTCAGGATAATGTCTCTGTCTCTGTAGTTTAGGATTTTGGCAAGCATGGTACGGGGATTTGCTCCAGGGACAGGTGGTTTCGGTGGGACCCTGTGGGCTCTTTCTACCGCAAATACTTTTGTCAGTGCTGCATCACCAAAGGTCTCAAGGAGCCAGCTTTCAATATACTCCGTGGGATTCCTCCCCTCAATTTTTTCAGGGACACCCACTATACGAATGTTATTTCTTCTGGACCTATTCTCCAGATCCTCATTTTTTGCAGCCAGCTCCGATATTGCCTGAGTAAACTTCCTCTCCGCTTTCTGCAGCTGCACTATATGGTCTTCTGCCGTGCTCACTCTTTCCTCCACAGCCCCCACACGTTTGTCAATCTTCTGCAGGGCTGCATTTATCTGGGCTGTATCCCCCTTGACCTCCTGTAGCTGCTGGGTGAGGGATTGTTTGCAGGATGATACCAGTGCAAAAACATCTCTAAGAGTGGGCTCTGCTCCTGACTCCTTATCTTCAGATCCCCCTACTACCACCGCCATGTCACCATCCCTGCTCCCCTGTTGTACCTCCTGCTCCTCTGCTGGGTTTTCCTCCTCTCCTTCTGTGTCTGTGTCTGCTCCGGCATCCTCCTCTGCTTTTCCTGTGTTCCCTGCGGCCTCCACTCTAGCAAACTGCTGGAGCTTTGCCGCCGCCGCCATTCTCTTCTGGCATGCCGCGTTGTCCTTCTCCGCCTTCTCTCTGGCGTCGGCGCCATCTTGGCTGATCCCAGCCTCGCCGGCTCCTGCATCTCTTTGCCTCCTCCTGGTCATATTTGTTGACCTCGAGGCCGCCTCTATTCACCGCCGCACTCCCGGGACTTTCCTGCAGCCGGTAAGCGCCTTGAATCGCCGCTCAGCTGCGGCTTATAAGGATAAATTGAGCGTTAGCAGCGGGAACGCTCTGTCACACGTCCGCTCACATGGACGTTCAGGCCACGCCCTAGTTTTACATTTTTACCAATTCTTCCAAGTGGAATGAAGGGGCGATGGATCCTTTCAAGGTTCCGATCTCCCCGAACCATCAACAGGCGAGCACGGAGAGTGTCTGCGAGTGTCTGTGACGTTGGATGCCAAGATTGGGCTGAATTTTTTTTGGGCGATGTGTCCCTTCTAGGGAACCGATCTCCCCACACCCCTAACCGACGAGCACGTGGAGTGTTGCCTCCACGTATCAGGCCTAAATGCCGGATATTTAGCCCTGTCCCATTCTTGTAACGGGGGCCAGGGTGGTAGACGTACTGAGGGATTGCTGCTGCTTCCTCATCACACCCTGACGCTCCGCTACAGAAATATGTCCATATTGTGGTGCGATGTGTGTCAAGTAGTTCACCCACCTGTGAGTCAGAATCCTTCACCTCCCTGGTTGTTGGACGCACGCCGATCGCATTGCTAATACAGCCTGTTCTGCCATTTTCCTTATTAGCACGTAGTGCTTATGCTTCTCTAAGGCAGTTATCACTACCTACAGACTTCCTTGACAAAGGCGTATATTGCCGAAACGTTGGAAACTGTGATGTCTGTTGATTGATTATCGGCTGTTCAATAATAAATCTTCTGTTTGCAAGTTCAAGTCATTTTGGATCTTATTGAGTGCCAAAGGTTATCTTTCTCTGATCTTTACTTATTCCTTTGAGCACCTCCTTACATTATAGAGTGCGCCATTTCTGACCCTAATATTATATTGTACTTCATGATAGTGGTAACATTTCTTTGATATTACCTGCGTTTATTTGTGAAAAAAACGGAAATTTGGCAAAAATTTTGAAAATTTCACAATTCTCCAACTTTGAATTTTTATGCAATTAAATAAGAAATATGTCACACAAAATACTTAATAAGTAACATTTCCCACATGTCAACTTTACATCAGCACAATTTTGGAACCAAAAGTTTTTTTGTTAGGGAGTTATAAGGGTTAAAAGTTGACCAGCAATTTCTCAGTTTTACAACACCATTTTTTTGGGGGGACCACATATTATTTGAAGTCATTTTGAGGGGTCTATATGATAGAAAATAACCAAGTGTGACACCATTCTAAAAACTGCACCCTCAAGGTGCTCAAAACCACATTGAAGAAGTTTAATAACCCTTCAGGTGTTTCACAGGAATTTTTGGAATGTTTAAATAAGTCCTCTTTTTCTCTGAAGAGGAAATTTGCATATAAATAAAAATGAACATTTAACTTTTTTTCACAAAAAATTTACTTCAGCTCCAATTTGTTTTATTTTACCAAGGGTAACAGGAGAAAATCGACCCCAAAAGTTGTACAATTTGTCCTGAGTACGCCGATACCCTATATGTGGGGGTAACATATAGGACCCACTTTGACCCATTAAGTGATTCACAGAAGTTTATAATGCAGAGCCGTAAAAATAAAAAACTATTTTTGTACAAAAATGATCTTTTCGCCCCCAATTTTTTATTTTTCAAAGGGTGAGAAGAAATTGAACCCCAAAAGTTGTTGTACAATTTATCCTGAGTATGCGGATACCCCATATGTGGGGGTAAACCACTGTTTGGGCGCATGGCAGAGCTCAGAAGGGAAGGAGCGCCATTTGACTTTTCAATGCAAAATTGACAGGAATTGAGATGGGGCGCCATGTTGCGTTTAGAGAGCCACTCATGTGCCTAAACATTGAAACCCCCCACAAGTGACATAATTTTGGAAAGTAGACCCCCTAAGGAACTCCTCTAGATGTGTTGTGAGAGCTTTGAACCCCCAAGTGTTTCACTACAGTTTGTAACGCAGAGCCGTGAAAATAAAAAAAAAATTTTCCCACAAAAATTTTTAGCCCCCGGTTTTGTATTTTTCCAAGAGTAACAGTTGAAATTGGTCCCCAAAAGTTGTTGTCCAATTTGTCCTGAGTACGCTGATACCCCATATGTGGGGGTGGGAACCACCGCTTGAGTGCATTGCAAAGCTCGGAAGGGAAGGAGCGCCATTTGGAATGCAGACTTAGGCCGGCTTCACACTCAGCGTATGAAAATACGGTCCGTATATTACGGCCGTAATACGCTGAAAAGTCCCGAAAATAGTGGTCCGTAGCTCCTCCGTAGGCAGGGTGTTTCAGCGTTTTTTGCGCATGGCATCCTCCGTATGTAATCCATATGTCATCAGTACTGCGTGTTTTTATCGCAGGCTTGCAAAACCGACATACGGATATACAAGGGATCCATGTGTTAAAAAAAAATATATATATACAGTGGGGCAAAAAAGTATTTAGTCAGTCAGCAATAGTGCAAGTTCCACCACTTAAAAAGATGAGAGGCGTCTGTAATTTACATCATAGGTAGACCTCAACTATGGGAGACAAACTGAGAAAAAAAAATCCAGAAAATCACATTGTCTGTTTTTTTATCATTTTTTTGCATATTATGGTGGAAAATAAGTATTTGGTCAGAAACAAAATTTCATCTCAATACTTTGTAATATATCCTTTGTTGGCAATGACAGAGGTCAAACGTTTTCTGTAAGTCTTCACAAGGTTGCCACACACTGTTGTTGGTATGTTGGCCCATTCCTCCATGCAGATCTCCTCTAGAGCAGTGATGTTTTTGGCTTTTCGCTTGGCAACACGGACTTTCAACTCCCTCCAAAGGTTTTCTATAGGGTTGAGATCTGGAGACTGGCTAGGCCACTCCAGGACCTTGAAATGCTTCTTACGAAGCCACTCCTTCGTTGCCCTGGCGGTGTGCTTTGGATCATTGTCATGTTGAAAGACCCAGCCATGTTTCATTTTCAATGCCCTTGCTGATGGAAGGAGGTTTGCACTCAAAATCTCACGATACATGGCCCCATTCATTCTTTCATGTACCGGATCAGTCGTCCTGGCCCCTTTGCAGAGAAACAGCCCCAAAGCATGATGTTTCCACCACCATGCTTTACAGTAGGTATGGTGTTTGATGGATGCAACTCAGTATTCTTTTTCCTCCAAACACGACAAGTTGTGCTTCTACCAAACAGTTCCAGTTTGGTTTCATCAGACCATAGGACATTCTCCCAAAACTCCTCTGGATCATCCAAATGCTCTCTAGCAAACTTCAGACGGGCCCGGACATGTACTGGCTTAAGCAGTGGGACACGTCTGGCACTGCAGGATCTGAGTCCATGGTGGCGCAGTGTGTTACTTATGGTAGGCCTTGTTACATTGGTCCCAGCTCTCTGCAGTTCATTCACTAGGTCCCCCCCCGTGGTTCTGGGATTTTTGCTCACCGTTCTTGTGATCATTCTGACCCCACGGGGTGGGATTTTGCGTGGAGCCCCAGATCGAGGGAGATTATCAGTGGTCTTGTATGTCTTTCATTTTCTAATTATTGCTCCCACTGTTGATTTCTTCACTCCAAGCTGGTTGGCTATTGCAGATTCAGTCTTCCCAGCCTGGTGCAGGGCTACAATTTTGTTTCTGGTGTCCTTTGACAGCTCTTTGGTCTTCACCATAGTGGAGTTTGGAGTCAGACTGTTTGAGGGTGTGCACAGGTGTCTTTTTATACTGATAACAAGTTTAACCAGGTGCCATTACTACAGGTAATGAGTGGAGGAAAGAGGAGACTCTTAAAGAAGAAGTTACAGGTCTGTGAGAGCCAGAAATCTTGATTGTTTGTTTCTGACCAAATACTTATTTTCCACCATAATATGCAAATAAAATGTTAAAAAAACAGACAATGTGATTTGCTGGATTTTTTTTTCTCAGTTTGTCTCCCATAGTTGAGGTCTACATATGATGTAAATTACAGACGCCTCTCATCTTTTTAAGTGGTGGAACTTGCACTATTGCTGACTGACTAAATACTTTTTTGCCCCACTGTATATATATACTGTCATATATATATATATATCAGTAGACACATATATGTATATATATTAATATTTCATCCAGCGCGATATAGCAGAAAGCCGGTAATTCAATTACCGGCTTTTGCTTTCTCCTTCCTAAACCCGACATGATATGAGACCTGGTTTACATACAGTAAACCATCTCATATCACCATTTTTTTTTTGCATATTCCACACTACTAATGTCAGTAGTGTGTCTATGCAAAATTTGGCCGTTCTAGCTAGTAAATTAAGGGGTTAAATGGCGGAAAAAATTGGCGTGGGTTCCCGCACAATTTTCTCCGCCAGAGTAGTAAAGCCAGTGACTGAGGGCAGATATTAATAGCCTGGAGAGGGTCCACGGTTATTGGGCCCCCCCTGGCTAAAAACATCTGCCCCCAGCCACCCCAGAAAAGGCACATCTGGAAGATGTGCCTATTCTGGCACTTGGCCACTCTCTTCCCATTCCCGTGTAGCTGTGGGATATGGGGTAATGAAGGGTTAATGCCACCTTTCTATTGTAAGGTGACATTAAGCCAGATTAATAATGGAGAGGCGTCAATTATGACACCTATCCATTATTAATCCAATACTAGTAAAGGGTTAAAAAAATACACAAACACAATATTAAACATTATTTTAATGAAATAAAAACAAAGGTTGTTTTAATATTTTATTGAACGCCCAATCCAATCACTGAAGACCCTCGTTCTGTAACAAAAAAAACATAATAAACCAACAATATCCTTACCTTCCGCAGATCTGTAAAGTCCAACGATGTAAATAATTGACGCCTCTCCATTATTAATTTGGCTTAATGTCACCTTACAATAGCAAGGTGGCATTAACCCTTCATTACCCCATATCCCACCGCTACACGGGAATGGGAAGAGAGTGGCCAAGTGCCAGAATAGGCGCATCTTCCAGATGTGCCTTTTCTGGGGTGGCTGGGGGCAGATGTTTTTAGCCAGGAAGGGGGCAATAACCATGGACCCTCTCCAGGCTTTTAATATCTGCCCTCAGTCACTGGCTTTACTACTCTGGCGGAGAAAATTGTGCGTGAGCCCACGCCAATTTTTTCCGCCATTTAACCCCTTAATTTACTAGCTAGAGCGCCCAAATTTTGCATATACACACTACTAACAGTAGTGTGGAATATGCAAAAAAATGGGGATATGAGATGGTTTACTGTATGTAAACCATGTCTCATATCATGTCGGGTTTAGGAAGGAGAAAGCAAAAGCCGGTAATTGAATTACCGGCTTTAAAGCTGTCTAGCGCTGGAAGAAATATTAATATATATATATATATATATATGTGTGTCTCACTGACATAGAATAGGTATATATATATATATATGTGTAGACATTTATTCTACCTATTCTACTGGAAGCTGTCAGTGTGATTTTACTGTACACCGCACTGAATTGCCGGCTTTTCTCTCTAACAGCGCTGCGTATTTCTCGCAAGTCACACTGCTGGTCCGTGTGTGATCTGTATTTTTAGGGCTTCCATAGACTTTCATTGACGTTTAATTTGCGCAATACGGTGACAAACGCAGCATGCTGCGATTTTCTACGGCCGTAGAAAGCCGTATAATACTGATCAGTTTAATGCGGCAGATAGGAGCAGGGGCATAGAGAATAATTGTGCCGTATGTTTTGCGAGTTTTACGGACGTAGTTTCTGCGCTCTTACGTCCATAAAACTCGCAAGTGTGAAGCCGGCCTCAGATGTACTGGTCAGCAGGCGTCACGTATTTGCAGAGCCCCTGATGTAACTAAACAGTAGAAACCCCCCCACAAGTGACCCCATATTGGAAACTAGACCCCCCAAGGAACTTATCTAGATGTGTTCAGAACTTTGAACCCCCAAGTGTTTCACTACAGTTTATAACACAGCCGTGAAAATAAAAATTATTTTTTTTTCCCACACAAATTATTTTTTAGGCCCCGGTTTTGTATTTTTCCAAGGGTAACAGTTGAAATTGGTCCCCAAAAGTTGTCCAATTTGTCCTGAGTACGCTGATACCCCATATGTGGGGGGGCGGAACCACCGCTTGAGTGCATTGCAAAGCTCGGAAGGGAAGGAGCGCCATTTGGAATGCAGACTTAGATGGACTGGTCAGCAGGCGTCACGTATTTGCAGAGCCCCTGATGTAACTAAACAGTAGAAACCCCCCACAAGTGACCCCATATTGGAAACTAGACCCCCCAAGGAACTCCTCTAGATATGTTGTGAGAGCTTTGAACCCCCAAGTGTTTCACTACAGTTTATAACGCAGCCGTGAAAATAAAAATTATTTTTTTTCCCACAAAAATTATTTTTTAGCCCCCAGTTTTGTATTTTTCCAAGGGTAACCGTTGAAATTGGACCCCAAAAGTTGTTGTCCAATGTGTCCTGAGTACGCTGACACCCCATATGTTGGGGTAAACCCCTGTTTGGGCGCACGGGAGAGCTCGGAAGGGAAGGAGCACTGTTTTACTTATTCAACGCAGAATTGGCTGGAATTGAGATCGGAAGCCATGTTGCGTTTGGAGAGCCCCTGATGTGCTTAAACATTGAAACCCCTCACAAGTGACACCATTTTGGAAAGTAGACCCCCTAAGGAACTTATCTAGATGTGTGGTGAGCACTTTGACCCATTAAGTGATTCACAGAAGTTTATAATGCAGAGCCGTAAAAATAAAAAATCATATTTTTTCACAAAAATTATCTTTTCGCCCCCAATTTTTTATTTTTCCGAGGGTAAGAGAAGAAATTGGACCCCAAAAGTTGTTGTACAATTTGTCCTGAGTACGCTGATACCCCATATGTGGGGGTAAACCACTGTTTGGGCGCATTGCAGAGCTCAGAAGGGAAGGAGCGCCATTTGACTTTTCAATGCAATATTGACTGGAATTGAGATGGGATGCCATGTTGCGTTTAGAAAGCCACTGATGTGCCTAAACATTGAAACCCCTCACAAGTGACACAATTTTGGAAAGTGGACCCCCTAAGGAACTCCTCTAGATGTGTTGTGAGAGCTTTGAACCCCCAAGTGTTTCACTACAGTTTATAACGCAGCCGTGAAAATAAAAATTATTTTTTTCCCCACAAAAATTATTTTTTAGCCCCCAGTTTTGTATTTTTCCAAGGGTAACAGTTGAAATTGGACCCCAAAAGTTGTTGTCCAATTTGTCCTGAGTAAGCTGATACCCCATATGTGGGGGGGGGGGAACCACCGCTTGAGTGCATTGCAAAGCTCGGAAGGGAAGGAGCGCCATTTGGAATGCAGACTTAGATGGACCGGTCAGCAGGCGTCACGTTGCATTTGCAGAGCCCCTGATGTAACTAAACAGTAGAAACCCCCCACAAATTACCCAATATTGGAAACTAGACCCCCCAAGGAACTTATCTAGATGTGTTGTGAGAACTTTGAACCCCCAAGTGTTTCACTACAATTTATAACACAGAGCCGTGAAAATAAAAAAATCCTTTTTTTTCCACAACAATTATCTTTTAGCCCCCAGTTTTGTATTTTCCCAAGGGTAACTGGAGAAATTGGACCCCAAAAGTTATTGTCCAATGTGTCCTGAGTACGCTGATACCCCATATGTTGGGGTAAACCCCTGTGTGGGCGCACGGGAGAGCTCGGAAGGGAAGGAGCACTGTTTTACTTTTTCAACGCAGAATTGGCTGGAATTGAGATCGGACACCATGTTGCGTTTGGAGAGCCCCTGATGTGCCTAAACAGTGGAAACCCCCCAATTATAACTGAAACCTTAATCCAAACACACCCCTAACCCTAATCCCAATGGTAATCCTAGCCACACCCCTAACCCTGGCACACACCTAACCCTAATCCCAACCCTATTCCGAACCGTAAATGTAATCCAAACCCTAACCCTAACTTTAGCCCCAACCGTACCTGTAGCCTTAACCCTAGCCCTAACCCTAATGGGAAAATGGAAATAAATACTTTTTTTAAATTTTTCCCTATCTAAGGGGGTGATGAAGGGGGGGTTGATTTACTTTTATAGCTCGATTTTTAGCTGATTTTTATGATTGGCAGCCGTTGCACACTAAAAGACGCTTTTTATTGCAAAAAATATTTTTTGCGTTACCACGTTTTGAGAGCTATAATTTTTCCATATTTTGGTCCACAGAGTCATGTGAGGTCTTGTTTTTTGCGGGATGAGTTGACGGTTTTATTGGTATCATTTTCGGGCACGTGACATTTTTTGATCGCTTTTTACTCCGATTTTTGTGAGGCAGAATGACCAACAACCAGCTATTCATGAATTTCTTTTTTGGGGGGGCGCATATACCGTTCCACGTTTGGTAAAATGGATAAAGCAGTTTTATTCTTCAGGTCAGTACGATTACAGCGATACCTCATTTTTATCATTTTTTATGTTTTGGCGCTTTTATACGATAAAAACTATTATAGAAAAAATAATTATTTTTGCATCGCTTTATTCTGAGGACTATAACTTTTTAATTTTTTCGCTAATACTGTATGACGGCTCATTTTTTGCGGGACAAGATTACGTTTTCAGCGGTACCATGAATATTTATATCCATCTTTTTGATCGCGTGTTATTCCACTTTTTGTTTAGCGGATGATAGGCAGTTTTTTGCCTCGCTTTTTTTTTTTTTTTTTTACGGTGTTCACTGAAGGGGTTAACTAGTGGGACAGTTTTATATGTCGGGCCATTACGGATGCGGCGATACTAAATGTGTACTTTTATTGTTTGTTTTTTTTATTTAGATAAAGAAATGTATTTATGGGAACAATATACAATATATATATATTTATATTTTAGGAATTTTTTTTTTTTTACACGTGAATATTTTTTTTTTACACTATAACATTGCCCCGGGGGGGCTTCATGTTATAGTGTAAGATCGCTGATCAGACACTTTGCTGTGCACTGTGTCAGATCAGCGATCTGACGTGCACTCCTGCAGGCTTACCAGCGCTTGCTCTGAGCAGGCGCTTGGTAAGCCACCTCCCTGCTGGACCCGGATGCCGGACCCGGATGCAGCCCCGTGGCCATTTTGGATCTGGGGCCTGCAGGAAGGAGGAGGTAGGAGACCCTCGGAGCAACGCGATCACATCGTGTTGCTCCAGGGGTCTCAGGGAAGCACGCAGGGAGCCCCTTCCCTGCTCGATGCTTCCCTATAACACCGGAACACTGCGGTCATGTTTGATTGCAGTGTGCCGGGGGTTAATGTGCCGGTGGTGGTCTGTGACCGCTCCTGGCACATAGTGCCGGATGTCAGCTGCGATAGCGCGGCCGATCGCTATGACGTACTATCCCGTCGATGGGCATACGGGCCCACCCCACGTCGACGGGATAGTACGTCTAATGTCAGAAAGGGGTTAAAAGTGGAAAAAGGCTTTATTTACAAGACCTGTTGGATCGTCATTTTTCAGGATCTAGGGCTGGATGAGGACGTATTATTTGCGTACCGAGCTTATGTTTTTATTGATAATATTTTGGGGAAGATATGATGTTTTGATCACCTGTTATTACATGACAATCCATAATTCTGGCTTTTTGATTTTTTTCCCTCATTATGCCATTTACAGATCAAATTAATTATGTTTATTCTGATAAACCGGGCATTATTGAACACAGCGATACCAAATGTGTTTTTTTTTTGTGTTTTTTTTTACAGTTTTAATTTGGTGCAAAATGGGGGTGATTTAAACTTTAATATTTTTAAAATATTTTTTAAAACCTTTTTTACACTTTTTTTTTTATATAGCGGCTTCAATACTCCACTCATGAGACTTGAAGTTGCGATTTTCTGATCGTTTGGTGCTACATATAGCGTCGGCTCCAATCCCGCATCTTTTCCGACGCTTGAAGCTGTTTTGAGAGGGAGGCGACTTATGACATACCTATAGATCGTAAAGGGGTTAGGACCAGTAGAGAGGAGCATATTAAGGGTGGGGTCACACTAGCGTATAACACAAACAAGTGCTATGCGAGAAAACATCGCATAGCACTGAGACCAGTGTTAATCTATGGGTCAGATCACATTTGCGATTATTTTCTCATGCCGAATCGGCATTCGAGAACAATCACAGCATGTTGCGATTGTCACCGACACTCGGCCGAATCTCGGCTCTCTCGCACCCATATAAGTCTATGGGTGCGAGTGACACAGCGCACATTACTCGGATATCATCCGAGTGCTGTGCGATATACGCCGGCAATGGAGGAGATGGAGAAATTAGTTTCCCCGCTTCCTCCGCAGCTGTGCGAGAGGCTCGAAGCACAGTAGCATGACACTTTGCTCCCGCTTGCAGCAGAGAAGGGGCCGAGAATCATTAGCATATCGCATCCGATACTCTAGCATTGGATGTCATATGCTAGTATGACCCAGCCTAATTAGGAGTTGGTAGAGCAGCTTAGTATACATTTTTTGCAAAAAACGTATCAACCAAATACCCTGTTTTTTACATCTTTTACTAGCATTTGCGGATTACTGCAACATTTTTTCAAACTGAGTGTTTTTGGTTTTACTATTCTCTTTTGTGTCTTCAGGTTTCTTGGTGGTGTGTGAACATGATCATACAGACTTGTTCACTGTGCAAGTAGCCCATGTGTTCCTGTTTCCATAACAAGACTGGGGAGTTCCACCACTCCTCTTGGGCTATCTGCACAAAAGCTGTTCTACCCTGTATGCACACATGGATTTTTCCTCTCTGAACCCTGTTCACACAGGTTATATACAGATGATCAGGTTTTTAATACATCAGATAGGGATTGCATACATTAGTTAGGACTGCTCTGATAAGGGTATACCGTGAAGATTGGTAGAGCAGCTTAGTATACATTTTTTGCAAAAAACGTATCAACCAAATACCCTGTTTTTTACATCTTTTACTAGCACTTGCGGATTACTGCAACATTTTTTCAAACTGAGTGTTTTTGGTTTTACTATTCTCTTTTGTGTCTTCAGGTTTCTTGGTGGTGTGTGAACATGATCATACAGACTTGTTCACTGTGCAAGTAGCCCATGTGTTCCTGTTTCCATAATTGTTCTCTTGTGTCTACAAGACTGGGGAGTTCCACCACTCCTCTTGGGTTATCTGCACAAAAGCTGTTCTACCCTGTATGCACACATGGATTTTTCCTCTCTGAACTCTGTTCACACAGGTTATATACAGATGATCAGGTTTTTAATACATCAGATAGGGATTGCATACATTAGTTAGGACTGCTCTGATAAGGGTATACCGTGAAGATTGGTAGAGCAGCTTAGTATACATTTTTTGCAAAAAACGTATCAACCAAATACCCTGTTTTTTACATCTTTTACTAGCACTTGCGGATTACTGCAACATTTTTTCAAACTGAGTGTTTTTGGTTTTACTATTCTCTTTTGTGTCTTCAGGTTTCTTGGTGGTGTGTGAACATGATCATACAGACTTGTTCACTGTGCAAGTAGCCCATGTGTTCCTGTTTCCATAATTGTTCTCTTGTGTCTACAAGACTGGGGAGTTCCACCACTCCTCTTGGGCTATCTGCACAAAAGCTGTTCTACCCTGTATGCACACATGGATTTTTCCTCTCTGAACCCTGTTCACACAGGTTATATACAGATGATCAGGTTTTTAATACATCAGATAGGGATTGCATACATTAGTTAGGACTGCTCTGATAAGGGTATACCGTGAAGATTGGTAGAGCAGCTTAGTATACATTTTTTGCAAAAAACGTATCAACCAAATACCCTGTTTTTTACATCTTTTACTAGCACTTGCGGATTACTGCAACATTTTTTCAAACTGAGTGTTTTTGGTTTTACTATTCTCTTTTGTGTCTTCTAATTAGGAGTTGGTTGTTTACAGAATCAAATGTTGCAGATCCAACACCCTGTGGAATGTTATAATGGGGAATTTTAACCCCCTTATTGACCGGGCCAAATTTTTTAAATCTGACCAGTGTCACTTTATGTAGTAATAACTCTGGAACGCTTCAACAAATCCTAGTGATTTTGAGATTTTTTTTCATGGTACATTATAATTTATGATAATGGTAAATTTAGGTTATGTTTTGTGTTTTTTTGCAAAAAATATCAGAAATTTGACAAATGTTAAATTTGCAATTTTCAAACTTTGAATGATTATCCCTTTAATCCAGATAATCATACCCTAGAAAAACATTAATAAATAACATTTCCCTCATGTCTGCCTTACATCAGCCCCATTTGTAAAATGTACTTTTATTTTGTTAGCATTATTAGGAGGTTTGAAAATGTAGCAGCAATTTTTCATTTTTTCAAGGAAATTTACAAAACGTCTGTTTTTAAGGATCTATCCAGGTTTGAAGTTACGTTGGAGGTCCTATATACTGGGAAACCGCCAAAAGTGATACCATTTTTAAAACTGCACACCTGACATATTGAAAACTGCTGTCAGGTAGTTTATGTACCTTTCAGGAGTTAATGCAAAGTGACATAAAGAGAATGAAAAGTGTATTTCTCTATCGCTTCATTGGGGGGGGGGGGGGACACAGGAACCATGGGTTTATGCTGCTGCCACTAGGAGGCTGACACTATGCACAAAAAAAGTTAGCTCCTCCGCTGTGTACACCCCACCGATTGGCATAAGTTAATCAGTTTTAACTTATTGTCAGTAGGAGGTGGACACAGGTCTTTCATTAGACCCATATCTACCTTGGTGTGTGTCATTTCTTTTCAGCTACCTGGAGGGATACAGTGTGAACGGTCACTACTGTACTCCCTTGTAGAGACTATTAGTATGGCGTGTATTGCCATCCCGTATCCTCATGAGTCTAGCTGGCGGGACATCAACCCTTAACACGGAAGCGTGTTTAGGCGATCTGGATTTGGTCCTGCCTCCGTCCCCACCCATTCGCCCACCAGAGCCTGTCGGTTTGAAGAGACGCGGACGTCCCACAAGACAGGATTTTCAGACATCTGATCTTTCATGGATGGGGAGGTACATTTCTCTCTCTTCTCCCCCACCCAGGTGCTGGTGAAGACCCGAGTACAGAAAGAAGATGAGAAGATCGAAGAAGAAGATTTAACAAAAATGTCCTTTATTTAATAGAGGTCATAGGGGTCTTTCCCCTTTAATTCCTATGGGTTAGGGGCATCGGGCATACCTTTTGTGGCGTTTTAGGGACCTCCGCGCCACTCCCCATGCCCTGGCGGTCACCAGCTTCAATCTAGGTCCTGGCTTCTCCCTGGCCTAGTTGCAGAATTGGCTCCGCCCCCTGTTACCTCAGCTCTCAGATGGGCTTTTTCTCCTGCCCTTCGCTCCCTCTTCCTGCACCAGGTGGTTAGCTCCGCCCACTCTCCCTACCTTACCAGACTGGCTGTGGTCACCACCATCTTTCTCCATCCAGACCTGGTGGCTAGCCCTGCCCCCCTTCCAGCTTCAGAGAGCAGGACCTTCTGGCATACTTTTAACTCCTGGGCATCTTTCTTTGTCGCCATTTTCCTGCTTGGGGATCAGGACGGTGATTCTCCCGGCCGGCAGTACCTGCTCTGTCTATTATCGCACAGCAGCCTTTACAACCTGGACACATACTACAGGACACCGCTCTTACTGAGTAGCTCTGCTCTGCAGACTGACACTCTTCTCTGCATCTTTCCCCTAACCCTCTGGCATCAGCATCAGTTACTGGGCCTGCTCATCATGCCTAATCTTAAAAGAGCGTTCTCGTCCTACTACCTCTTCCTCATATTCTTCCTCTGCTCTTGTCAGACACTTTGTGTGCTCCTCATGTAAATGCAAGCTTCCTTCAGGTCATTCCTCTCCCCTCTGTTAGGACTGCAGCAACCCCATAGTGCCCATTACCCAGGAGTACCTTTCTGCCCCAGGTGGGAGTGAGGCCTCTATTCCAGTGTGGGCTTCCTCTCTGACGCAGTCCGTGGCAGATCTCACCAAGGTGTCTCAGACCCTGGTGTCCGTGCTTGACAGGTTGCCCCTTCTGACTCCCGCAGTTGCTAGGGAGTCACAGGTTTGACCGTCTGGGCCTTCCAACACAGGCCGTAAGAGATCCAGGCAGGCACATCGTCCTGGGTCCTCTTCCATTTCGCCCCCCGGTCCTTCCCGGCAAACTGCATTTTCTCGTTCCTCCTCTCCCGAGTCAGGCAGTGCGTTTTCGGACATGCTATCAGAGGAGGATCTCTTGGAGGATGGGATTCGAAAAAGCAATATCGGGGCCGCGAATCAAACTCTATTTTGTGTCCTGAGGATAAAACCTCCCTGACCCATGCATCCTCCACCGAGGCGAACTAAATGTCCCTGAAAAATAGATGACCGCCAAGTAAGATCTGTCAGATCTAGGCCTGGCGGATCTACCATGGGTGTCATGGGAACGCCAGGAATCGGTGAATATGAAGGAAGCCTTTTTCCTATCCTGGCGAGCCTCCGTCGCCGCAAAGCGGCGAAAGGGACGAAAGGACCAAAACTGCCACTTCAAAGAAGGTCGGCAAGGTTTGGACTGGGAAAGGAGGGAACTCGTGCCATTGTTGACTCCTTAATAATTTGGTTCAGCATGGAGCCAAATAGATGGGACCTCTGGAATGGCAGGCTGGTAAGGGACTTCTTTAACGACAAGTCCGCCTGCCAGACCTTAAAGGGAACCTGTCACCTGAATTTGGCAGGACCGGTTTTCGGTCATATGGGTGGAGTTTTCGGGTGTTTGATTCACCCTTTCCTTACCCGCTGGCTGCAAGCTGGCCGCAATATTGGATTGAAGTTCATTCTATGTCCTCCGTAGTAAACGCCTGCGCAAGGCAAGATTGCCTTGCGCAGGCGTGTACTACAGAGGACAAAGAATGAACTTCAATCCAATATTGCAGCCAGCATGCAGCCAGCGGGTAAGGAAAGGGTGAATCAAACACCCGAATACTCCGCTCATATGACCGAAAACCGGTCCCGCCAAATTCAGGTGACAGGTTCCCTTTAAGCCAAATAGTTCTTTGGATGACCACAATATTGCTGGACGCCTGCGCTGCGCAAGATGCGGCATCCAGGGAGGCAGATACTATGTACTTCCCTGCATGAGATCTGGTCGGCGAGATCGGCTAACTCCTCCGGATGAGCTCCATCAAAGATGCCCTGACGAAGTTGTTTGACCACCTATCTATGGACTTCAAGACCCAGGTAGAGGGGAAGCCAAGCATAATGTAGAAGCAGCGGCTTCTCTGGTTCTGGGTTTCTCTGCATGCATCACCTCCCTTTCAGTTTGGGGGTAATCGTCCCTGTCCCAGAACGAAAAGGCTTCACAGGTTTCTATTCAAACCTGCTTGTGGTGCCGAAGAAAGATGGCGTGGCCCATCCAGGATCTGAAGTTACTAAACAAATGGGTTCGCCTGCGACATTTCAGGACGGAGTCCCTTCGTTCAGTGATTGCTTCCATGGAGGCACAGGAATTTCTGTGCTCCATAGACATTCAAAACACTTATCTCCATGTTCCAATTTTTCCAGGACATCAGAGATTCCTGCATTTCACAGTATAGCAGAACTATTTCCAGTTTGTCGCCCTGCCGTTTGGACTCACAACCGCTTCTAGGGTTTTCACAAAAATCATGGCAGCGTTGATGACCAATTTGAGGATTAGAGGCCTAGTGCTCATCCCATACCTTGACAACATCCTCATCGAGGCTCCCTCCTTTCCTCCATCGTCCTCGAGACCCTGTTCTGTTTCGGGTGGCTAGTCAACAGGAAAAAGTCCTGCCTTGTTCTGACTCAGTGCCTCATTTTCTTGGGCATGCTGTTTACACCCGTCAGACAAGGGTTTTTCTTCCCGAAGAGAAGAGAGCAATCCTCCAGCAGGGAGTTCGCTTTCTTCAAGGTTCTCGGCTTCCTTCCCTTTGCTCAGCAATGAAGGTCCTCAGGAGGATGGAAGCAGCATCGGAAGCGATCCCTTTTGCGCAATTCCATTCCGGACCACTTCAGCTGGCCATCCTTTCGCACTGGGACAGGTCTGTTCTGTCCCTGGATCGTCCGATCGACTCTCCTCCCAAGTCAAACGGTCTCTCGATTGGTGGCTGTCCTCCCCTCTCATCCTCCAGGGCCGGCCGGTCCTTCCTTCCCATTCACTGGCAGGTGGTGACAATGGACGCCAGTCTTCCCTCCTGGGGTGTGGTATTTTGCCATCTGACGGTCAAGGGACATTGGTCGGCACAGGAATCCTCTCTGCTGATCAACATCCTCGAGATCAGGGCCATTCGTCTGTCACTCTGTCACTGGGAAAGGCTCCTCAGAGGTCTGCCATTCCGAGTTCAGACAGACAACGCCACAGCGGTGGCTTATCTCAATCAGCAGGGGGGAACTCGGAATCCCTTGGCAAGGCCAAGGTATTCAAGATTCTACTCTTGGCAGAGGCGATGGTTCTGGCGATATCCGCAGTGCATATCCCTGGCGTGGACAACCGGGCCACTGATTTTCTCAGTCGCGAGGGTCTCACAGCAGGAGAGTGGTCCCTGCATCAGGAGGTCTTTCATCAGATTTGCCTTCGATGGGGGACTCCGGATGTGGACCTCATGGTGTCCTGACTGAACAGGAAGGTTCTATGGTTCGTCTCCTGGTCCTGCAATCCTCTCACGGTGTGTGCCGACGCTTTGGACATTCCCTGGTGGCAGTTTGTGCTTACCTATCTGTTTCCTCCCCTTCCCCATCTTCCCAGGCTATTGAAGATCAAGGTAGAGGGGGTGCCGGTCATTCTAATTGCACCGGATTGGCCCAGAAGGTCTTGGTTTGCAGACATCATCAATCTTCTCGCGGACGCCCCATGGAGGCTCCCAGGCAGACCGAATCTTCTGTCCCAAGGACCGATCAGCAACCAGAATTCCGTGGTGCTGAGTGTGTCTGGTTTTTCAGATCGGGTGATTCTCACCATGATCCTGGCTAGGAAGCTGTAATTTTCCTGGGTATATTATCGGACCTGGAAAGCCTATTTCAGATGGTTGAGTCTAATCACATCCCGCCTATGTCCTTTTCTCTCCCTTCCGTTTGGCATTTCTCCAGGTGGGATTTGATGCTGGTCTTGCCCTTAGTTCGCTAAAGGGCCAGGTGTCAGCACTTTCCATTCTTTTCCAGAAGAATCTATCCTCCCGTTCTCGGGTCAGAGCTTTTATTCAGGAGGTTGCACATGTGGCTTCCCCTTATCGGACACCTGTGGACCCCTAGGACCTCAATCTAGTTCTGGAGGCCCTAAGGAGTTCTCCCCTTGAACCGCTCCGAGAGGTTTCCCTGTCTTTTCTGTCTTGGAAGGTGGTGTTTCTGGTGGCCATCACCTCCATTAGGCGCTTTCCGGAGTTGGCGGCCCTTTCCTGTCGCCCTCCTTTCTTGGTTCTTCACCAGGATAAGGTGGTTTTGCGGCCCCCTCCTTCCTTCCTTCTGAAGGTGGTGTCCGCTTTTCACCTAAATGAAGATATTGTCCTCCTTTCATTTTCCCTGCTCCGTCTCATCCTCTGGAGCGTTTGTTGAACAGGCTAGACCTGGTCAGGGCGGTGAGGATCTATCTAGTACCGCCCCCTTTAGGAAGACGGACTCCCGTCATTCCAGATGGTGCACGAAGAGGTCTGCCGATTGAAAATGTCAAAATAAAAAAACAACAATATACCCATACCTGTCCGGCGTACAGACAGTCCCACGCAGTAATCCATATCTAGTGGAATGTACAGTTTACAACCGGGAGTGGTGCTAATGCGACCGCCACCTGCTGTAAACTATTGGGGAATGAATGAGACGCTGCGGGCGCAGGCTCAGTAACTAGCGGTGACATCACTGAGTCTATGCTCGCTGCTTCTCATTCATTCTCCAGTAGTTTACAGCCGGTTGTAAACTGTATATTCCCGTAGATATGGATTACTGCGTGGGACTGACTGTATGCCAGACAGGTAAGGGTATATTGTTGGTTTTTATTTTTACATTTTTTACATGAGATCGAGGGCTTTGCTTGGAATGGCAGACTAATAAAGATGGCAAAACTGTGTTTATTGTTTGATTTCATAAAAAGGCTTTTTTCTTACCGTGTGATATTTTATTAACCCTTTAACAACTATAGGATTAGTAATTCTTCTAATCCTACTAATTAATGACACCTCTCCATTACTAAGCCAGTTTAATTTCACCTTACAATAGGAAGGTGACATTAACCCCTCATTACCCCTCATTACCCCACTTGCCAACGCTATGGGGCAGGTGGGAAGAACTGGGCAAAGCTCCACAATTGGCGCTTCTAATAGATGCACCTTTTCTGGGCTGCTGTTTTTAGGCTGGGGGGCCATATCCATGGCCCCTTACCAGCCTGAGAATAGCAGCCCGCACCTGTGAGTTTTGTTGGGTTGATTTAAAAATGTAGGGGGACTCCATGATGTTTTTTACTTTCATTCATTCTGAATGAAGGGATGACAGCCGCGTTCAGCACCACACGCAGGGGAATCAGTGGCTTAAAGTAGCGCTGCTTTCCCCACAACTAATCAATGCACACGGAGGACAGTGTACACTGTTCTCCGTGTGCACGTGTGTGGCACGTTTTGCGGCACGTGTGTCCGGGTAAAAACAGACATGTCTGCGTGTTTTGCACACGGACACCAAAACACTCTGGCATGTGCATAGACCCATTAATTTGAATGGGTCTACGTGTGTCAGTGTCTCTGGTACGTGAGAAAACTGTCACTACACGTGCCGGATGCACTGACGTGTGAAACCGACCTTATTGAAACTCGCAACAGGATTCTTAGCGGTTGTTTCTGCAGAATCTGTGCAGTTTTGTAGCCCAAAACAATTCCTTATCCAATGCGGCTTGTAGAGCCATCTGGATGAATACTTGGTCAGGGGAGTATCAGTCTAAGAATAAACTGCATGTCATACCCTTTTTAGAGTCAAGGGTGTTCAGTTCCGTTCTAGATAGTATCCTAGAAAATGCCACTGACAAAAAGAAAGGGTTTCCTGAGGAAAAATCTAAAAAATACTTCCCCTTTCAGATAACCCGCCCCTCCCAGAGGCAGGAATATCGGGGAAAAGGGAAGTCTGGTCAGTGGAGCCACCATAAAGGGGGTAGAGGTAGAGCCCCTCTCATTTTGGATCAGGTTTGGGGGCTAGGAGGCAATGAAGCCATATTTATAGAGGGACGTCTTAGGGAGTTCGCAAACTCCTGGAGGCTCATCTGACAAAATCAATGAGTTCTAAACACCATTTCTCAGGGATATACTGTACTTTAGAATTCGTCAGAGATCCTTCAAGGAGATTAAGGCTATGTGCACACGTTGCAGTTTTTACCACGGAACCGCAGCGATTTTGATGCTGCGGGTCCTCAGCAGTTTCCATTGCGTTTACAGTAAACATGTAAACCTATGGGAAACCGCAATCCGCTGTGCACATGCTGCATGAAAAACCGCGCAGAAACGCAGCGGTTTACAATCCGCAGCATGTCACTTCTTTTGTGCAGAATCGCAGTGATTCTGCACACATAGAAATGCATTGATCCGCTTACTTCCCGCATGAGGCTATGCCCACCATGCGGGAAGTAAGCCGATAATGTGTGGTTGCTACCCGGGGTGGAGGAGAGGAGAATCTCCTCCAGGCCCTGGGAACCATATTTGTGCAAAAAAAAAAAAGAATTAGAATAAAAAATAATGATATACTCACCTCTCAGTGCTGCACGCGGCTGTCCGGTCTCAGGGTTGCTATGCGAGCAGGGCCTGCAGTGACGTCACGGTCACATGACCGTTACATCATGAAGGTCCATCTCGCATAGCATCTTTGGAACTGGACCGCCCGTGCAGCCCCGAAGAGATCGGGATGTCAGAGGGTGAGTATAACCATTTTTTTTATTATTTTTAACATTACTATTGATGCTGCATATGTAACATCACTTGTTTTATTGGTTAACCATTTTAATAAGTATCGTATCTGCAAAATTATTTTTGTTTCTCTTCCTGAGAGTAATCAATGCCTATAATGTCATTGTGATGGCACTGAATTCCATGGCGACAGCCAAATAGTCCCAGTTAGAGTTAAGCAACAGGATTCGCAGGATCCTGGTCCCGCAGTCACATCGGTTGCTTATGGCCACCAGAGCAGGGCCCTACAAGCCTCCTCCTACCTGCCCCTTCTGATTAGTGAGTCCAGGGTGGCACATGAAATATGGTACGCAGGGTCTACTAATCAGAAGAGATACCACTGAACACAGCCCTGCTCCTGGTCGTCACAGTAGCATTGCTTCTCTCACGGGGGAGGTGATGTTACGTTTGGAGGTAAGAAAGGATAACTGTCACCAGGTAAACACAAGCATGCAACATGTTCACACCCCAGGCCACCAGGGGGAACTTTTGATCCTACTTACTAGGGGACTCCCCATATATATGGTAGTTTGTAGGGAAAGTTAGACAGTTTGTGCCAGGAAGCAGACTGGAGCAGTCTGTGGTAGAAGAAGGTGTACGGAGCTGTGTAGCCGCAGTGCTGCAGCTCCTGGGAAGAGATTATACGAAAGCCGAATATATTGCAGTGAGCATGTAGGAGAGAAGCACAGGAGAAGAACACCAGTGGGAGACCAGCCACGAGCAGGCTGCCTCCTTCTGAGGCGCAGGCACCAGTAGCCGGAACACCGAGGATGTAAGGGACTCCATGACTTACATCATGGACCGGCAGGACAGCTGAATTGCAAGTTACCTGTCCGCCTTAATACCCAGGAGGCACAGTGACACCTATAGAGCCCGGAGCGTGCTAGAGTCCCTGTAAAAAGGCTCAAGTCACCAGTTATGTCTTATCCTATACGGGGGACAGAGAGACGATCTGTTAGGATCTTATATGAAGCTATGGGCAGTAAGTAACTATAACACCACCGTGCTAGAGGAAGGCTTTAATCTTCACCTGGATAAGGGGACTCCCAACTTGCCTCCACGCAAGCCGGACCCTGCCTGCCCTGTGATCTGGTGCCCTGGTCTGTGGCTGCCTGAAGTCTTCAGTAAACAAGGTAAAGAGACTGCAAACCTGTGTCCTTGTTCTTTACTGCACCTTTCACCATTTCCATCTACACACCAGGAGCCCTGGGGATATACTTCACCTGTGGGACGTTATACCATCTAGCTGCCATAACAGCACCCTAGAGGACCCTTTAAAGCAGCGTTTGCTCCCCATTGACCGAATTCCACTGGTGGTGTCACAAACATAAACTTTATTCTCTTTAAAGACTTTCCCTTTTACACGGGCGCCCAGGGCCACGGACCGGGTCGCAGCCACAGTGACATCCCCCTGTGAACACCGCACCCGGTATTGGGTACCCTGGCGGGCGACTCACATGCCTCCTCCTACCTGCCCCTTCTGACTAGTGAGCCCAGGGTGGCACATGAAGTATGGTGTGCAGGGCCTACTAATCAGAAGAGATACCACTGAACAGAGCCCTGCAAGCCTCCTCCTACCTGCCCCTTCTGATTAGTGATGATTAGTGAGCCCAGGGTGGCACATGAATTATAGTACACTGGGCCTACTAATCAGAAGAGATACCACAGAACACAGCCCTGCAAGCCTCCTCCTACCTGCCTCTTCTGATTAGTGAGCCCAGGGTGACACATGAATTATAGTACACTGGGCCTACTAATCGGAAGAGATACCACAGAACACAGCCCTGCAAGCCTCCTCCTACCTGCCCCTGCTGATTAGTGAGCCCAGGGTAGCACATGAAGTAAGGTACGCAGGGCCTACTAATCAGAAGAGATATCACTGAACACAGCCCTGCAAGCCTCCTCCTACCTGCCCCTTCTGACTAGTGAGCCCAAGGTGACACATGAATTATAGTACACCGGGCCTACTAATCAGAAGAGATACCACTGAACAGGGTTGCTCCACTCTGATGTCAGCACTAAGCACCAAGCTCACTCTGAGCAGGGGGTTTAGCATTTTATGTAAGAGCGAGCTGCTCATTTCATCTTTCATCTCTGGGGAGCTGGACTGACACTAATGGCAGAGCTCTGTACAGAGTGATCTGCTATCAAAGTGAGCGCTGTAGATATATTCCAAGGGGACACAACTCTTCTTGGATACAATGGCCACAGTGTTACCTTGTATCACACCCTAGGGCCGCCTTCAGCCTTAAAGGGTTATTGCAATTAAACATTCATTACAAACATTATTATGAATATATGATAAGTAGGAGATTATTTTTCTACAATGGAGAGTAACGCGCACAGACAAATTTCTCTCTTTGTAATAGTGAACAGAGTGCGATCCCTAATATGGGGGTGCCTGAGATAAGTACAGATTGGCTCCCCAGGCCACAAGTGCACCCCTGATATACACCCTGGCAGCATGTGGCATTGGTAGACAGGACCTATATCTACACATTTTAATCTGAAAGGGGTTAAACACCCAAATATGTAATTTTTGTTTATTGCAATGCCCTGTGAGAAGTATTATTTTGAGATGCATATGATGAACACATTGTTTAAGTATGTGCATATATATATATATATATATATATATATATATATATACACACACATACATATATTTTGGTTGTGTGTAAATAAAATTGTGATCATGTGTTACACGTGTCCCTATATGTACACCCCAAAATAATGGAAGAAGAACACAGGATAGTTAGATTTGTACAACCAATCCTTTATTGACAGTCAGTCATTGTGACATCTATAATTGTCTGTCAAGATGTTTAAAGATGTTTTATATGTTGTACATAATGGATTTAGAAGTATCCATGGCTCAAAGCAGCCACCAGGACAGCATTGAACTTCTCCCAGGCAGCCTGGACTTGAGGGGTGAAGGAAGATCCCAGTTTTCCTGCGAAGACGATGACCATAACCTCAGTCAGACGCTGTAAATGAAAAATACGACATTATTAACAATGTTTGTAAGCAACCAGTTACAAAACCTCCTGTGTTGCCTAGCTCAATTACCACTAAGGGTTCCCATAACCAAAAACTGCAAATTAAACAATCATCTTTACACTGTACATTCTGGCCAGTATTGTGTATCAGTGTTTGTGATCCTAAGAGTGAATCGCCTGGACAGGAGAGTTACAAATCATGATAGTCTTTTTCTCTACAGGTTTTACATTCCTGGTCTTGGTTTACAAATAATGATACAAAATATTGCCACGTAACAAGGGCCACACACTTGTTCACCACCACATAATTGGCAGGCAACAACTGTAGGAGTTTCATTTGCAGCTAAATTGAGCATAATGCAGTTTTCTCAAAAGCTAGAACTAAGAAACAACTAAACTGATATTTGGACTAACGCAAGAGCTACATAGTATTTATTCATGTCATTAGTTTTTTAGTTTAAGGTAATTCATTAATTATTAATTAATCTCTATGGATAGTAAGTAAAGTCAATAGTATAAATGAACCATACCTTGAAGTTCTCAGGGTCCACATGGAGTTCCTGGGCATGGGACTTGCTGAGGTCAGCCAGGTAATGTTTCACATCATCAATATGTTGGATGGCACTGCCAACAGCTGTGAGCACCTTCTTGCCATGAGCCTTCACCTTGGCATTGCCGGAGATGGCGGTCACATTGGAAAGGTTTCCGAAGCTGCTGAAGTATCTCTGGGTCCAGGGGTACACGACCAGCAGTCTGGTCAAGTAGAAAGAGAAAAAGTATTAATGTTTTTGCAGATTTGTTGATCAATGGAACATCACTATTTGTGTGAGAAGTAACTACAACAATATCACTCATGTACAAACAATATATAATTATTTCATTATAAGAAAGCTACCAAAATGATTGTCTATGAAAATTATGACCATTGTATTAATTATTCTAAATGTCAAGGTATAGGGTGACCTGCTGTAGTGTTCTTACCTGCACAGGGCTTCATGACCATCGGCCTCCACATTGACCTTCGCCCAGGTTGAGGTGATGAAGGCTTTCTCTTCGGCTGTCCAGTGGACCATTTTGGCTGTAAATGCAAGTAGCTGTTGAGCTTTCTAAGTGAGAAGTAAGACGCTTCTGCCTTTTAGAGACTCTTTCCCTGATTTATAGAAGATTTTGCAGTGTCACACCCAGTCTTTGTTTTGCTGTGTCATATTTCTTCTTCTCCACCCTACAAACTCCTGCATATCTAATCTGGTGGGAATAAGCTATTTTTCTTTATTGTTTTTTTTTTGTTGTTTTTTTTTAGATATTTGTAAGTTCTAAAAATCACCAATATATTTCTGCATTTTATAAGCCATGTAGTTTTTGTTCTGATAAAGTTTAATGATCGATAATTTTACACAAATATATGAAATTATAGCAAAGCTTAGATATTTGGAGACGTGTTTATGCCAATGAAAGCTTTGAAGTTTACATTTTTTGGTCAATTTCACAACACTCGGATATTCATTCATTTGTAAAAAAAAAAACCTTATTCATAACGTATATACTCGAGTATAAGCCGACCCGAGTATAAGCCGACCCCCCTAATTTTGCCACAAAAAACTGGGAAAACTTATTGACTCGAGTATAAGCCTAGGGTGGAAATGCAGCATTTACCGGTGAATTTCAAAAATAAAAATAGATCATTATTTCCCCATAGCTGTGCCATATAGTGTTCTGCACCGTTCATATTTCCCCATAGGTGTGAACCATATAGTGCTCTGCACCGTTCATTGTGCCCCATAGATGTGCCATATACGGTGCTCTGCACCGTTCACTGTGCCCCATAGCTGTGCCATATACGGTGCTCTGCACCGTTCACTGTGCCCCATAGCTGTGCTGTGCCATATACGGTGCTCTGCACCGTTCACTGTGCCCCATACATAGCTGTGCTGTGCCATATACGGTGCTCTGCACCGTTCACTGTGCCCTATAGCTGTGCTGTGCCATATACGGTGCTCTGCACCGTTCACTGTGCCCCATAGCTGTGCTGTGCCATATACGGTGCTCTGCACCGTTCACTGTGCCCCATAGCTGTGCTGTGCCATATACGGTGCTCTGCACCGTTCACTGTGCCCCATAGCTGTGCTGTGCCATATACGGTGCTCTGCACCGTTCACTGTGCCCCATAGCTGTGCTGTGCCATATACGGTGCTCTGCACCGTTCACTGTGCCCCATACGGTGCTCTGCACCGTTCACTGTGCCCCCCCTAGCTGTGCCATATACGGTGCTCTGCACCGTTCATTGTGCCCCCCCTAGCTGTGCCATATACGGTGCTCTGCACCGTTCACTGTGCCCCCCCTAGCTGTGCCATATACGGTGCTCTGCACCGTTCACTGTGCCCCCCCTAGCTGTGCCATATACGGTGCTCTGCACCGTTCACTGTGCCCCATAGCTGTGCTGTGCCATATACGGTGCTCTGCACCGTTCACTGTGCCCCATAGATGTGCTCCATATACGGTGCCCTGCACCGTTCACTGTGCCCCATAGATGTTCCACATAAATTTGTGCCGCCGCTGCCGCAATAAAGAAAAAAAAACACATACTCACCTCCCTTGATTGCAGCTCCCGGCGTCTCGTTCCGGCGCCTCCATCTTCCCGGCGTCTCTGCTCTGACTGATCAGGCAGAGGGCGCCGCGCACACTATATGCGTCATCGCGCCCTCTGCCTGAACAGTCAGAGAGCAGAGACGCCGGGAAGATGGAGGCGCCGGCCGGGAAGATGGATCGGCGCCCGGCGGCTGGAACGTGGACAGGTGAATATAACATACTCACCTAGTCCTGGCGATCCTCGCGCTGTCCCCTCCTGTCTTCGGTGCCGCAGCTTCTTTCTCTATCAGCGGTCACCGGCACCGCTGATTAGAGAAATGAATAAGCGGCTCCGCCCCTATGGGAGGTGGAGCCGCTTATTCATTTCTGTAATGAGCGGTCCCACGTGACCGCTGAAGAGAGGAAGAAGCTGCAGCGCCGAAGCCCGTGGGACGGCAGGGACAGCGCGAGGATCGCTGGGACTAGGTAAGTATGCCTCAGCGCCCTCAGCCCCTCACCCGCCGACCCCACCGCTACCGTGACTCGAGTATAAGCCGAGGGGGGCACTTTCAGCCCAAAAATTTGGGCTGAAAATCTCGGCTTATACTCGAGTATATACGGTAATTCTTTCCTGGAAGTATATTATTGTGATGATCAATATACAGTGCCTTGCGAAAGTATTCGGCCCCTTGGAACATTTCAACCTTTTCCCACATATCATGCTTCAAACATAAAGATACCAAATGAAAATTTTTGGTGAATAATCAACAACAAGTGGAACACAATTGTGAAGTTGAATGAAATTTATTGGTTACTTTTCAGTTTTTGAATTTCCACAAAAATGTAAAGTGAGGCGAGCAATATTATTCGGCCCCTTTACTTTCAGTGCAGCAAACTCACTCCAGAAGTTCATTGTGGATCTCTGCATGATCCAATGTTGTCCTAAATGCCTAATGATGATAAATATAATCCACCTGTGTGTAATCAAGTCTCCATATAAATGCACCTGCTCTGTGATAGTCTCAGGGTTCTGTTTGAAGCACAGAGAGCATCATGAAGACCAAGGAACACAACAGGCAGATCCGTGATACTGTTGTGGAGAAGTTTAAAGCCGGATTTGGATACAAAATGATTTCCAAAACTTTAAACATCCCAAGGAGCACTGTGCAAGCGATCATATTGAAATGGAAGGAGTATCATACCACTGCAAATCTACCAAGACCCGGCCGTCCCTCTAAACTTTCATCTCAAACAATGAGAAGACAGATCAGAGATGCAGCCAAGAGGCCGATGATCACTCTGGATGAACTGCAGAGATCTACAGCTGAGGTGGGACAGTCTGTCCATAGGATAACAATCAGTCGTATACTGCACAAATCTGGCCTTTATGGAAGAGTGGCAAGAAGAAAGCCATTTCTCAAAGATATCCATAACAAGTGTTGTTTAAAGTTTGCAACAAGCCACCTGGGAGACACACCAAACATATGGAAGAAGGTGCTCTGGTCAGATGAAACCAAAATCAAACTTTTTGGCAACAATGCCAAAGGACATGTTTGACGTAAAGGCAACACAGCTTATCACCCTGAACACACCACACACTGTCAAACATGGTGGTGGCAGCATCATGGTTTGGGCCTGATTTTCTTCAGCAGGGACAGGGAAGATGGTTAAAATTGATGGGAAGATGGATGGAGCCAAGTACAGGACCATTCTTAAAGAAAACCTGTTGGAGTCTGCATAAGACCTGAGACTGGGACGGAGATTTGTCTTCCAACAAGACAATGATCCCAAACATAGGGCAAAATCTACAATGGAATGGTTCACAAATTAACGTATCCAGATGTTAGAATGGCCAAGTCAAACTCCAGACCTCAATTCAATCGAGAATCTGTGGAAAGAGCTGAAAACTGCTGTTCACAAACGATCTCCATCAAACCTCACTGAGCTCGAGCTGTTTGCCAAGGAAGAATGGGCAAGAATTTCAGTCTCTCGATGTACAAAACTGATAGAGACATACCCCAAGCGACTTGCAGCTGTAACTGCAGCAAAAGGTGGTGCAACAAAGTATTAAGTTAAAGGGGCCGAACAATATTGCACGCCCCACTTTTCAGTTTTTGAATTTCCACAAAAATTTTAAATGACCAATAAATTTCGTTCAACTTCACAACTGTGTTCCACTTGTTGTTGATTCGTCACCAAAAATTTTCATTTGGTATCTTTATGTTTGAAGCATGATATGTGGGAAAAGGTTGAAAAGTTTCAGGGGGCCGAATACTTTCGCAAGGCACTGTATACATATATCTGTGTGTGTGCTAATATTGTAATTTTTGTTAAAGAAGGGTTGACCATGAAGGAGACTTATTAATACCAGTGCATTATGAAAGGTGGTCTTGTCTCTCCTTTTGCAGTATCTGAGTCATCATCGGGATCCCCCTCACAACTCTAAAGCCTCATTCTCTTTTCCAAGCATACTCATATTTGTCAGAAAGACTGATTCAGGGGCTTCAGAAATATGCCAGCTACCCCAAATGCATATTTGTCAGTCTATTTAAGCAAGAAACCTGGTGAAAAATATGGCCCAGCATGTTGTCCTTTAGCTGATGTGGAGCTGTAAGTCTCTTATGTACATATATAGTAATCTATAACCAGTGGTGCAACTTGAAACTCATGGGCCCGATGCGACAGCACTAACGGCGAGGCAGAATTCAGACTTTCATGTTTCACGCGATTGCCGGACTGAATGCGGATCTATCAGACTTATAGGCGTATATGAGGCTGTTAGTTCTGTTTAGGAGAACATAATGTTCTATGTGCAGAGAACAATTCTTAATGGCCTGTTAGTGCAGTTGGCCTGTCTAAATGGGCCTTTAAATGACCACCGATTGGCTTAAAGAGTAACTAAACTTCCATTACATTTTTCAAATTTGGCAGATTGATGGGGATTTTGGTTCTGAAACCCCCACTAATCACTCAATAGACCCCTGAACATTGCACAGCTCAGCAGACAGGAGCAGACAGCTCTCTCTGAGGGTGCACAAACAGCAGGATAAAGCATAGGCTACAAGGACTACCTAACCTTTGCTTTCTTTGAGTTATACCTCACTGTGTGTGTGCTCTAAAGGTACCGTCACACATAACGATATCGTTAACGATATCGTTGCTTTTTGTCACGTAGCAACGATATCGTTAACGAAATCTTTATGTGTGACAGCGACCAACGATCAGGCCCCTGCTGGGAGATCGTTGGTCGCTGGCGAAAGTCCAGTACTTTATTTTGTCGCTCTATCTCCCGCTGACATCGCTGAATCGGCGTGTGTGACGCCGATTCAGCGATGTGTTCACTGGTAACCAGGGTAAACATCAGGTTACTAAGCGCAGGTCCCTCACCTTCAGCTTCCCGCACTGACTGGTGAGCGCCGGCCAGCCGTAAAGCACAGCACAGCGGTGACGTCACTGCTGTAATTTACAGCCGGCGCTCAGTCAGTGCGGGAAGCTGAAGGCGAGGGACATGACCAGACACCGGGAATGTAAGTATGTAGTGTTTGTTTTTTTACATTTACAACGGTAACCAGGGTAAACATCGTGTTACTAAGCGCGGCCCTGCGCTTAGTAACCCGATGTTTACCCTGGTTACCCGGGGACTTCGGGATCGTTGGTCGCTGGAGAGCTGTCTGTGTGACAGCTCTCCAGCGACCAAACAGCGACGCTGCAGCGATCGACATCATTGTCGGTATCGCTGCAGTGTTGCTTAGTGTGACGGTACCTTTAGATAAGAGCTGTGTGCTCCTATCTCCTAAGCTGCACTTTTCGAGGGTCTGTTGAGCTTTCCGGGTGGTTTCCTGGCAAATAAAATGCTTAGAAAAACTTGATTCCAGCTCACCTAGTAGCTCTATGCTAATCCACCTGGGGCTCAAACACAGGCCTTGCCCTGGCCTCACCAAGGAAGATAGAAAAAAAATAGAGTCCGGATCAACAGGACTGGATTTTCCTTTTCTTTCTATTTTTTAAAAGAAAATATAGTGCATACCCAGTCGACGCATTTCGACTGCACTAAGCAGTCTAAGGGTATGTGCACACACTGCGGATTTTGCTGCGGATCCGCAGCGGTTTCCCATGTGTTTACAGTATAATGTAAACCAGGGGTGGGCAATTAATTTTGCCATGGGGCCGCATGAGAAATTTGGATGGTTTCAGAGGGCCGGACTAATATAATTAACTCATTTTTACCCAATACTGTAGTATACATATGCTATCTTTTCATAAACAAACAGTATGTTAAACAGTGCAGACATTTACATTTCATTTCTGCCCCCATAATGTCCAGATTTCATTTGTGCCCCCATACTGTCCTTATTTGTCACTTGTGCCCCATAGTGACAAATCGAAAAACAAAAAGAACAAGAGACATACCGAAGACTGGGGATCACCCTTAATATAAGGTTATAAATGCGAAAAAGACATTTAATTTATTTATTTATTCTTGAAGTCTAAACAACATATACCACATAGAAAATAGATACATAAAAACATGAGTATTAAAAACACTTGTGTTAAAGACCACCATAGTGACAAATCAGGACAGTATGGGGACACAAGTGACAAATCAGGACAGTATGGGCCCCATACTGTCCTGATTTGTCACTTATGCCCCCATCATACTGTCCTGATTCCTGATAACTGTGCCCCACACAGCCCATTGTCCGGTTTGTGCTGCCCCCATCCGCATCCCCCCCAGGGCTGGCCGCTGCTCCCTCCCCCTATCATGCATACAGACAGGCAGGCAGCTCCATTACCTGGTCCCCGCGGCCGCGGTATGGAGCACCGGCACCGACTGACCCCACAAGTTGCAGTACACAGCCGCACAAAACACCGGCGTCCGGCGCAGCAGCCTGTGTCCCGCTCAGTGATGTCACCCGCTGCTGGCGCTTCCCTGATGCGGAAGTGCCAGTGGCGGTCAGCGCCTCTCACTGTTTCAATGCAGGGCGCGCAGGCGCTGGAGTGCCTGAAGGGAAGGGGAACCTGGCGTAGCGATGCGCAGCAGCCTCACTGTCTCTGGCAGCTGGCCGAGCAGTGCCAGTGCCGCGGGCCGTTTAAAATCGTCAGGCGGGCCAGATGCGGCCCGCGGGCCACATCTTGCCCAGGTCTGATGTAAACCTATGGGAAACGAAATCCGCAGTGCACATGCTGCGGAAAAAACCATGCTGAAATGCAGCAGTTTACATTCCGCAGCATGTCAATTTTCTGTGCGGAATCCGCAGCGTTTTTACATCTGCTCCAATAGAAAACTGCAGGTGTAAATCTGCAGCGGAATCCGCAATAGAAACCGCGATAAATCCGCAGGAAAAACCACAGCGGTTTTGCACTGCGAACATATCAAATCCGCTGTGGAAAAATCCGCAGCCCTCACAGATATGTGTGCACATACCCTTATATTGTCTTTTGAAAAAGAAAAGGAAAATCCAGTCCTGTTGAGCCGGACTCCAATTTTTTCAAATAAAATGCTTGTCAAATGTGGCAAAACTTGGCAGGTCTCTGGCGGGAGGTGAAGCTTTTGATCGATGGGATGGCTGGAAGAGATATACCTTTGGACCCACTGACATTTTTGCTTGGATTAAAACCACAGGGAGTATCCAAAAGATTTTTTAGACTGTTGATCTTGCTGGGCATGGCGGCTAAAATACACATAGCATCAAAGTAGAGGACTCCGTCGCTTTCAATGCCACAAGTCAAGACCAAAATGAATACTATTATGATGTACAAGCGCATCCAGGTTACAAGAACTGATAGTTGGAACTCCTTTTTCCAGGTATGGTCCCCGTGGCTGGGTTTGAACCCTGGGGATCAGCTGACGCTTGCCCTTTCGCTTTCTCCATGAGGTGTGGACTGGAGGTCACTAGATAACTAACTGGCGATATATATAAGTAGATGGGTTCTTTTTTCTTTTTCTTATCTCTTTGCTTCTCCCACACTGTGAGTTGTGACACAAAAACTGATCTCTGATGGTGTCGACCTAAAGTATACTTTCGTGAGAAAAAAAATATTGTAAAGTGGATTTTTATGATTCATGTCCTAACCCTTTTTTCCCTATTGTTTCTGTCTTGTCTTTGTCTTGTCTCATACGAATGTTTGCAAGGATCCTTTTTTATTGGTTATACTATGATTCTAATGATGTAAGATCGGTCCCTTGTTGTGCTTTCATAACTCCCATGTTGGGAGACCTTTGTATTATTCTTTAAATAAAAAAATTATTGAAACAAAAAAAAATGTGGCAAAACTTTAACGAAACTTTAGTCACTCTTTAAGCTTTGTTTCCATTTACCAGTTGTTTCGGGTCAATTGTGTAAGCCTGAGCAGGACACTACTGATGCAAACTGATGGCCTGTTGTTCAGAAAAAGATTAGAAAACTGCTTCTAGGGTATCTTGCACCAGAAATAAAAAACACTTTTATGATCTTTTTCATATGTAATTTTTATGCACTTGTTCACATCATACATTATTCATAGCAGATAATGGATATGTATCACTTTGTTGGTTCAAGAATTGGGTGTTGCGTGTATTCTAAGTCAGGGGTCCCCAACTCCAGTCCTCAAGGCCCACCAACATGTCATGTTTTCAGGATTTCCTTAGTCTTGCCCAGGTAATAATTGCATCACCTGTGTAATGCAAAGGAAATCCTGAAAACATGACCTGTTGGTGGGCCTTGAGGACTGGAGTTGGGGACCCCTGTTCTAAGTAAATGGCTTACAACCTTGTGACTGACCTAAATTAGCTTGTCTTTGTAAAGGTCATGGATAGGAATTTCCATACCTATATCAGGAACATTTTTGCTGTGCATACAAGTATTTGGTATACAAGGCTTTCTCCATTCATGGGACATGTGCACACTGCATCGTTAATTCGACGGCTAACCCGACGGAGAATACTTTCTTACAGATTCTTTAGGAAAAAGCCTTTTTTCCCTGCAATGGCTCTTCGTTCTATATATATTCTATTGCGAAAGTAGGTGGCTGACCTCTGAGCAGAAGCCACCAAAAGAAAGAACATGTTACTTTTGTAGTCATGGTCTATAGGACTGCCAAACTGCCAATAATAACCATTTGTTGTGCTCAGCTTTCTCCAGCAGCCCTAAGGACAATGAATAGAGCAGACTTGGAGCATGCGCACCTCTGCAGGGCCCCATTCTGTGATGGAATAAGCTTTCATCAAGGATCACTACATGCTTAAATCTTAGAAAAGAGGAAATAAAATAATAAACATAAATATAAGCTAAAAAAAAAAGTAGAAAACTACTTTTATCATTTATCATATATTTTCTTTTTTTGGTCTAAGGGTATGTGCACATGCTGCGGATTTTACTGCGGATCCGCAGCGTTTCCGCAGCTGCGGATCCGCAGCGGTTTCCCATGAGTTTACAGTACCATGTTAACCTATGGGAAACGAAATGCACATGCTGCGGAAAAAAACGCGCGGAAACGCAGAAGTTTACTTTCCGCAGCATGTCAATTCTTTGTGTGGATTCCGCTGCGGTTTTACACCTGCTCCAATAGAAAACTGCAGGTGTAAACCCGCAGCGAAATCCGCAGTAGAAACCGCGATAAATCCGCAGGAAAAAATGCAGCGGTTTTGCCCTGCGGTTTTTCGAAATCCGCTGCGGAAAAATCCGCAGTCCTCCAGAATACGTGTGCACATACCCTAAATCTTTTCCAGGGCAAACATTATATGTATCACCTTTTGGTGTAGAATTAATATACAGCTCTGTTCTCATTTGCAGCTATGTGCTGGTTGTAATCTACATCAGCAGTTTTTTTTACAAACCCTACAACAGAGATATCCTTTAGATGACAGAACACGATGGTCTCTGTCAGAAGCCTACGTGCAAAAAGTGTAAATGGCCTGGTATCATTTGAGCAGCTCGCTGCATTATCTCTACGTATCACCATGAGACAAGCTAATTCCACTACATGATGGATACAGATAAGGCCTCACAGGGAAGAAAACAGCCCGTCAGTGTCCATTGGACGATTGAAACAATGTAGAATTTCTATCTTATTTTTGGGAGGATTTCTTTTGTGTTAAGAAAACTAAGGCTTGGAATGATAGACTTCAATGCACGAATGGTAGATTATTCACATTATTATGTATGGACAAGTAACTTTATAAATAAGAAATCATTTGCTCCTTTCTATTTGGTTAAGTCAATGGCTTTATTTGTTGTGTGCTGTCATTTTGTTCTCCACTTTCCAAGCCTATGACTAGTAACTTACTATAGAAAAGGTTATACGGTATATAATAATGTGACAGTAGCCAGTGATAGTTATATTCACATCTGCTGCTTCATGATCTATTGAAACAGAGTATAATCTAGTAGTTGTATACTCTGACATACCCATGTGGGCTTAGCTATCAAGGGTACAAAGATGCAGGCACATTTGAGCACTGGATGCTAAATTATCCCAAAAGCCCCACTGTCACACACATACAGGGCCGGACTGGCCCAAAGGAGAACAGGAGAATCCTCCGGTGGGCCCCTGTGGAAGAGTGGATCATCACTCTCTAATATGAGCAGTACTTGGCACATTATACTTGAATCACTATCTACAGACAAAGCAGCATCTTATTCATTTATCAATCTATCCAGTTCATTGTTATATACATTTGTGATTGAGGATAATGTCACATGTCATGTTGCTGTAAAGTGGCGCACTGGAGTTGGGTACTGGTGGGTCCGTGGCATCTCAGTCTGACACTGCACATATATAAATGCACCTGGCAGGCAGGAGGCTGTTACAGGTTTTGCACTATGGCTGCATATCCATGTAGGTTAGAAATCGCACTGAGGGTGTTGTGTCCAATAAGGGGGTATGCCGATCCTAGACATTTATGGCATATCCATCTGGTACTGGCTGTTAACTATCTAACACACTAAGAGTCTCATCTGTGGAGGCAGCAACAGCACGATAAATAGCCCCAATGTCATCCCACTAAAATAAGTAAATGCTACATACAGTGCTCAGCATAAATATGTACACTTAGAAAAGTGAGATTTCAATCAATATGTCACTGAATACCAGAACAATTTTCAAAATGTTGATAAGACTGAATTTCATAGAACAGTTTTTAATCCATAACATGAAAGTAACTTTAATAATATAATTTTCATTACAAAATATTCCGTTTTTCTCAAACTGTTTGAAGCAAAAATTAATACACCCCATTTCAAAAACTACTCCATCTAGTATTTTGTATGATCTCCACATCTTCTAGGTTGGCAACATATTATAACATTTATCTTTTTCAATTCTTCAAGAAAGACCTCTTTTAGAGCCTGAATGCTGGATGGCGAGTGACGCTCAACTTGTCTCTTCAGAATTCCCTATAGGTGTTTTTTTTTGGTTCAGATCAGGAGACATATTTGGCCACTATACCACTTTCATCCTATTGTTCTTGTACAGAAATGCAACATATGTGTGTTTTGGACCATTGTTATGTTGGAAAAGTGCTCATCTACCAAGTACATGGAGTGATACTAGCATGTTCTCTTTTAATATAGAGCAGTACATTTGTGAATTCATGATACCATCAATGAAACACAGCTCCCTGACAACAGGAAAAATCATTCAGCCTCACATAAGGACATTACCACCATCATGTTTCACTGTAGGCACCATACATTTTTTCAAATTCATGGTGCCTACTGTGAAACCTGGTGGCAATGTCCTTATGTGGGACTACTTTATTTCTCCCGGTGACGCGGAGCTACATTTCATTGATGGTATTATGAATTCACAAATGTACTGCTCTACACTGAAAGACTGAAAGAGAAGATGCTACCATCACTCTGTGCCCTTGATAGATGTACACTTTTCCAACATGATAGGCAATATTCCAAAATCCACATCTGTTGCAGTTCTGAAGAAGAACAGGGTGAACGTGATTCAGTGGCCAAGTATGTCTCCTGGTCTGAACTCAACCAAAACACATCTGGGGAATCCTGAAGTGACAACTTGTCCATCATTCTCCATCCACCCATCCAGGATTTAAAAGAGGTCATTCTTCAAGGATGGAAAAGATAAATGTTGCAATATGTCGCCAACTTGTTCATTCCATGCCTAGAAGACTTGGAGGTCATACAAACTATTTGATGCAGTAGTTTTTGATATGGGTTGTATTCATTTTTGCATCAAGTAATTTTATTAAAACTGAAGTTTTTGTAATGAAAGTTATATTATTAACCTTAGTTCATGTTATGCGTTAAAAAATATTCTATCAATTTCAGTCTTGTCAAAATGTTGGAAATTGCTCTTGTATTCAGTGAGATATTGATTAAAATCTAACATTTCAAAGTTGACGTACTCATTTATACTGAGCACTGTATTTCTGTAGTTGCTTTTTTCCTTAGTGGTTCAAACAATCTGCCTAAAAACCATATTGACATTTATAGAATGTGGATTATGCATGGACTGAATATGCATTTTAGAGCAGAATGCATCTGGAACGTATCTTAAACATCTCATTCAGATGTCCGTTTTTTACATTCATGTTTTTTCACAGAACACATACCCAATATAGTCTATGATGCTACACAAAAATCATAGAGACATTCCTGTTTTTGATCCAAGTCACGGATCAAATTACCCATATATGTCCATGGGTCTGTGAAAATCGCAAACAGCGCTTGGAAGGCATCAGTGTGCAGTCGGTGTGCTGACCATGTTTAAGGGGAACCTGTCACCTGAATTTGGTGGGACCGGTTTTGGGTCATATGGGCAGAGTTTTCAGGTGTTTGATTCACCCTTTCCTTACCCGCTGGCTGCATGCTGGCCGCAATATTGGATTGAAGTTCATTCTCTGTCCTCTGTAGTACACGCCTGCGCAAGGCAAGATTGCGCCTTGCGCAGGCGTGTACTACGGAGGACCGACAATGAACTTCAAGCCAATATTGCGGCCAGCATGCAGCCAGTGGGTAAGGAAAGGGTGAATCAAACACCCGAAAACTCCGCCCATATGACCCAAAACCGGTCCCGCCAAATTCAGGTGACAGGTTCCCTTTAACAATGCAATGAAAAGGAAAAGCTTTGCAATTTTTTTTCATAAGAAAAAACGACGTATGAAAAACTTGCACACAAACGAAGACTGATGAATATTGCATTCAAAACCCTGATGAAACTCAAGAGCATTTTTGAAGGTACGTGAAAAATGACTTTTGTCTCAATGAAGCCTAAAGCCAGTATTTGCAGAATACTTTTTTGCTCAGTTAAAGATATATTTCAATTATGGATTTATTTTGGAAGGATTAGAAAAAAATGCCAAGGCCGCTATCACAAAGCATAAAGCTGTAATACCACTATAAACTGTGTAAATCGAGCAAAAAAATATACACTGCACAAATAGGGTACTTGCAACGGTACTTACAACAATCAAATATATAGAAAAGTGATGAAGCTTATTTAATTCTATCCAAAATTACACTAAATAAAAGAAAACACAGATAAAGCAATTAATTTACACAGAAGTGTATACTACCACTCATGTCTGACCCTGGATTTAGAGTGGATATTCATTAGTTTGACTGCCCCTCATAAACTAACATGTACAAAATGAATATTTAGGCAAAAAAATTATTTTTTTTTAGTCTACTAACTTTATAATTCTTTCAGCAAAGATCACATCTTTCATTATTAGACATTTTTTGCTCCTTCCTGACCATTAAATTCTGCAATAGTTACTTGGGTCTATAGACATGTACATTGTTAAAGTTCTGTAAAATGATATGATTCGTCTTCTGGTGCCTGATAAACATGGTTTGCTTATTCATAGAGTTTCAGTATTATCCGGTTTAGCGACTGTCAAAAGATACTTAGGTTTGTCTATTTAGTTTTCCTGGGTGACTGAGATAAAATTTCAGAAGATTGTGGTCATGGTATCATGGGAGGGTCCCGGATTGACTGATCTATGCTATTGTTAAAAAAAATGGTAACTTCAGAGATAATGCTGGAGCCTTGAAAAATGCAACCCTGTGCAAGAATGTGAGTCCGCAAAGCCAAATGCAAGTTTCTTTAGAACTAGTGGGCTTTACTCAAGAGGTGGCTTCTTATAATATGTACAGGTCCTTCTCAAAAAATTAGCATATAGTGTTAAATTTCATTATTTACCATAATGTAATGATTACAATTAAACTTTCATATATTATAGATTCATTATCCACCAACTGAAATTTGTCAGGTCTTTTATTGTTTTAATACTGATGATTTTGGCATACAACTCCTGATAACCCAAAAAACCTGTCTCAATAAATTAGCATATCAAGAAAAGGTTCTCTAAACGACCTATTACCCTAATCTTCTGAATCAACTAATTAACTCTAAACACATGCAAAAGATACCTGAGGCTTTTATAAACTCCCTGCCTGGTTCATTACTCAAAACCCCCATCATGGGTAAGACTAGCGACCTGACAGATGTCAAGAAGGCCATCATTGACACCCTCAAGCAAGAGGGTAAGACCCAGAAAGAAATTTCTCAACAAATAGGCTGTTCCCAGAGTGCTGTATCAAGGCACCTCAATGGTAAGTCTGTTGGAAGGAAACAATGTGGCAGAAAACGCTGTACAACGAGAAGAGGAGACCGGACCCTGAGGAAGATTGTGGAGAAGGACCGATTCCAGACCTTGGGGAACCTGAGGAAGCAGTGGACTGAGTCTGGTGTGGAAACATCCAGAGCCACCGTGCACAGGCGTGTGCAGGAAATGGGCTACAGGTGCCGCATTCCCCAGGTAAAGCCACTTTTGAGCTACAGAGAAGCAGCACTGGACTGTTGCTAAGTGGTCCCAAGTACTTTTTTCTGATGAAAGCAAATTTTGCATGTCATTCGGAAATCAAGGTGCCAGAGTCTGGAGGAAGACTGGGGAGAAGGAAATGCCAAAATGCCTGAAGTCCAGTGTCAAGTACCCACAGTCAGTGATGGTGTGGGGTGCCATGTCAGCTGCTGGTGTTGGTCCACTGTGTTTCATCAAGGGCAGGGTCAATGCAGCTAGTTATCAGGAGATTTTGGAGCACTTCATGCTTCCATCGGCTGAAATGCTTTATGGAGATGAAGATTTCATTTTTCAGCACGACCTGGCACCTGCTCACAGTGCCAAAACCACTGGTAAATGGTTTACTGACCATGGTATTACTGTGCTCATTTGGCCTGCCAACTCTCCTGACCTGAGCCCCATAGAGAATCTGTGGGATATTGTGAAGAGAAAGTTGAGAGACGCAAGACCCAACACTCTGGATGAGCTTAAGGCCGCTATTGAAGCATCCTGGGCCTCCATAACATCTCAGCAGTGTCACAGGCTGATTGCCTCCATGCCACGCCGCATTGAAGCAGTCATTTCTGCCAAAGGATTCCCGACCAAGTATTGAGTGCATAACTGAACATTATTATTTGATGGTTTTTTTGTTTGTTATTAAAAAACACTTTTATTTGATTGGATGGGTGAAATATGCTAATTTATTGAGACAGGTTTTTTGGGTTATCAGGAGTTGTATGCCAAAATCATCAGTATTAAAACAATAAAAGACCTGACAAATTTCAGTTGGTGGATAATGAATCTATAATATATGAAAGTTTAATTGTAATCATTACATTATGGTAAATAATGAAATTTAACACTATATGCTAATTTTTTGAGAAGGACCTGTATATAGTGCAGCCTGGATGTTTGTGAACCCTTATGAAATATGTGAAAGGGGATAAACAGGACTAAATCAAATGAGTCAAAAATATTAGACAACCATTTTTAATGGATGAAAATGATCCAATATGGCTACGTTCACATTAGCGTTGCGCGCCGTTGCGTCGGCGACACAACTCGCGACGCACCAAAAACGCGCGCAAAAACGCTGCGCTTTGCGACGCGTGCGTCGTTTTTTGACGAAAATCGGACACTAGCGTCGAAAACGACAAACATGTCGAAAAACGCAAACAAAAAACGCACGCGTCCCCTATGTTAAACATAGGGGCGCGTCGCCGCTGCGTCGCCGACGCAACAGCGACGCACATAAGCGTAACGCTAATGTGAACGTAGCCTATCACACGTCTGTGAGAGGTAAAAGTATGTGAACCTTTGCTTTCAATAATTGATGTGATCTCCTTGTGCAGCCATAAAAAAGAAGCTTCAACTCTTATGTTGGTGGATGTTCTCCCATTAATTGCTCGATTTCGCTACAGGTCCTTGCCCAAAATTTCTTTAGGATTAAGGTCAGGACTTTGACTTAACAATTCACTGAAAATGTCAGAATTAATCTCAGATATTAGAAAACTCACGGAATAAGGGATTTCCCATAGAACATAACCTTTATTGTAAATAAAATGACCAAACTACACATATCTACTGTCTAAAGTGGAAAAAATATTTCGTATTCTATGATTAATTTAATTCTGGAATTTACTAATATACGTACATGCTACACATATAAAAATGAGAGGTCTCTACATATTGTGGACCAAAAGAAATCTCACAACATTTATATTAAAACAAAGCACTATGTATCCCTAAACAACGCTGTTCTCAATGGACGACCTACCACTGTGTTTATTAGTATTATAATGATGTAACAAAACACCAAAAGGTTTATTCCTAAAGGCAAAGTCCATTACCTAAACACTGTTGTATATGCATATGTATAGACTCTCGGTAGGCAACAAACTATTATACCTGCCAGAATTGGTCAGGGTATCTAATAATATTAACCTAATGGGAGCAATGATTCTAAAGTTTACATTGGGATGATAGTTGCCTCTTCAGTGTGAAAGCCACACATCTTAGCTGTTATTGTTCTTTACTATGCACCTATTCTGTTTCTTATTAGGAAATAGGTGGCATATTCCTTAATAGTATGTACTTCAGCTTTTATTTTGTATTTTGTGGTTTATTTTACTCACCCTGGGATCTTTTCCTTTTTCAGTACACTTTCCCTTTTGTAGGTAATTTTTACTGTAAACTAAAGTTTACATTGGGATGATAGTTGCCTCTTCAGCGTGAAAGCCACACATCTTAGCTGTTTTTGTTCTTTACTATGCACCTATTCTGTTTCTTATTAGGAAATAGGTGGCATATTCCTTAATAGTATGTACTTCATCTTTTATTTTGTATTTTGTGGTTTATTTTACTCTCTCTGGGTCTTTTCCTTTTTCAGTATACTTTCCCTTTTGTAGGTAATTTTTACTCTGCTCAGCCCTCCGGTTCTTTAAGGTGAACATGAAGCACTCAACGGCCATGCAGGCAGCATATGTCCGAGTTGCCATTGGCTAGTCTGTGGTTAGGGCTATCTCAGCTCACACAGGAACCACTAGGGACTGCGGAGTCAGGATCTCCAGTCTGTACAGGAACCGGCAGGGTCAGCTGAAGTTTTTAGCTTGACATATTTTCTGGAGCAAGTAGCTACACTAGCATAGCAATCAGACCTTGATACATCCATGTATAATAGGTCACCAACTCACACCTGATTGTCATCCAACTGATTGAAAACACCAACGCTTTCTTGACCAAGTAACATAAAGCTACACGGCCGGCATGTTCCTGTAACAGAAGTGGCCAGATGTAGCTACAATCACTGCTATTAACCATTTAAATGCAGCTGTCAATCACTGACATCAGCATTTAAAAGGTTAACTTGCCAGTGTGCATGTTTAACGGCACCCACCACACTTAGTGGTTGGATGAAGCCATTTATTGTCAAAACTACCATGTTTTCTTTTTTTAAATCATAATGACAACCCAAAACATCCAAATGACCCTGATCAAAAGTTCACATACCCCATTTCTTAATACCCTTAATTGTCCCCTCTAACATCAATGACGGCTTGAAGTCTTTCGTGGTAGTTCTGAATGAGTTCTTATTTATAATATGTGTTGTATTTTTTGGCCTTGTTTTTAATATCTTGTAAACAGCTAAATTAAAAATAGAGATTTATACGTGGAAAACATACCAAAGAATTGATGTGAAGCATTTTACAAAACTCTTAGGAAAAAGGTGACAGTAGACAGGTTTTCCTGTTGTTGCTCGTGTATATAAAGATTTTTTAATCTGAATTTTGAGGTGGAATCTATGCCAACATCAGGTCAAAAACATTTTGAACACATTCTTAGATTTTATTATCTTTATTTTTTGTATTTTATTTTACTTATTGAAAAAAATTCTTTTTGCTTGTGTCCTACAGCTAAACTTCTAAACTGCTTGGTGCAGTCTCAATAACTGTCTGGGAAAAATTCCTAAATATGTCCAAAATACAAACTTCATTTACATATATAGCAGTTTATTTTCTCACACTTCACTACTTGAAGGTTCAAATAAAGATCTTTAAGCTGTTACCAAACCAGGACATATGAGGAACGTTTTTGATGAAGTATTCAGTGTTGTCTGTAATGTAATGTAAGGTGAAAAAAAATCTTACTATTCAATGGGGTCCCAGAAGAGCATATCTCACAACTTTGCGCAGGCCTTATAAAAGTCATTTTCCCCTATTGAAGAACCTAGATTTCCCTTTCATTGCCCCCATAAAGTATAATGCCAACTATAGTGCAGCGCCCCAGGGTCCTGGTCATTGCAGTAATGTCATTCTTCCACCAGGGGGAGTGATGTTACATCTGATGGCAATAAAGGAGATCACTTTACCGGGTATCACAAACCACACAACACACTTCACACTCCAGTCCACCAGGGGGAGCTATGTTCCTATTTAGTAGGGCACTCTTCACAATTAGGTAAAACTGGTGGTCTGGATAGGAAGTTAGGCAGAAGCTCACTGGGTTTCACCCAGGCAGCACCAGTCTGGCGGACACTGGCTGGGCTTCACTCAGTTAGCTGCTATCTGAGCTCCACTCAGGTAGTGGGTCCCTGACAGGGGTGGGATCCTGTCAGAGGCCTAGGCAGAAGGACACGGAGCTGCGCCTGCCTACCGATGTGGCAGCATCCTAAGTAGGAGACATTGAAGGGAATTGCGTTGCAGACAGTGAGAAACGAAGTTATAGCAAAAGGAGAGGAAACCAGAAGGAGTTCTGCCCTGTAAAAGGCTGCCTCCTTCTGAGGCGCAGAAGCCGGTAGCCGGAACACCGAGGGAGTCATCATCTCCAAGCCTGGCTCCAGAGACCGGCAGGACAGCTAATTCCATATTACCCAGGAGGCACGGTGGCAACTGTGGGGGTCGGGGCATGCTAGAGTCCCTGTAAAAAGCCTCAGGCCATCAGTCATACGGGTTTGTCCTATCCTTACCATCAGGGGGACAGAGAGAGAAAGACATAACATCCACAACAGTTGTGAGGACCTTACTGAGACGCACAGCAGGGAGGTACTACAACACCTAGGTGCTAGAGGAAGGCTACTGATTTCCACCTGGATAAGGGGACTCTGGATTTGCCTTCAGACCGGCCGGACTCTGCCTGCCCTGTGATCTGGTGCTCTGGACTGTGGCTGTTGAAGCCTTCAGTAAAGGTAAAGAGACTGCAACCTTGTGTCATCGCTCTTCACTGCGCCTTTCACCATCCACCCTCCACACTCTGGGAAGCCCTGGGGACATACTTCACCTGTGGGAAGGTATACCAACTAGCTGCCATAACATCACTCCAGCGGACCCCCTGAGCAGCATCGGTCACCCTGACCGAATACTACAGGTAGCGTCACGAACATTATCCCTTTAAAGACCTTTCCCCATTTTACAACAGATGTCCCTAGGGCCATGGACCGGGTCAGCCACCATGACATCCCCCTTGAGAACTGAAGGGCCCGGTTCCGAGTACCCCATTGCCCTACGGGGGCGGTCCAATAGTGTCCCCCCAAAACACAGTGAATTCTTCCACTGTAACCTCCACATACGATATGATAACCCTACTGTACACCATTCCCCCTCAAGCCTCCCCTGGCTAAGAATGGTGATTCCAACACAGTATGATGTCCCAACTGTGATTGCTTCACAGCCCTCCATACAGTATAATGGGCCTCCATACAGTATAATGGACCCCACACTCATCCACTCCATATGATGGTTCCAATGCAACCATCCACAATGTATAATGGCCCCCAATGGCCCTCCAAATAGCCAATGGCCCTGACCCAGCCCTCTAAACAGCATATTGAGCCCTACAAAAGCCCTCCATACAGTATTATGGACCCCACATAGCTCTCCATACAGTATTATGGGCCCCACATAGCCCTCCATACAATATTTTGGGTACCACATAGCCCTACATACAGTATTATGGGCTCCACATAGCCCCCCATACAGTATTATGGGTACCACATAGCCCTCCATACAGTATTATGGGCTGCACATAGCCCCCCATACAGTATTATGGGTACCACATAGCCCTCCATACAGTATTATGGGCTCCACATAGCCCTCCATACATACTCCATATTACCATAACTCTTTGACCGCTTCTTCACTGTATCTTTTTCTGGCTCCTCCTCCTCTCCTTTCCCCCTAAGGCTGCCGTCACACTAACAGTATTTGGTCAGTATTTTACATCAGTATTTGTAAGCCAAAACCAGGAGTGGGTGATAAATGCAGAAGTGGTGCATATGTTTCTATTATACTTTTCCTCTAATTGTTCCACTCCTGGTTTTGGCTTACAAATACTGATGTAAAATACTGACCAAATACTGCTAGTGTGACGGCAGCCTTACTGTCGAGGTTCCTCAAAGATCTGTTCTAGCCCCTCTTCTCCTTGTATATTGCCCCATTGGACAAATAATCAGTAGATTTGGTTTCCAGTACCATCTCTATGCTGATGACACCCAATTGTACACCTCTGCTACTGACATCACACCATTGCACACCGTTTTGCATTATTGCAAAACACCAGTGATTGTCTTACCGCTGTCTTCAACACCCTCTATCTGAAACTGAACCTATCAAAAAGCAAACTCCTTGTGTTTTCTCCCTCTACTAATCTACCTATGCCCAATAATGCCATTTCCATGTGTGGTTCTACCATTACTCCCCAGCAACTCACTGTCTTGGGGTCATACTTGATTCAGATCTTTTATTCACCCCCCACATCTGATCACTGGCTCAATATTGTTGTCTACACCTCAAAAACATCTCTAGAATTCGACCTTTTCTTACTATGCAAAAACTTTTACTGTAGCTTTGATTCATTCTAGTCTGGACTATTGTAACGGTCTACTAGTTGGTCTCCCTCTTAGCAAACTCTCCCCTCTCCAATCTGTTTTGAATGCTGCAGCTAGGATCATATTCCTCACCAACCTTTACACCGATGCCTCTACCTTCTGCCAGACTTTGCACTGGTTACCCATCCACTACAGAGTTCAATACAAACTTATCACTCTCATCCACAAAGCACTCCATGGCTCAGCACCATTCTACATCTCCTCCCTTGTTTCAGTCTACCACCCTACCCGTGCCCTCCATTCTGCTAATGACCTTAGATTAACATCCTCAATAATCTGAACCTCCCACTTCCGTCTCCAAGACTTCTCATGCGCTGCACCAATTCTTTGGAATGCACTACCCAGGACAATTTGATTAATCCCCAATACCCACAGTTTTAAGCGTGCCCTAAAAACATATTTTTTCAGACTGGCCTACCGACTCAACATATTTATCTAACTATCCCTGTGTTGCCCATTCAAAATTTTCTTCAAAACCAGTACCCTTGTATCATCTGTTTTCACACGCTTTATGCATTTAATAACCCTCTGTGTCTGTACTTTTACACATTCTGGTTGGGTACTAGTTCGTGCAGCATTACAGGAGCACCCTATTTATTACACTGATGGCTGGACCGTACAATGAAAGCAATTGTTACTAACCATCTTTCGTGGCTCCCCTATTTACTCATAGATTGTAAGCTTGCGAGCAGGGCCCTCATTCCTCTTGGTATCTGTTGTTTATGTGACTATTATTTATCTGTAATGTCTTTTATTGTCTGTACAAGTCCCCTCTAAAATGTAAAGCGCTGCGGAATATGTTGGCGGTATAGAAATAAAATTATTATTATTATTGGCACCACATAGTCCTCCAAACAGTATTAAGGGCACCACGTAGCCCTCCATGCAGTATTATTGGCACCACATGGTCCTCCAAACATAAAGAATAAATAAATTGCGCTCTCTGCATTGAGACGATACAGAGCTGAGACACTGAGGGGGATGATGGGAGAGGGAACGTCAGCTAACAGCTCCCTCTGCCATCATTGTTTTCAAGTGTATCAGCAACCAGGATGCTGAATCAGTTGAAAGTGCAATGTGAGGGGGGTGCTCGATGCCAGCGCTGGCACTGGCCCCCTCCAATTCATGGGCCCCATGGTGGCAGCATGGTCTGACGGCGCTATTGGCAGTATGTTACTGTATCGTACCATGGTGTTTTTTTAGCTCACCAAATTGCTGAATACTTTCACTTATTGAGACAGTTGCTCTATATTATTGGTATAATAATAAGGCTAAAAAATTAAAGCCAGAGAATTTTACACAAGGTTTGTTCACTGCTGTGCTGTTTTGACTTAAATACGTACGTACACTATGAGCTGAATTGTGTTGCTGTTCAGTGTACACTAGATGGCAGTACTAGGTAGCAGAATACTGTATGGACGGCATAACCGATGCACACACTGCGTGTGCATTATGTATATTTCTACCTTAGTAAGAAATTAAAAAAATTCAACATAGAAAAAATCTAAAGTGAATGCATCATATAAATATACCACATTTTTACAAATTCTGCAGAATTCCTAGAAGATTAAAATCAAACTTTATTTATATTTGACTAGATGGTGGCCCTATTCTAACGCATCGGGTATTCTAGAATATGCATGTCCATGTAGTATATTGCACAGCCACGTAGTATATTGCCCTGCCACGTAGTATATTGCACAGCCACATAGTATATTGCCCTGCCACGTAGTATATTGCCCAGCCACGTAGTATACTGCCCAGCCACGTAGTATATTGCCCTGCCACGTAGTATATTGCCCAGCCACGTAGTATATTGCCCAGCCACGTAGTATATTGCCCAGTCACGTATGTAACAGGTTAAAAAAGACTTAAAATAAAAAATAAACATATACTCACCCTCTGAGGGCCCCTTGTAGTCCTGGCGCCTGTGTGCGGTGCACGCGGCAGCTTCCCGTCCCAGGGTTGGTATGACCGCAGGACCTGTGATGACGTCGCCGTCACATGACCGTGACGTCATGGCAGGTCCTTCTTGCATAGCATCCTTGGCACCAGAATCTGCGCCTGCACTGCTGAGGACAGCGTGCACGTTGGAGGGTGAGAATAACAGGGTTTTTTTTTATTATTATTTGTAACATTTGATATTTTTACTATTGATGCTGCATAAGGAGCATCAATAGTAAAAAGTTGGTCACTCAGGGTTAATAGCTGCATTAATGGAGTGCGTTACACCGCGTTCCGGTAACGCTGGCATTAACCCTGTGTGAGGGCTGACTGGAGGGGAGTATGGAGCGGGCATTGACTGCGGGGAGGAAGGATCGGCCATTTTGCCGACAGACTATGCCCGTCGCTGATTGGTCGTGGCAATGGTCATGGGCGTTTTGCCACGACCAATCAGCGACTTGGATTTCCATTACAGACAGAGGCCGTGACCAATGAATATCTGTGATGGACAGACAGAAAGACGGAAGTGACCTTTAGACAATTATATAGTAGATAGGTCTGATACCAAAAAGGAGTACAAGAGCTACATAGGAGTTTAGTTCTGAGGAACATATTTGGCTAAAATGAGGGACCTCCTGTCTGTCACTTTAAGGCTTGGGTCACATGACTGTTTTTCTATCATCCGAGACAATCGGGCTGATTATGCTAATCACACTCTGCTCAAACTCTGATGAGAATTTTATTTGATTTCCTTGGATGTGGAGAATAAAAAAAAAATCTCCATTGTGAAAATCATAAATTCGAAACTTGTATGGACCGATAAACATGAATGTCTGAGTGTGATCCGATAATTGAATACAACCTATGCATGCTGCGATTTTTTTTTTTTTGCGAGTGTTAAATTGGACATGTGTATGGCCTTAAAGAATAACATGGGGATGAGTGATATATGTCAAAATCATGGATAGCACTTGTCCGATTTTTATTGATTGGTTGCCATGAGCCCTAAGGCTATGTTCACACTCAACGACTTTGCAGCATTTTTTGCTTCATTTTTTTCATCAGAAAACAAACTATTGAAAAGGCACTGAAAACAAATACCACAAAAAAAGAAGAAGCAAAAATGAACAGCAACAGACCAGCAAAACCTGCATTTTGATGGCAATGATTTTACTGCCAAGAGAAGTGGTTTTGGCTGCAGAAAAAACACACAACAAAAACTCTGTGTGAACATGGCCTAAGGTTACAACTGTTCCTGGAGCATTCTGATGAGCTTTTTGTGACTGTCACTTTTTGTCATGCACTTGTGGACGTGCCATAAATGTACAAGTTGGAAAACCTTTTCAAAGGGAACCTGTCATGCAATTTAAGCTGTCCAAACTACGGACCATATGAATCAGTTCCAAGCTACATGATTGCAGCCAGGTATATTTTTCTCTAAAAAGCTCCATCATTTCAGAGAGAATATAGTTATAAATCCACTCGGCTCCAGGTGATTGACTGAGCGCTCTCTATGTACACACGGGAGAGACCTGTTAACACCTTAAGGAACAAGCGATTTTTTATTTTTGCTTTGTAATTTTTTCCTCTCCTTGTCCCAAGAGCCATAACTTTTAGATTTTTCCATTGATATAGCCATGTGAGGGCTTGTTTTTTGAGGGACGAGATGTACTGTTGAATGATCCATCCATTTTATCATGTGATGTACTGGAAAGCAGGGCAGGAAAAAAAAATGTGTTGAAATAGGAAAAAAAGTGCAATTTAGCAATTTGATTTTTTTTTTATTTCAGTATTGATTTTACAATAACACAAACCTGGTAATATGATTCTCCTTGTCAGTGTGATTATGCAGATACCAAGAATCCATACTTTTTGTTTTATTTAAGTAGTGAAAAAACATTAAGAAATTTGCAAAAAGAAAAATTTTGCCTGTGTCGCCAACTTCTGACACTTGTAACATTTAAAATTTTTGTGATGTGGGGATGTGTGAGGGCTTGTTTTTTGTTCCCCAATTCAATGTTTTTATTAATAGAATTTCTGGGTATGTACAATGTTTGGATCACCTGTGAGTACAATTTTTCCTGTTGTTGCAGCAGCCTAAAAAACTGCAATTCTGGGCTTTTGTTTTTTTTCTAGCTACACCGTTTACAGATCGGATTAATTTATTTTATATTTTCATCAATCGGACGTCTACAAATGTACAGCAATTCGAAATGTGTGCATTTATTTATTCCTTCATTTTTAATGGGGAAAAAGGGGGTGATTTGAACTTTTATATTTTTCTAATTTTTTCAAATTTTGTAAAACTTTTTTTTAACTTCTCACTGTATGGCTGCCGTTACACTAGCCGTATTTGGTCAGTATTTTACATCAGTATTTGTAAGCCAAAACCAGGAGTGGGTGATAAATGCAAAAGTGGTGCATATGTTTCTATTATACTTTTCCTCTAATTGTTCCACTCCTGGTTTTGGCTTACAAATACTGATGTAAAATACTGACCAAATACTGCTAGTGTGACGGCAGCCTATCTGTTAGTCCCCTTTGGGGATTTGAACCTACGATTATCAGTTTGCTTATGCTACATTCAACAATGATGTAGTCTTCCTGCATATAGCAGAAATCATGGTCTCCTATGAATGCCAGCCACAGCCTGGTTTTCATAGGAGGACATCAGACCCCTGGCTGTTATGGCAACTCATCAGCGACCCACGATCCCGATGTGGGCACTCCGATGAAGGGACAGAACAGCGCTCTAGCAGCTGTATGAAGTGCTCCGCTCCACCCACGGCTGTTAGAGGCAGATAACGACTGAAGAAGACAGCCATCGTCTGCTTGCAGGGTTGTAGTCTCGGCGTGCAAGCCTGCATCAAAGGCAGGGAGACTACTTATAAGGCCGGGATCACACATGCGAGAAACACGTCCGTGTCTCGCATGTGAAATCCATGCTCTGGCGCCGGCACTCCAGAGTGGAGCGTGCGGCTCCATGTGGTCCTATGCGGCCGCACGCTCCGCTCTGGAGTGCCGGCGCCAGAGCTTGGATTTCACATGCGAGACACAGACGTGTTTCTCGCATGTGTGATCCCGGCCTAACGGAGATAGTACATCAGAATTCTTTAAGGGGTTAATAAACTACAGCAGTGAGGTGTGAAGCCAGCTGGGGTGGTACCAGATCTTTAAAATACACTGCTCCAAAAAATAAAGGGAACACTTAAACAACAGAATATAACTTATAACTCCAAGTAAATCAAACTTCGGTGAAATCAAACTGTCCACTTAGGAAGCAACACTGATTGACAACATGCTGTTTTGCAAATGGAATAGACAACAGATGGAAATTATTGGCAATTATCAAGACACCCTCAATAAAGGAGTGGTTATACAGGTGGGGACCACAGACCACATCTCAGTACCAATGCTTTCTGGCTGATGTTTTGGTCACTTTTGAATGTTGGCTGTGCTTTCACACTCGTGGCTCAGGTAGTGCAGCTCATCCAGGATGGCACATCAATGCGAGCTGCGCCAAGAAAGTTTGCTGTGTCTGTCAGCGTAGTGTCCAGAGGCTGGAGGCACTACCAGGAGACAGGCCTTTACACCAGGAGACATGGAGGGGGCCGTAGGAGGGCAATAACCGAGCAGCAGGATGCTACCTCCGCCTTTGTGCAAGGAGGAACAGAAGGAGCACTGCCAGAGCCCTGCAAAATGACCTCCAGCAGGCCACAAATGTGCATGTGTCTGCACAAACAGTTGGAAACCGACTCCATGAGGATGGTCTGAGTACCGACATTCCCAGATGGGGGTTGTGCTCACAGCCCAACATCATGCAGGATGCTTGGCATTTGCCACAGAACACCAGGATTGGCAGATTCGCCACTGGTGCACTGTGCTCTTCACAGATGAAAGCAGGTTCACACTGAGCACATGTAACAGATGTGACAGAGTCTGGAGATGCCGTGGAGAGCGATCTTGTGCCTGCAACATCCTTCAGCATGACCGGTTAGGCAGCGGGTCAGAAATGGTGTGGGGTGGCATTTCTTTGGAGGGCCGTACAGCCCTCCATGTGCTCGCCAGAGGTAGCCTGACTGCCATTAGGTATCGAGATAAGATCCTCAGACCCCTTGTGAGACCATATGCTGGTGCGGTTGGCCCTGGGTTCCTCCTAATGCAGGGCAATGCCAGACCTCATGTGGATGGTATGTGTCAGCAGTTCCTGCAAGATGAAGGCATTGAAGCTATGGACTGGCCTGCCCATTCCCCAGACCTGAATCCGATTGAGCACATCTGGGACATCATGTCTCGCATCATCCACCAACGTCACGTTGCACCATAGACTGTCCAGGAGTTGGCGTATGCTTTAGCCCAGGTCAGGGAGGAGATCACTCAGGAGACCATCCGCCACCTCATCAGTAGCATGCCAGGCGTTGTACAGTAGGGAGGTCATACAGGCACGTGGAGGCCACACACAATACTGAGCATCTTTTTCTTGTCATCGGGCATTTCCACTGAAATTGGATCAGTCTGTAATTTGATTTTCCACTTTGATTTTGAGTATCATTCCAAATCCAGACCTCCATGGGATATTCATTTTGATTTACATTGATAATTGTTATGTTTTATTGCTCTGAACACATTCCACTATGCAATGAATACAAATTTGCAACTGGAATTTTTCATTCCGAGATATCTAGGATGTGGTATTGTAGTGTTCCCTTTATTTTTTTGAGTAGTGTACATTTTTCTCTGAAATATAGGCCTAGGTAGATAAACACATGCAAGCACACTGAGCCACTTGCAAAGTCCGATGAGAGCAGAGTCCAAACTTGGGACAGGTATGTAACACAGATTGCATGACCACATCAGGGCTCGTGGAGTCAAAGAGCCTGCCAATGCCATTTTCAGCTGAATGTGCATCCTACGATGGCTCCCTACACCTCATTAGCTATACACACTGCCAGCCAATTAGGGGTGGGCGGCTGATGTCAGCATGTTGTGGTCAGGCTATGATATCATCATCATGTTGCGCCTATACCCCCATGCCGGCTATGGAGCAGGAAGAGATTGCTCCATGTTGTGGGAACATAGACTGGCAAGAGGCGGATTTTTTAATGTTGTATAAGAATCCCAAGAGGACATTATTACAGTAAGGGTCTCAGGACATTGGACATTATTACAGAATGGGGACCAAAGGACAGGGGACATTATTAAGTAATGGGTGCCCAGGACAGGGTCATTATTACAGAATTGAGGCCCAGGACAGGGGTCATTATTACAGGAAAGAGACCTGGGATGGTGTAAATTATTACAGAAAGGGGCCCAGGATGGGGGACATTATTATAGCATGGGGCCCAGAACAGAGGACATTATTACAGTAAGGGGTCAGGTTGGATGACAATATGACAATGAGTGGCCAGGACAGAGGACATTATTACAAGGGCCCATACATCTGACTAACATGCTGGTGTGGGCCCAAGTCCAAATTTTGCTTGCAGGCTCATAGGACTCTAGTTACACCACTGGTCCCGCAATTACATAAATCCAAGGTTTCACAAAGCGCTTTTGCTTCTTAACCTGAGACACGCCCCTGCTGCTGAGTGCAAAGATTGGTCCTGTTCTGTAAGGCCATGTTCACACAGTGCGTTTTTTACTGCGGAACCGCAGCGGTATTGCCGCTGCGGTTCCGCAGCAGTTTTCCATGCAGGGTACATAACAATGTAACCCTATGGAAAACAGTCACTGCTGTGCACATGGTCCGTAATTTCGTTTAAAAAGCCGCGCAGAATAGCTGCGGCAAAAAAGAAGGAGCATGTCACTTCTTTTTCCTGAACCGCAGCGGTTCTGCACCCATAGACCTCCATTGTGAGGTCAAAATCGCAGTAAAACCCGCAGATCAAAAATATATCTGCGGGTTTTACTGCGATTTGATGTGCAGAACCGCTGCAGCAGGAAGTGCGGGGGAGCGGGCGGAAGTGCGTGGGCGGAGTGTGGCTGCCCCCCCGTGCTCCGATCCCGCCCCCCCCGTGCTCCGATGCCCCCCCCCGTGCTCCGATGCCCCCCCCCAGTGCTCCGATGCCCCCCCCGTGCCCTAATCTCCCCCCCTTATACTTACCCGGCGTCCCGGTGTCCGTCCGGCCGTCTTCTCCCTGGGCGCCGCCATCTTGCAAAATGGCGGGCGCATGCGCAGTGCGCCCGCCGAATCTGCCGGCCGGCAGATTCGCTCCAAAGTGCATTTTGATCACTGAGATAGGTTATATCTCAGTGATCAAAATAAAAAAATAGTTAATGACACCCCCCCCCCACTTTGTCACCCCCATTGGTAGGGACAATAAAAAAATTAAGAATTTTTTTTTTTTTTTCACTAAGGTTAGAATAGGGGTAGGGGTAGGGTTAGGGGTAGGGTTAGGGTTAGGGGTAGGGTTAGGGGTAGGGTTAGGGTTAGGGTTAGGGGTAGGGTTAGGGGTAGGGTTAGGGTTAGGGTTAGGGGTAGGGTTAGGGGTAGGGTTAGGGTTAGGGGTAGGGTTAGGGTATTTTCAGCCATTTTAGCCCTAAAAAGCTTCCTAGGAAACACACAGTCTCTGCATAGAACACTGCATAAAAAAAGGATAAAAAAACGCATCAAAAAACGCATCAAAAAAGGACAAAAAAAGGACCAAAAAAAGGACCTGCGTTTTCTGCCAAGAGCTGCAGTTTTTTAAAAAAACTGTCCTGAAAAAAAAAGGATGGAAATCCTGAACGTGTGAACATACCCTTAGGCTTCCCACTGACAACAGAGGAGACAGCCCCGACAGTTCTGGACCCAGCACAAGAAAGGTACCCCCAGCACGGTCCTTCTGCTTACATACACAGTGTGAGCCCCACATGCTCACCTTACTCTCATTCCACCGGCTCTCTACTCCTGTTTCCTGTGCACTGAGTCTCAGCAGCAGCATAGTGAAATGACGTAATCGCATCTACTGTCTCACAAGCTGATGGAGTTGATGGCCCCGTCTTCCACTAATACATTCTCTGCTGTCTGCATCCTGAAAATGCAGATAGTGGTGAAAATGGGAGATGGCGGAGGATGAATGGCAGGCAGTGGGATTGCATGGTGTGATCCTGTGGGCCACTATTTCAGCCCTTTGGCTGTCTCGGTCCACGGACAAGACTGAAACAGCTAGAGATCCGGATGTGGCCCACGGGTGGCAGTTTCCCAGGTCATGTCTAATGCATTGCAATACACATGTACTGCAATGCATTAGACCTGTAATTCTTACACTGGCAGAAAGTCTGTTAGACTCTGCTTATGGCATCATCTAACAGGGCACTGTACTAAGCAGACCCAAAGGTCATTATTTTTATCGGATTTTATCGGATTCTCGCAATTGCATCCCAGGGATGAGAGAGGGAATCACCTCCATCTCACAACCTTCTAAATTCCGCAATCGCTATTGATTGGCGGTTAGAAGCTGATCCACACACGGCTGTTAGAAGCAGATTTTATTGAGTGTCACAGTCATTATCTTTTGGATTTGGGTAGGGCTCACCCCATGAGCCTGGTACATACACCCACTATCATCTTGCACCATACTTACACGCTGGATATCGGTAAGAGGTTAATTATTGTGTGAGGAATGCTCTGCCATGCTAAAAGCAATTAGACACGCAAATCACCAAAACCCACTGCTGGCAGCTCCCTTTGCAAATGCCAAGCAATGAAGCCCTAGATTTGCTCGATTTGAGACAAGTCCAGAGATGCTACAGGCTATGGTAGCACAATTAGGCCATACAGGCTTTTCACACTAGTATGAGCTAAATGTGGCCTGGTGTTGTCATGCTGAAAAATTACTCCTGGCACACTTTGGGGAAATGTATGTTGGTGCTTTGGATGGGTATTGTTATGATTAGGCAACTCAGTACCACAGTGAACATAGAGGTCAGAGCACATACAGTGATCTGACAATAATCCAAAAACATAGAACGAGCTCTGAGACGTGGGAACTCTGTTGACCGCAATCCCTAATCCTATCCAACAACACTAGAGGCAGCCGTGGATTGCGCCTAAGGCTACCTATGCAACTCGGCACAGCCTGAGAAACTAGCTAGCCTGAAGATAGAAAATAAGCCTACCTTGCCTCAGAGAAATACCCCAAAGGAAAAGGCAGCCCCCCACATATAATGACTGTGAGTAAGATGAAAAGACAAACGTAGAGATGAAATAGATTTAGCAAAGTGAGGCCCGACTTTCTGAACAGAGCGAGGATAGGAAAGGTAACTTTACGGTCAACACAAAACCCTAAAAACCACGCAAAGGGGGCAAAAAGACCCTCCGTACCGAACTAACGGCATGGAGGTACACCCTCTGCGTCCCAGAGCTTCCAGCAAACAAATAGATAAGCTGGACAGAAGAAAAGCAAACAAAATAGCAAAGGAAAACTTAGCTATGCAGAGCAGCAGGCCACAGGAACGATCCAGGAGGAAAACAAGTCCAATACTGGAACATTGACAGGAAGCCAGGATCAAAGCACTAGGTGGAGTTAAGTAGAGCAGCACCTAACGACCTCACCACATCACCTGAGGGAGGAAACTCAGAAGCCGCAGTACCACTTCCCTCCACCAACGGAAGCTTACAGAGAGAATCAGCCGAAGTACCACTTGTGACCACAGGAGGGAGCTCTGCCACAGAATTCACAACAGTACCCCCCCCTTGAGGAGGGGTCACCGAACCCTCACCAGAGCCCCCAGGCCGACCAGGATGAGCCACATGAAAGGCACGAACAAGATCGGGAGCATGGACATCAGAGGCAAAGACCCAGGAATTATCTTCCTGAGCATAACCCTTCCACTTAACCAGATACTGGAGTTTCCGTCTTGAAACACGAGAATCCAAAATCTTCTCCACAATATACTCCAACTCCCCCTCCACCAAAACCGGGGCAGGAGGGTCAACAGAAGGAACCATAGGTGCCACGTATCTCCGCAACAATGACCTATGGAATACGTTATGTATGGAAAAAGAATCTGGAAGGGTCAGACGAAAAGACACAGGATTAAGAACCTCAGAAATCCTATACGGACCAATGAAACGAGGTTTAAACTTAGGAGAGGAAACCTTCATAGGAATATGACGAGAAGATAACCAAACCAGATCCCCAACACGAAGTCGGGGACCCACACAGCGTCTGCGATTAGCAAAACGTTGAGCCTTCTCCTGGGACAAGGTCAAATTGTCCACTACCTGAGTCCAAATCTGCTGCAACCTGTCCACCACAGTATCCACACCAGGACAGTCCGAAGACTCAACCTGTCCTGACGAGAAACGAGGATGGAACCCAGAGTTGCAGAAAAATGGCGAAACCTAGGTAGCCGAGCTAGCCCGATTATTAAGGGCGAACTCAGCCAAAGGCAAAAAGGACACCCAGTCATCCTGATCAGCAGAAACAAAACATCTCAGATATGTTTCCAAGGTCTGATTGGTTCGTTCGGTCTGGCCATTAGTCTGAAGATGGAAAGCCGAGGAAAAAGACAAGTCAATGCCCATCCTACCACAAAAGGTTCGCCAAAACCTCAAAACAAACTGGGAACCTCTGTCAGAAACGATATTCTCTGGAATGCCATGTAAACGAACCACATGCTGGAAGAACAATGGCACCAAATCAGAGGAGGAAGGCAATTTAGACAAGGGTACCAAATGGACCATCTTAGAAAAGCGATCACAGACCACCCAAATGACTGACATCTTTTGAGAAACGGGAAGATCTGAAATAAAATCCATAGAGATATGTGTCCAAGGCCTCTTCGGGACTGGCAAGGGCAAAAGCAACCCACTGGCACGAGAACAGCAGGGCTTAGCCCGAGCACAAATCCCACAGGACTGCACAAAAGTACGCACATCCCGCGACAGAGATGGACACCAAAAGGATCTAGCCACTAACTCTCTGGTACCAAAGATTCCAGGATGACCAGCCAAGACCGAACAATGAACCTCAGAGATAACTTTATTCGTCCACCTATCAGGGACAAACAGTTTCTCCGCTGGACAACGATCAGGTTTATTAGCCTGAAATTTTTGCAGCACTCGCCGCAAATCAGGGGAGATGGCAGACACAATTACTCCCTCTTTGAGGATACCCGCCGGCTCAGATACACCCGGAGAGTCGGGCACAAAACTCCTAGACAGAGCATCCGCCTTCACATTTTTAGAGCCCGGAAGGTATGAGATCACAAAGTCAAAACGGGCAAAAAACAATGACCAACGAGCTTGTCTAGGATTCAACCGCTTGGCGGACTCGAGATAAGTCAAGTTCTTATGATCAGTCAAGACCACCACGCGATGCTTAGCTCCTTCAAGCCAATGACGCCACTCCTCGAATGCCCACTTCATGGCCAGCAACTCTCGGTTGCCCACATCATAATTTCGCTCAGCAGGCGAAAACTTCCTGGAAAAGAAGGCGTACGGTTTCATCACTGAGCAATCAGAACCTCTCTGCGACAAAACAGCCCCTGCTCCAATCTCAGAAGCATCAACCTCGACCTGGAACGGAAGCGAAACATCTGGTTGACACAACACAGGGGCAGAAGAAAAACGACGCTTCAACTCTTGAAAAGCTTCCACAGCAGCAGAAGACCAATTGACCACATCAGCACCCTTCTTGGTCAAATCGGTCAATGGTTTAGCAATACTAGAAAACTTGCAGATGAAGCGACGATAAAAATTAGCAAAGCCCAGGAACTTTTGCAGACTTTTCAGAGATGTCGGCTGAGTCCAATCATGGATGGCTTGGACCTTAACAGGATCCATCTCGATAGTAGAAGGGGAAAAGATGAACCCCAAAAATGAAACCTTCTGCACACCAAAGAGACACTTTGATCCCTTCACAAACAAAGAATTAGCACACAGGACCTGAAAAACCGTTCTGACCTGCTTCACATGAGACTCCCAATCATCCGAGAAGATCAAAATGTCATCCAAGTACACAATCAGGAATTTATCCAGGTACTCTCGGAAGATGTCATGCATAAAGGACTGAAACACTGATGGAGCATTGGCAAGTCCGAATGGCATTACTAGATACTCAAAATGACCCTCGGGCGTATTAAATGCAGTTTTCCATTCATCGCCTCGCTTAATTTGCACAAGATTATACGCACCACGAAGATCTATCTTGGTGAACCAACTAGCCCCCTTAATCCGAGCAAACAAATCAGATAACAACGGCAAGGGGTACTGAAATTTAACCGTGATCTTACTTAGAAGGCGGTAATCTATACAAGGTCTCAGCGAACCATCCTTCTTGGCTACAAAAAAGAACCCTGCTCCTAATGGCGACGATGACGGGCGGATATGCCCCTTCTCCAGGGACTCCTTCACATAACTGCGCATAGCGGCGTGCTCAGGCACAGATAAATTAAACAATCGGCCTTTTGGGAACTTACTACCAGGAATCAAATTGATAGCACAATCACAATCCCTATGCGGAGGTAGGGCATCGGACTTGGGCTCATCAAATACATCCCGGTAATCAGACAAGAACTCTGGAACCTCAGAAAGGGTGGATGACGAAATTGACAGAAATGGAACATCACCATGTACCCCCTGACAACCCCAGCTGGACACCGACATGGATTTCCAATCTAATACTGGATTATGGACTTGTAGCCATGGCAACCCCAACACGACCACATCATGCAGATTATGCAACACCAGAAAGCGAATAACCTCCTGATGTGCAGGAGCCATGCACATGGTCAGCTGGGTCCAGTACTGAGGCTTATTCTTGGCCAAAGGCGTAGCATCAATTCCTCTCAATGGAATAGGACACTGCAAGGGCTCCAAGAAAAACCCACAATGCTTAGCATACTCCAAGTCCATCAAATTCAGGGCAGCGCCTGAATCCACAAACGCCATGACAGAATACGATGACAAAGAGCAGATCAAGGTAACGGACAGAAGAAATTTTGACTGTACTGTACCAATGGTGGCAGACCTAGCATGAGTGGAATCACCACAGTAGAAACACAGCCCATTCAGACGTCTGTGTTCTTGCCGTTCAACTCTGGTCAAAGTCCTATCGCACTGCATAGGCTCAGGTTTAAGCTCAGGTAATACCGCCAAATGGTGCACAGATTTACGCTCACGCAAGCGTCGACCAATCTGAATGGCCAAAGACATAGACTCATTCAAACCAGCAGGCATAGGAAATCCCACCATGACATCCTTAAGGGCTTCAGAGAGACCCTTTCTGAACATAGCTGCCAGCGCAGATTCATTCCATTGAGTGAGCACGGACCACTTTCTAAATTTCTGACAATATAACTCTATCTCATCCTGACCCTGACAAAGAGCCAGCAAATTTTTTTCTGCCTGATCCACAGAATTAGGCTCATCGTACAGCAATCCGAGCGCCAGGAAAAACGCATCGATATTACTTAATGCAGGATCTCCTGGCGCAAGAGAAAATGCCCAGTCCTGAGGGTTGCCACGCAAAAAAGAAATAATGATCAAAACCTGTTGAACTGGATCACCAGAGGAGCGAGGTTTCAAGGCCAGAAATAGTTTACAATTATTTTTGAAACTCAGAAACCTAGTTCTATCACCAAAAAACAAATCAGGAATAGGAATTCTTGGTTCTAACATAGATTTCTGATCAATAGTGTCTTGAATCTTTTGTACTCTTGCCGAGAGCTGATCCACACATGAAGACAGACTTCTAATGTCCATTGCTACACCTGTGTCCTGAACCACCCAAATGTCTAGGGGAAAAAAAAGGCAAAACACAGTGCAGAGAAAAAAAAAATGGTCTCAGAACTTCTTTTTTCCCTCTATTGAGAATCATTAGTACTTTGGCTTCCTGTACTGTTATGATTAGGCAACTCAGTACCACAGTGAACATAGAGGTCAGAGCACATACAGTGATCTGACAATAATCCAAAAACATAGAACGAGCTCTGAGACGTGGGAACTCTGTTGACCGCAATCCCTAATCCTATCCAACAACACTAGAGGCAGCCGTGGATTGCGCCTAACGCTACCTATGCAACTCGGCACAGCCTGAGAAACTAGCTAGCCTGAAGATAGAAAATAAGCCTACCTTGCCTCAGAGAAATACCCCAAAGGAAAAGGCAGCCCCCCACATATAATGACTGTGAGTAAGATGAAAAGACAAACGTAGAGATGAAATAGATTTAGCAAAGTGAGGCCCGACTTTCTGAACAGAGCGAGGATAGGAAAGGTAACTTTGCGGTCAACACAAAACCCTAAAAACCACGCAAAGGGGGCAAAAAGACCCTCCGTACCGAACTAACGGTATGGAGGTACACCCTCTGCGTCCCAGAGCTTCCAGCAAACAAATAGATAAGCTGGACAGAAGAAAAGCAAACAAAATAGCAAAGGAAAACTTAGCTATGCAGAGCCGCAGGCCACAGGAACGATCCAGGAGGAAAACAAGTCCAATACTGGAACATTGACAGGAAGCCAGGATCAAAGCACTAGGTGGAGTTAAGTAGAGCAGCACCTAACGACCTCACCACATCACCTGAGGGAGGAAACTCAGAAGCCGCAGTACCACTTCCCTCCACCAACGGAAGCTTACAGAGAGAATCAGCCGAAGTACCACTTGTGACCACAGGAGGGAGCTCTGCCACAGAATTCACAACAGGGTATTAACCATTAAAGATAGGATGTTTGGGCTATCTGTGAGCTAGAAAATAAATTTGGTGCCAGCCGATATAGATTTCAGCTACCATGTATGCCAGGTTTGTGATACAAATTATAGCACCTTTGTAGTACAGGTCACACCACTCCTACCTAGCTTTTAGAAAAATGGTACGACGTATTATAAATAATTATAGTGCTTTGGCACAAAGCACTATATTGTAATCCGATCGTAGTTAACGTCTTCTTATTATTATTCAGTCCGCAATTAATGCGGCCCGAGCCGCTGCTCTCACAGACTCCAGTGAGGTGTCATTTCGAAGCCAGCGTTCCTGAGAGGTGTGCTAAGTATTTTTCGTGTCGATCGGATTTGTTGTTTTGGCGCAATTTGCGTTTGAAATTTTTTTTCCCCTCATTGGAATGCAGTCTCAATGTATTTCAATGGGGAAATTTTGGCCTGATTTCTGAGGCAATTTCAAAATAACTGCCAACTGCCACCTGGCTGATTAGCTCATTGATATGCGCAGTCAGACCCAGTTACTATGCCAACGCCTACGAACTCTACTTGACCACACCAGGACACAGGTTTTGCCAGATAATATCAGCTCTTAAAGTGAAAGTGACAGCACAATTCCAAAGCACTATCTGTAGTCTTATTATTATTGCCCCGCCCACCAAATCGGACCCCGAGTTGCCCCGCCCACCAATTCGGACCCCGAGTGGCCTCACCCACCAATTCGGACCCAGAGTGGCGCCGCCCACCAATTCGGACCCCGAGTGGCCCCGCCCACCAAATCGGACCCAGAGTGGCCCGCCCACCAAATCGGCCCCTGAGGGGCCCCGCCCACCACATCAGCCCCCGAGGTGACCCGCCCACCACATCGGCTCCCGAGGTGCCCCGCCCACCAAATTGGCCCCCGAGGTGCCCCGCCCACCAAATCGGCCCGAGGTGCCCCGCCCACAAAATCGGCCCCCGAGGTGCCCCGCACACCAAATCGGCCCCCGAGTTGTCCCGCCCACCAATTCGGACCCCGAGTGGCCTCGCCCACCAATTCGGATGCCGAGTGGCCCCGCCCACCAATTCGGACCCCAAATTGGACCCAGAGTGGCCCCGCCAACACCAAATCGGCCCCTGAGGGGCCTGCCCACAAAATTGGCCCCTGAGGGGCCCTGCCCACCAAATCGGCCCCCGAGGTGCCCCGCCCACAAAATTGGCCCACGAGTTGCCCCGCCCACCAATTTGGACCCCGAGTGGCCTCGCCCACCAATTCGGACCCCGAGTGGCCCCGTCCACCAATTCGGACCCCGAGTGGCCCCGCCCACCAAATCGGACCCAGAGTGGCCCCGCCAACACCAAATCGGCCCCTGTGAGGCCCCGCCCACAAAATTGGCCCCTGAGGGGCCCCGCCCACCAAATCAGTCCCCGAGGGGCCCCGCCCACCACATCGGCCCCTGAGGGGCCCCGCCCACCACATCAGCCCTCGAGGTGACCTGCCCACCACATCGGCCCCCGAGGTGCCCCGCCCACCACATCGGCCCCCGAGGTGCCCCGCCCACCAAATCGGCCCCCGAGGTGCCCCGCCCACCAAATCGGCCCCTGAGGTGCCCCGCCCACCAAATCGGACCCAGAGTGGCTCCGCCCACCAAATTGGCACCTGAGGGGCCCCGCCCACCAAATCGGCCCCTGAGGTGCCCCGCCCACCAAATCGGACCCAGAGTGGCCCTGCCCACCATATCGGACCCAGAGTGGCCCCGCCCACCAAATCAGATCCAGAGTGGCCCCGCCCACCAAATCGGACCTAGATTGGCCCCGCCCACAAAATCGGACCTAGATTGGCCCCGCCCACCAAATCGGCCCCAGAGTGGCCCTGCCCACCAAATCGGCCCCAGAGTGACCCCACTCACCAAATTGGCCCCTGAGGGGCCCCGCCCACCAAATTGGCCCCTGAGGGGCCTCGCCCACCAAATCCACCCCTGAGGGGCCCCACCCACCAAGTCGGCCCCTCAGATGCCCCGCCCACCAAATTGGCCCCGCCCACCAAATTGGCCCCTGAGGGACCCCGCCCACCAAATCGGCCCCTGAGGGGCCCCACCCACCAAATTGGCCCCTGAGGTGCCCCGCCCACCAAATCGGACCCAGAGTGGCTCCGCCCACCAAATTGGCACCTGAGGGGCCCTGCCCACCAAATCGGCCCCTGAGGGGCCCCGCCCACCAAATCGGCCCCTGAGGTGCCCTACCCACCAAATCGGACCCAGAGTTGCCTCGCCCACCAAATCAGACCCAGAGTGGCCCCGCCCACCAAATCGGCCCCCGAGGTGCCCCGCACACCAAATCGGCCCCCGAGTTGTCCCGCCCACCAATTCGGACCCCGAGTGGCCTCGCCCACCAATTCGGATGCCGAGTGGCCCCGCCCACCAATTCGGACCCCAAATTGGACCCAGAGTGGCCCCGCCAACACCAAATCGGCCCCTGAGGGGCCTGCCCACAAAATTGGCCCCTGAGGGGCCCTGCCCACCAAATCGGCCCCCGAGGTGCCCCGCCCACAAAATTGGCCCACGAGTTGCCCCGCCCACCAATTTGGACCCCGAGTGGCCTCGCCCACCAATTCGGACCCCGAGTGGCCCCGTCCACCAATTCGGACCCCGAGTGGCCCCGCCCACCAAATCGGACCCAGAGTGGCCCCGCCAACACCAAATCGGCCCCTGTGAGGCCCCGCCCACAAAATTGGCCCCTGAGGGGCCCCGCCCACCAAATCAGTCCCCGAGGGGCCCCGCCCACCACATCGGCCCCTGAGGGGCCCCGCCCACCACATCAGCCCTCGAGGTGACCTGCCCACCACATCGGCCCCCGAGGTGCCCCGCCCACCACATCGGCCCCCGAGGTGCCCCGCCCACCAAATCGGCCCCCGAGGTGCCCCGCCCACCAAATCGGCCCCTGAGGTGCCCCGCCCACCAAATCGGACCCAGAGTGGCTCCGCCCACCAAATTGGCACCTGAGGGGCCCCGCCCACCAAATCGGCCCCTGAGGTGCCCCGCCCACCAAATCGGACCCAGAGTGGCCCTGCCCACCATATCGGACCCAGAGTGGCCCCGCCCACCAAATAAGATCCAGAGTGGCCCCGCCCACCAAATCGGACCTAGATTGGCCCCGCCCACCAAATCGGACCTAGATTGGCCCCGCCCACCAAATCGGCCCCAGAGTGGCCCTGCCCACCAAATCGGCCCCAGAGTGACCCCACTCACCAAATTGGCCCCTGAGGGGCCCCGCCCACCAAATTGGCCCCTGAGGGGCCTCGCCCACCAAATCCACCCCTGAGGGGCCCCACCCACCAAGTCGGCCCCTCAGATGCCCCGCCCACCAAATTGGCCCCGCCCACCAAATTGGCCCCTGAGGGACCCCGCCCACCAAATCGGCCCCTGAGGGGCCCCACCCACCAAATTGGCCCCTGAGGTGCCCCGCCCACCAAATCGGACCCAGAGTGGCTCCGCCCACCAAATTGGCACCTGAGGGGCCCTGCCCACCAAATCGGCCCCTGAGGGGCCCCGCCCACCAAATCGGCCCCTGAGGTGCCCTACCCACCAAATCGGACCCAGAGTTGCCTCGCCCACCAAATCAGACCCAGAGTGGCCCCGCCCACCAAATCGGCCCCTGAGGGGCCCCACCCACCAAGTCTGCCCCTGAGGGGCCCCGCCCAACAAATCAGCCCCTGAGGGGCCCCACCCATGAAATCAGACCCCGAGTGGCCCCGCCCACCAAATCGGACCCAGAGTGGCCCCGCCCACCAAATCGGACCCAGAGTGGCCCCGCCCACCAAATCGGACCCAGAGTGGCCATGCCCACCAAATCAGCCCCTGAGGGGCCCCACCCACCAAATCCACCCCTGAGGGGCCCCACTCACCAAATCGGCCCCGCCCACCAAATCGGCCCCTGAAGGGCCCCACCCCCCAAATCGGCCCCTGAGGGGCCCCACCCACCAAATTGGCCCCTGAGGGGCCCCACCCATCAAATCTGCCCCTGAGGGGCCCCACCAACCAAACCAGCGCCTGAGGGGCACCCAAGTGTGAAAGTCTTGCAGGGGCAGCCCGGGCACCATTCCAAAGCACTATCTGTAGTTCATTCAGGAAATACCCATCTAGTTAGATATGTTATATTATATTATATTATTATGGCATAATTTAAGGTACACATCCACACCTGGAGCAAATTGCAGCAGAAAAGGGGTGTATACCACTTTTTATGGCCAAATTGTTAGAAAAAGGAGCATATCTAATAGGAAAATGATAATTTTGTGCTTTTTTTGTGCAAAATATTAATGTAAAGTAAGGCAGCCATGAAGTGGTGTAAGGTATGAAAAGTGTATTACAGTTCTAGAAAATACTGCCAGATTTATCATAGTCTGTATTGTTTAGATGAATTTTGAAATGCCTAGTTATGCTTACTTTATTTTTTTTAATTTAAATTATTAATAATATATTTAATTATTAATAAATCATATTATATCTCTTTTTTACATTCTTCCTACACTGTCAGCATATGTGCAGAATATAGCCTGATGATGTGATGTGAATGGAGCCTTAGTAATGACAAAGACCAGCTTGATCTTTATTACATAATTCTGGTTTATATTGTGAGTTTGCACACATCTCCTTAGATCGTAAGGAAAGCATGCTTATGAATGAAATGCTTGATCACTTTTCTAGGAATTCAATAATAGTTTTTGAGAAAGAGAAAACATTTGTAGCTACAGACCAAACACACGGGGTGAAATGTATCAGTCTTGCAAAGGAGAGTGGAGCAGTTCCTCAAACCAACCAATCAAATTTCATCTCTTATTTTCCAGAGTCCTCTTGGAAAATAAAAAATTAAATTCTATCAGTTGCTGTGGGGAATTTCTCTACAATGTACAAATCTTTCTAAATCACCTATATTGCGTGAACCAGATGTTATGAGAACTTCTATGAAATGTTACTGTTTTTATTTTGAAATAATGAAAAAATACTTTTAAAAGTAAAGATAATTATAATGACAGAAGATTATGTACTACAAATTTACATTTTTTCAAATTTTGATTTCCTTTTTTTTCCCATCTCTCTATTCCCTGTGTGGGTAGGTGCTAGGGCGGATTTAAAGGGAGAGAAGATATGAAAAAAGGAAGTAATTGTAGAATTACATTAACTTTTTTCTAATTATGTCCCAACAGTTAATGTTTGAATATATAAATATAAATCATAAAAAAGATGAAATATCAATAACACTAGGCTTGGATTTTATTTTAAATTAGCATTTTATTTTACAAACTGCAGCCTGGTTTACACAAGGATGGAACAACAGCGACAAACAGTAATTTAGAAATAGCCGTGGCTCAGAGCAGCTACCAAGACATGGATGAACTTCTCCCAGGCAGCCTGGACCTTAGGGGTGAATGCAGATCCCAACTTGGAGGCCAAGACGATGACCAGAACTTCTCCCAGACGCTGTTGATAAAGGAAACAAAAATCGTTCTTTAGCTAAGTTATAGTATAAACATAGTAATAGGTTCATCACGATAATTTTTATTTTTGGAGATTCAATTGTCTCAGTATGTAAAATACTATATTGAGTATCTTAGGCTGGTTTCACATTTGCGTGTAAAAACGCAGCGTTTTAAACGCAAACGCATGTGGTGAAAAAAAAGCATGTAAATGCGTTAAAACGCCGTGTTTTTAGACGCATGCGTTTTTGCATGTTTTAATAAAAATGCAGCGTTTTGACGTGTTTACATGCGTTTTTTTCCTGCATTTTTAAAACGCATGATGAGAAGTGTCTGACAGCTGCCAATCATCAAAATCAACAAGAAAACCCACTTTAAACAGAAATAGCTAGGGTTAGGGTTAGGATCCCTAGTAACCCTAGGGATCCTAACCGTAACCCTAAGGGATCCTAACCCTAACCCTAACCCTATCCCTAACCCTAACCCTAAGGGATCCTAACCCTAACCCTATCCCTAACCCTAAGGGATTCTAACCCTAACCCTAAGGGATCCTAACCCTAACCCTTAGGGTTAGGGTTAGGATCCCTTAGGGTTAGGGTTTGGGGTTGGCTTATCAGTGTGTATTCTTGTGTTTTTCTATTAAAACGCATGCGTTTAAAAACGCATGCAAATGCAAGTGCTTAAAAACGCATGCGTTTACATAGACAGCAATAGGTTTTTTTGCTGCAAAAAAACGCTACTAGAAATTACTACATGTTGCATTTCTGCAACACAACGCATGCATAGAAAAGACGCATGCGGCGGCAAAACGCATGCAAAAAAACGCATGCATTTTTAATGTTAAGTATAGGAAAAAAAACGCATGCTTTTTTTGCGCTAAAACGCAGCGGCAAAAAACGCAAATGTGAAACCAGCCTTAAATGGTTAAGTTTTGTCTGCATTGAAATTTTCACTTACTATAAAATTAGAAAAATATTTTCAAATGGGAATCGGATTGCAGATTATGCTTTCATATACTGTATGTGTGCTACCTTGAAGTTCTCGGGGTCCACATAGAGTTCCTGGGCATGGGACTTGCTGAGGTCAGCCAGGTGCTTTTTCACATTATCCAGGTGTTGGATGGCACCACCAATAGCTGTGAGCACCTTCTTGCCATGAGCCTTCACCTTGGCATTGCCGGAGATGGCGGTGATATTAGACAGGTTTCCGAAGGAGCTGAAGTATCTCTGGGTCCAAGGGTACACGACCAGCAGCCTAAAGTTTATATGAATGAAGAGAACAATTACTGTTAATGATTCGCTCTTACACCACATGTATGCCCCAAATGTATATTATTTGAAGGAGACCAAGGAGGAACACATGTAAATTCACTAAACTAATAATTTCCACAAATTTCCAAGGAATTGTGTTAACTTTATAAGTCTAGACAATCTAATTCAGCAGTAACAATGATATTATAGATGGAAATTAGAAAATGAATAATGGGTTAAAAACTGAACTTCAAAACTTTTGGGGAGTAAGGTGGTCTGTGCCTGATCACCAACACTGATAAGTACAAAGAAAGATAATTATTATGAAATACAGTGATGACTACAGTTTACGTATGAAGCAGAATGACATAAGTATGTGTATTAAATGTGTACAAGTGCATTACCTGGACAGAGCATCATGGCCGTCCTGTTCAACATTGACCTTGCTCCATACGGAGGTGATGGCGTCTCTCTCTTCAGCAGTCCAATGAACCATGATTGCTGTCTAATGCTGTTGTACACTGGCAGTGACAATGAAGCCATCACATGGATCTTCCTTTATATAATAATCTCTGAAGTTACACCCATTCCCCATTACTGCTGCGTCGTGCTTTCCCCCAATCCTTCAGTCCAGTCCTTCAAAGTCTAATCGGTCTGGAAGGAAAAATCGCTTTCTAAGCAGCTCAAAATGCTGAGAGCAGGGCTGTCTCTGACGCGATGAAATGTATGTCTAAATACATGGGTCTAATGCTCCAGTGTTTGGTGCAAATTAAATATTGTCTGTACACTGAATATTATTCCAGTAGTTTGTAATTCTAGTGTAAGGAAAAGAATAATGTAATAATGAAAAGTTACTGTGAAGAGTGGAAATTCTGCTCTGATAACAGAATCATTCTCCACCGTTACCAGCCTTACCTTATTCCACAACATCACGTATAATTTAATAACATTAAACATATTATATGATATTTGTTGAAGAAGCTTTGTGAGACCATGGTATTCATGATCAATCCTTAGTATAGGCAATCAATTACAGATTGCTAGAACACCTGATAATTAGCAGCATCGATTTAATTTTACCACTCATGGCGTCATTTATTTGACAGCAGCTATGACTGGTGCTGCAGCTCGCTGCAGCCATAGTAGCCAATGAAAACACAGCGAGGTTTCTGGTTAAAAAAATGTACAGAATTGTCAATACTCTCCCGAGGGGTCAGCGGAGATAAATATGACAGATAATTAGTACATACAGTTATATGAAAAAGTTTGGGCACCCCTATTAATCTTAAGCTTAATGTTTTATAAAAATTGTTTTTTTTTGCAACAGCTATTTCAGTTTCATATATCTAATAACTGTTGGACACAGTAATGTTTCTGCCTTGAAATGAGGTTTATTGTACTAACAGAAAATGTGCAATCTGCATTCAAACAAAATTTGACAGGTGCATAAGTATGGGCACCCTTATCATTTTCTTGTTTTAAATACTCCTACCTACTTTTTACTGACTTACTAAAGCACTTTTTTTTTTCTAACCTCATTGAGCTTTGAACTTCATAGCCAGGTGTATGCAATCATGAGAAAAGCTACTTAAAGTGGCCACTTGCAAGTTGTTCTCCTGTTTGAATTTCCTCTGAAGAGTGGCATCATGGGCTCCTCAAAACAACTGTCTAATGATCTGAAAACAAAGATTATTCAGCATAGTTGTTCAGGGGAAGGATACAAAAAGCTGTCTCAGAGATTTAACCTGTCAATTTCCACTGTGAGGAACATAGTAAGGAAATGGAAGAACACAGGTACAGTTCTTGTTAAGGCCAGAAGTGGCAGGCCAAGAAAAACATCAGAAAGGCAGAGAAGAAGAATGGTGAGATCAGTCAAGGACAATCCTCAGACCACCTCCATAGAGCTGCAGCGTCAACTTGCTGCAGATGGTGTCACTGTGCATCGGTCAACTATACAATGCACTTTGCACAAGGAGAAGCTGTATGGGAGAGTGATGCGAAAGAAGCCGTTTCTGCAAGCACGCCACAAACAGAGTCGGCTGAGGTATGCAAAGCACATTTGGAGAAGCCAATTTTTTTTTGGAAGAAGGTCCTGTGGACTGATGAAACCAAGATTGAGTTGTTTGGTCATCCAAAAAGGCGTTATGCATGGCGGCCAAAAAACACAGCATTCCAAGAAAAACACTTGGTACCCACAGTAAAATTTTGTGGAGGTTCCATCATGCTTTGGGGCTGTGTGGCCAATGCCGGCACCGGGAATCTTGTTAAAGTTGAGGGACGCATGGATTCCTCTCAGTATTAGCAGATTCTTGACAATAAATGTTCATGAATCAGTGACAAAGTTGAAGTTACGCAGGGGATAGATCTTTCAGCAAGACAATGATCCAAAACACCGCTCCAAATCTACTCAGACATTCATGCAGAGGAACAATTACACTGTTCTGGAATGGCCATCCCAGTCCCCAGACCTGAATATCATTGAACATCTGTGGTGTTATGATCCGGTGGTTAGGACAAATAATGGACGAGCTCTGGGACGTGGGAACTCTGCTGACCGCAATCCCTAAACCTATCAAAACACACTAGAAATAGCCGTGGATTGTGCCTAACGCTCCCTATGCAACTCGGCACAGCCTAAGAAACTAGCTAGCCCTGAAGATAGAAAAATAAAGCCTACCTTGCCTCAGAGAAATTCCCCAAAGGAAAAGGCAGCCCCCCACATATAATGACTGTGAGTAAAGACGAAAATACAAACACAGAGATTAAATAGATTTAGCAAAGTGAGGCCCGACTTACTGAACAGACCGAGGATAGTAAAGGTACTTTGCGGTCAGCACAAAAACCTACAAAAGACCACGCAGAGGGTGCAGGGAAAAATACCTTCCGCACCGACTCACGGTGCGGGAGGCGCCCCTCTGCGTCCCAGAGCTTCCAGCATGCAAGGCAATATTGACAAAAGCAAGCTGGACAGAAAAAATAGCAAACAAGCAAAATAGCACAGAGGAACTTAGCTTCTGCTGGAGCAACAGGAACTCAGAACGATCCAGGAGCGAACTAGAGCCATAGTACAACATTGACAGCTGGCATGGGGCAAAGATCTAAGTGGAGTTAAATAGAGCAGCCCACTAACGAATTAGCCTCGTCACCTGTGGAAGGAAACTCAGAAACACCCACAGGCATCAGAGAAAGTCCATGGACAGAACCAGCCGAAGTACCATTCATGACCACAGGAGGGAGCCTGACAACAGAATTCACAACAGTACCCCCCCTTTGAGGAGGGGTCACCGAACCCTCACGAGAGCCCCCAGGCCGACCAGGATGAGCCAAATGAAAGGCACGAACCAGATCGGCCGCATGAACATCAGAGGCAAAAACCCAGGAATTATCCTCCTGACCATAACCCTTCCACTTGACCAAGTACTGGAGTTTCCATCTCAAAATACGAGAATCCAAAATCTTCTCCACCACATACTCCAACTCCCCCTCAACCAACACCGGAGCAGGAGGGTCAACGGATGGAACCACAGGCGCCACGTATCTCCGCAACAACGACCTATGCAATACATTATGGATGGCAAAAGAATCCGGAAGGGCCAAACGAAATGACACAGGATTGATAACCTCGGAAATTTTATACGGACCAATGAAACGAGGCTTAAATTTAGGAGAGGAAACCTTCATAAGAACATAACGAGACGACAACCAAACTAAATCCCCAACACGAAGTCGGGGACCCACACAGCGCCGTCGGTTAGCGAAACATTGAGCCTTCTCCTGGGACAATGTCAAATTGTCCACCACATGAGTCCAAATCTGCTGCAACCTATCCACCACAGTATCTACACCAGGACAGTCCGAAGACTCAACCTGCCCTGAAGAGAAACGAGGATGGAAACCAGAATTGCAGAAAAACGGCGAAACCAAAGTAGCCGAGCTGGCCCGATTATTAAGGGCGAACTCAGCCAAAGGCAAAAAGGACACCCAGTCATCCTGATCAGCAGAAACAAAGCATCTCAGATATGTTTCCAACGTCTGATTAGTTCGTTCGGTTTGGCCATTAGTCTGAGGAAAGCCGAGGAAAAAGACAAATCAATGCCCATCCTAGCACAAAAGGATCGCCAAAATCTCGAAACAAACTGGGAACCTCTGACCGAAGCGATGTTCTCCAGGATGCCATGTAAACGAACCACATGCTGGAAAAACAATGGCACCAAATCAGAGGAGGAAGGCAATTTAGACAAGGGTACCAAATGGACCATCTTAGAAAAGCGATCACAAACCACCCAAATGACTGACATCTTTTGAGAGACGGGGAGATCCGAAATAAAATCCATAGAAATATGCGTCCAGGGCCTCTTCGGGACCGGCAAGGGCAAAAGCAACCCACTGGCACGAGAACAGCAGGGCTTAGCCCGAGCACAAGTCCCACAGGACTGCACAAAAGAACGCACATCCCATGACAAAGACGGCCACCAAAAGGATCTAGTCACCAAATCTCTGGTACCAAAGATTCCAGGATGCCCAGCCAACACCGAACAATGAAGCTCAGAGATAACTCTGCTAGTCCATTTATCAGGGACAAACAGTTTCTCTGCTGGGCAACGGTCAGGTTTATCAGCCTGAAATTTTTGCAGCACCCGCCGCAAATCAGGGGAGATGGCAGACAAAATTATCCCCTCTTTGAGAATACCTGCCGGCTCAGAAACACCCGGAGAATCAGGCACAAAACTCCTTGACAGGGCATCAGCCTTCACATTCTTAGAGCCCGGAAGGTACGAAACCACAAAATCAAAACGGGAGAAAAATAACGCCCATCGAGCCTGTCTCGGATTCAACCGTTTGGCAGACTCAAGATAAGTCAAATTTTTGTGATCTGTCAAGACCACCACGCGATGCTTGGCTCCTTCAAGCCAATGACGCCACTCCTCGAATGCCCACTTCATGGCCAACAACTCTCGATTACCAACATCATAATTGCGCTCAGCAGGAGAAAACTTTCTAGAAAAGAAAGCACATGGCTTCATTCCCGAGCCATCAGAACTTCTTTGCGACAAAACAGCCCCTGCCCCAATCTCAGAGGCATCAACCTCAACCTGAAACGGGAGCGAAACATCTGGCTGGCACAACACAGGGGCAGAAGAAAAACGACGCTTCAATTCCTGAAAAGCATCCACGGCCGCAGAAGACCAATTGACCACATCAGCACCCTTCTTGGTCAAATCAGTCAACGGTTTAGCAACACTAGAAAAATTAGCGATGAAGCGACGATAAAAATTAGCAAAGCCCAGGAACTTTTGCAGGCTCTTCACAGATGTCGGCTGAGTCCAATCATGAATGGCCTGGACTTTAACAGAGTCCATCTTGACAGTAGAAGGGGAAAAAATGAACCCCAAAAATGAAACCTTCTGAACTCCAAAGAGACACTTTGACCCCTTCACAAACAAGGAATTAGCACGAAGGACCTGGAACACCATTCTGACCTGCTTTACATGAGACTCCCAATCATCCGAAAAGACCAAAATATCATCCAAATACACAATCAGGAATTTATCCAGGTACTCTCGGAAGATGTCATGCATAAAAGACTGAAACACTGATGGAGCATTGGAAAGCCCGAATGGCATCACCAGGTACTCAAAATGGCCCTCGGGCGTATTAAATGCTGTTTTCCATTCATCGCCCCGTTTAATACGCACAAGATTATACGCCCCTCGAAGGTCTATCTTGGTAAACCAACTAGCCCCTTTAATACAAGCAAACAAGTCGGACAGCAACGGCAAAGGATATTGAAATTTGACTGTAATTTTATTAAGAAGGCGGTAATCAATACAAGGTCTCAAAGAACCATCCTTCTTGGCCACAAAAAAGAACCCTGCTCCCAACGGTGATGACGATGGGCGAATATGGCCTTTCTCCAAGGATTCCTTTATATAACTCCGCATAGCGGCGTGTTCTGGCACAGATAAATTGAACAATCGGCCCTTAGGAAACTTACTACCAGGAATCAAATTAATTGCACAATCGCAATCCCTATGAGGAGGTAGGGCACTGGCTTTGGGCTCATCAAATACATCCTGATAATCCGACAAAAACTCCGGAACTTCAGAAGGAGTAGAAGACGAAATTGACAAAAATGGAACATCACCATGTACCCCCTGGCAACCCCAGCTGGACACAGACATAGATTTCCAGTCCAATACTGGATTATGGACCTGTAGCCATGGTAACCCTAAAACGACCACATCATGCAGATTATGTAACACCAAAAAACGGATATCCTCCTGATGTGCAGGAGCCATGCACATGGTCAATTGGGTCCAGTACTGAGGCTTATTCTTGGCCAAAGGCGTAGCATCAATTCCTCTCAATGGAATAGGATGCTGCAAGGGCTCCAAGAAAAAACCACAGCGCCTAGCATACTCCAAGTCCATCAAATTCAGGGCAGCGCCTGAATCCACAAATGCCATAACAGAATAGGATGACAAAGAGCAAATTAGAGTAACGGACAAAAGAAATTTAGACTGTACCGTACCAATGGTGGCAGACTTAGCGAACTGCTTAGTGCGCTTAGGACAATCGGAGATAGCATGAGTGGAGTCACCACAGTAAAAACATAGCCAATTCTGACGTCTGTGTTCCTGCCGTTCAGCTCTGGTCAAAGTCCTATCACACTGCATAGACTCAGGCCCATGCTCAGATAGTACCGCCAAATGGTGCACAGTTTTACGCTCACGCAAGCGCCGATCGATCTGAATAGCCAAAGACATAGACTCATTCAGACCAGCAGGCATGGGAAATCCCACCATGACATCTTTAACCCCTCTGTGACCTTAGACGTACTATCCCGTCGAGGTGCCCTGGGCTTATCTGACCCTGGACGGGATAGTACGTCATAGCCGATCGGCCGCGCTCACGGGGGGAGCGCGGCCGATCGCGGCCGGGTGTCAGCTGCTTATCGCAGCTGACATCCGGCACTATGTGCCAGGAGCGGTCACGGACCGCCCCCGGCACATTAACCCCTGGCACACCGCGATCAAAGATGATCGCGATGTGCCGGCGGTGCAGGGAAGCACCGCGCAGGGAGGGGGCTCCCTGCGGGCTTCCCTGAGCCCCCCGCAGCAACGCGATGTGATCGCGTTGCTGCGAGGGTCTCCTCACCTCCCTCCCTGCTCGAGCCCCGGATCCAAGATGGCCGCGGATCCGGGTCCTGCAGGGAGGGAGGTGGCTTCACAGAGCCTGCTCAGAGCAGGCACTGTGAAGCAGCCTGCACTCCTATCAGATCAGTGATCTGACAGAGTGCTGTGCAAACTGTCAGATCACTGATCTGTGATGTCCCCCCCTGGGACAAAGTAAAAAAGTAAAAAAAAAAATTTTCCAAATGTGTAAAAAAAATAAAAAAAAATATTCCAAAATAATGAAAAAAAAAAAAAAAATATTATTCCCATAAATACATTTCTTCATCTAAATAAAAAAAAAAAAACAATAAAAGTACACATATTTAGTATCGCCGCGTCCGTAACGACCCGACCTATAAAACTGTCCCACTAGTTAACCCCTTCAGTAAACACCGTAAGAAAAAAAAAAAAAAAACGAGGCAAAAAACAACGCTTTATTATCATACCGCCGAACAAAAAGTGGAATAACACGCGATCAAAAGGACAGATATAAATAACCATGGTACCACTGAAAGCGTCATATTGTCCCGCAAAAAAAGAGCCGCCATACAGCATCATCAGCAAAAAAATAAAAAAGTTATAGTCCTGAGAATAAAGCGATGCAAAAATAATTATTTTTTCTGTAAAATAGTTTTTATCGTATAAAAGCACCAAACCATAAAAAAATGATATAAATGAGGTATCGCTGTAATCGTACTGACCCGAAGAATAAAACTGCTTTATCAATTTTACCAAACGCGGAACGCTATAAACGCCTCCCCCAATAGAAATTCATGAATAGCTGGCTTTTGGTCATTCTTCCTCACAAAAATCGGAATAAAAAGCGATAAAAAAATGTCACGTGCCCAAAAATGTTCAACTCGTCCCGCAAAAAACAAGACCTCACATGACTCTGTGGACCAAAATATGGAAAAATTATAGCTCTCAAAATGTGGTATTGCAAAAAATATTTTTTGCAATAAAAAGGGTCTTTCAGTGTGTGACGGCTGCCAATCATAAAAATCCGCTAAAAAACTCGCTATAAAAGTAAATCAAACCCCCCTTCATCACCCCCTTAGTTAGGGAAAAATAAAAAAAAATGTATTTATTTCCATTTTCCCATTAGGGCTAGGGTTAGGGCTAGGGTTAGGGCTAGGGCTAGGGTTAGGGCTAGGGTTAGGGCTAGGGTTAGGGCTAGGGTTAGGGCTAGGGCTAGGGTTAGGGTTAGGGCTAGGGTTAGGGCTAGGGTTAGGGCTAGGGCTAGGGCTAGGGTTAGGGCTAGGGTTAGGGCTAGGGCTAGGGTTAGGGTTAGGGCTAGGGTTAGGGCTAGGGTTAGGGCTAGGGTTAGGGCTAGGGTTAGGGCTAGGGCTAGGGTTAGGGTTAGGGCTAGGGTTAGGGCTAGGGTTAGGGCTAGGGTTAGGGTTAGGGCTAGGGTTAGGGTTAGGGCTAGGGTTAGGGCTAGGGTTAGGGTTAGGGTTGGGGCTACAGTTAGGGTTGGGGCTAAAGTTAGGGTTAGGGTTTAGATTACATTTACAGTTGGGAATAGGGTTGGGATTAGGGTTAGGGGTGTGTCAGGGTTAGAGGTGTGGTTAGGGTTACCGTTGGAATTAGGGTTAGGGGTGTGTTTAGATTAGGGTTTCAGTTATAATTGGGGGGTTTCCACTGTTTCGGCACATCAGGGGCTCTCCAAACACGACATGGCGTCCGATCTCAATTCCAGCCAATTCTGCGTTGAAAAAGTAAAACAGTGCTCCTTCCCTTCCGAGCTCTCCTGTGTGCCCAAACAGGGGTTTACCCCAACATATGGGGTATCAGCGTACTCAGGACAAATTGGACAACAACTTTTGTGGACCAATTTCTCCTGTTACCCTTGGGAAAATACAAAACTGGGGGCTAAAAAATAATTTTTGTGGGAAAACAAAAAGATTTTTTATTTTCACGGCTCTGCGTTATAAACTGTAGTGAAACACTTGGGGGTTCAAAGTTCTCACAACACATCTAGATAAGTTCATTGAGGGGTCTAGTTTCCAATATGGGGTCACTTGTGGGGGGTTTCTACTGTTTAGGTACATTAGGGGCTCTGCAAACGCAATGTGACGCCTGCAGACCAATCCATCTAAGTCTGCATTCCAAATGATGCTCCTTCCCTTCCGAGCCCTCCCATGCGCCCAAACGGTGGTTCCCCCCCACATATCGGGTATCAGCGTACTCAGGACAAATTGGACAACAACATTTAGGGTCCAATTTCTCCTGCTAACCTTGGAAAAATACAAAACTGGGGGCTAAAATATAATTTTTGTGGAAAAAAATTTTTTTTTATTTGCATGGCTCTGCGTTATAAACTGTAGTGAAATTCTTGGGGGTTCAAAGCTCTCACAACACATCAAGATGAGTTCCTTAGGGGGTCTACTTTCCAAAATGGTGTCACTTGTGGGGGGTTTCTACTGTTTAGGTACATTAGGGGCTCTGCAAACGCAATGTGACGCCTGCAGACCATTCCATCTAAGTCTGCATTCCAAATGGCGCTCCTTCCCTTCCGAACCCTCCCATGCGCCCAAACGGTGGTTCCCCCCCACATATGGGGTATCAGCGTACTCAGGACAAATTGGACAACAACTTTTGGGGTCCAATTTCTCCTGTTACCCTAGGGAAAATACAAAACTGGGGGCTAAAAAATAATTTTTGTGGGAAAAAAATTTTGTTTTATTTTTATAGCTCTGCATTATAAACTTCTGTGAAGCCCTTGGTGGGTCAAAGTGCTCACCACACATCCAGATAAGTTCCTTAGGGGGTCTACTTTCCAAAATGGTGTCACTTGTGGGGGGTTTCAATGTTTAGGCACATCAGTGGCTCTCCAAACGCAACATGGCGTCCCATCTCAATTCCTGTCAATTTTGCATTGAAAAGTCAAACGGCGCTCCTTCCCTTCCGAGCTCTCCCATGCGCCCAAACAGTGGTTTACTGCCACATATGGGGTATCAGCGTACTCGGGACAAATTGGACAACAACTTTTGAGGTCCAATTTCTTCTCTTACCCTTGGAAAAATAAAAAATTGGGGGCAAAAATATAATTTTTGTGAAAAAATATGATTTTTTATTTTTACGGTTCTGCATTATAAACTTCTGTGAAGCACTTGGTGGGTCAAAGTGCTCACCACACCTCTAGATAAGTTCCTTAGGGGGTCTACTTTCCAAAATGGTGTCACTTGTGGGGGGTTTCAATGTTTAGGCACATCAGTGGCTCTCCAAACGCAACATGGCGTCCCATCTCAATTTCTGTCAATTTTGCATTGAAAAGTCAAACTGCGCTCCTTCCCTTCCGAGCTCTCCCATGCGCCCAAACAGTGGTTTACTGCCACATATGGGGTATCAGCGTACTCAGGACAAATTGGACAACAACTTTTGAGGTCCAATTTCTTCTCTTACCCTTGGAAAAATAAAAAATTGGGGGCAAAAATATAATTTTTGTGAAAAAATATGATTTTTTATTTTTACGGTTCTGCATTATAAACTTCTGTGAAGCACTTGGTGGGTCAAAGTGCTCACCACACATCCAGATAAGTTCCTTAGGGGGTCTACTTTCCAAAATGGTGTCACTTGTGGGGGGTTTCAATGTTTAGGCACATCAGTGGCTCTCCAAACGCAACATGGCGTCCCATCTCAATTCCTGTCAATTTTGCATTGAAAAGTCAAATAGCGCTCCTTCCCTTCCGAGCTCTCCCATGCGCCCAAACAGTGGTTTACTGCCACATATGGGGTATCAGCGTACTCAGGACAAATTGGACAACAACTTTTTGGGTCCAATTTCTCCTGTTACCCTTGGTAAAATAAAACAAATTGGAGCTGAAGTAAATTTTTTGCGTAAAAAAGTTAAATGTTCATTTTTATTTAAACATTCCAAAAATTCCTATTAAACACCTGAAGGGTTAATAAACTTCTTGAATGTGGTTTTGAGCACCTTGAGGGGTGCAGTTTTTAGAATGGTGTCACACTTGGGCATTTTCTATCATATAGACCCCTCAAAATGACTTCAAATGAGACGTGGTCCCTAAAAAAAAATGGTGTTGTAAAAATGAGAAATTGCTGGTCAACTTTTAACCCTTATAACTCCCTAACAAAAAAAAAAATTGGTTCCAAAATTATGCTGATGTAAAGGAGACATGTGGGAAATGTTACTTATTAAGTATTTTGTGTGACATATCTCTGTGATTTAATTGCATAAATATTCAAAGTTTGAAAATTGCGAAATTTTCAAAATTTTCGCCAAATTTCCGTTTTTTTCACAAATAAACGCAGGTACTATCAAAGAAATTTTACCACTATCATGAAGTACAATATGTCACGAGAAAACAATGTCAGAATCACCAGGATCCGTTGAAGCGTTTCGGAGTTATAACCTCATAAAGGGACAGTGGTCAGAATTGTAAAAATTGGCCTGGTCATTAACGTGCAAACCACCCTTGGGGGTAAAGGGGTTAAGGGCTTCAGAGAGACCCTTTCTGAAGATTGCTGCCAGGGCACATTCATTCCCTTGAGTGAGCACAGACCACTTTCTAAACTTCTGACAATATATCTCTGCTTCATCCTGACCCTGACATAGAGCCAGCAAGATTTTCTCTGCCTGATCCACTGAATTAGGTTCGTCATAAAGCAATCCGAGCGCCAGGAAAAACGCATCTATATCACGCAATGCCGGATCTCCTGGCGCAAGGGAAAATGCCCAGTGTTGAGGGTCGCCACATAACAAGGAAATAATGATCCTTACTTGTTGAACAGGGTCACCTGAGGAGCGAGGTTTCAAAGCCAGAAACAATTTACAATTATTTTTGAAATTCAAGAACTTAGATCTATCACCAAAAAATAAATCAGGAATTGGAATCCTAGGCTCTGACATCGGATTCTGAACCACAAAATCTTGAATGTTTTGTACCCTTGTAGTGAGATTATCCATCCGAGAGGACAGACCTTGAATGTCCATGTCTACACCCGTGTTCTGAACCACCCAGAGGTAAAGGGGAAAAGTGAGTCAGAACACGCTGCAAAGAAAAAAAAATGGTCTCAGAGCTTCCCTTATCCCTCTATTGAGATGCATCAATACTTTTGGCCAGCTGTACTGTTATGATCCGGTGGTTAGGACAAATAATGGACGAGCTCTGGGACGTGGGAACTCTGCTGACCGCAATCCCTAAACCTATCAAAACACACTAGAAATAGCCGTGGATTGTGCCTAACGCTCCCTATGCAACTCGGCACAGCCTAATAAACTAGCTAGCCCTGAAGATAGAAAAATAAAGCCTACCTTGCCTCAGAGAAATTCCCCAAAGGAAAAGGCAGCCCCCCACATATAATGACTGTGAGTAAAGACGAAAATACAAACACAGAGATGAAATAGATTTAGCAAAGTGAGGCCCGACTTACTGAACAGACCGAGGATGTAAAGATACTTTGCGGTCAGCACAAAAACCTACAAAAGACCACGCAGAGAGTGCAGGGAAAATACCTTCCGCACCGACTCACGGTGCGGGAGGCGCCCCTCTGTGTCCCAGAGCTTCCAGCAAGCAAGGCAATATTGACAAAAGCAAGCTGGACAGAAAAAATAGCAAACAAGCAAAATAGCACAGAGGAACTTAGCTTCTGCTGGAGCAACAGGAACTCAGAACGATCCAGGAGAGAACTAGAGCCATAGTACAACATTGACAGCTGGCATGGGGCAAATATCTAAGTGGAGTTAAATAGAGCAGCCCACTAACGAATTAGCCTCGTCACCTGTGGAAGGAAACTCAGAAACACCCACAGGCACCAAAGAAAGTCCATGGACAGAACCAGCCGAAGTACCATTCATGACCACAGGAGGGAGCCTGACAACAGAATTCACAACACTGTGGGATCATTTGAAGAGGGCTGTCTATGCTCGGCGACCATCAAACTTAACTGAACTGGAATTGTTTTGTAAAGAGGAATGGTCAAAAATACCTTCATCCAGGATCAGGAACTCATTAAAGGCTACAGGAAGTGACTAGAGGCTGTTATTTTTGCAAAAGGAGGATCTACTAAATATTAATGTCACTTTTCTGGTGGGGTGCCCATACTTATGCACCTGTCAAATTTTGTTTGAATACAGATTGCACATTTTCTGTTAGTACAATAAAGCTCATTTCAAGGCAGAAACATTACTGTGTCCAACAGTTATTAGATACAGTGGGGCAAAAAAGTATTTAGTCAGTCAGCAATAGTGCAAGTTCCACCACTTAAAAAGATGAGAGGCGTCTGTAATTTACATCATAGGTAGACCTCAACTATGGGAGACAAACTGAGAAAAAAAAATCCAGAAAATCACATTGTCTGTTTTTTTATCATTTTATTTGCATATTATGGTGGAAAATAAGTATTTGGTCAGAAACAAATTTTCATCTCAATACTTTGTAATATATCCTTTGTTGGCAATGACAGAGGTCAAACGTTTTCTGTAAGTCTTCACAAGGTTGCCACACACTGTTGTTGGTATGTTGGCCCATTCCTCCATGCAGATCTCCTCTAGAGCAGTGATGTTTTTGGCTTTTCGCTTGGCAACACGGACTTTCAACTCCCTCCAAAGGTTTTCTATAGGGTTGAGATCTGGAGACTGGCTAGGCCACTCCAGGACCTTGAAATGCTTCTTACGAAGCCACTCCTTCGTTGCCCTGGCGGTGTGCTTTGGATCATTGTCATGTTGAAAGACCCAGCCACGTTTCATCTTCAATGCCCTTGCTGATGGAAGGAGGTTTGCACTCAAAATCTCACGATACATGGCCCCATTCATTCTTTCATGTACCCGGATCAGTCGTCCTGGCCCCTTTGCAGAGAAACAGCCCCAAAGCATGATGTTTCCACCACCATGCTTTACAGTAGGTATGGTGTTTGATGGATGCAACTCAGTATTCTTTTTCCTCCAAACACGACAAGTTGTGTTTCTACCAAACAGTTCCAGTTTGGTTTCATCAGACCATAGGACATTCTCCCAAAACTCCTCTGGATCATCCAAATGCTCTCTAGCAAACTTCAGACGGGCCCGGACATGTACTGGCTTAAGCAGTGGGACACGTCTGTCACTGCAGGATCTGAGTCCATGGTGGCGTAGTGTGTTACTTATGGTAGGCCTTGTTACATTGGTCCCAGCTCTCTGCAGTTCATTCACTAGGTCCCCCCGCGTGGTTCTGGGATTTTTGCTCACCGTTCTTGTGATCATTCTGACCCCACGGGGTGGGATTTTGCGTGGAGCCCCAGATCGAGGGAGATTATCAGTGGTCTTGTATGTCTTCCATTTTCTAATTATTGCTCCCACTGTTGATTTCTTCACTCCAAGCTGGTTGACTATTGCAGATTCAGTCTTCCCAGCCTGGTGCAGGGCTACAATTTTGTTTCTGGTGTCCTTTGACAGCTCTTTGGTCTTCACCATAGTGGAGTTTGGAGTCAGACTGTTTGAGGGTGTGCACAGGTGTCTTTTTATACTGATAACAAGTTTAAACAGGTGCCATTACTACAGGTAATGAGTGGAGGAAAGAGGAGACTCTTAAAGAAGAAGTTACAGGTCTGTGAGAGCCAGAAATCTTGATTGTTTGTTTCTGACCAAATACTTATTTTGCACCATAATATGCAAATAAAATGATAAAAAAACAGACAATGTGATTTTCTGGATTTTTTTTTTCTCAGTTTGTCTCCCATAGTTGAGGTCTACCTATGATGTAAATTACAGACGCCTCTCATCTTTTTAAGTGGTGGAACTTGCACTATTGCTGACTGACTAAATACTTTTTTGCCCCACTGTGTATGAAACGGAAATAGCTGTTGCAAAAAAAAAAAAAAAAATTTTTATAAAACATTAAGCTTAAGATTAATAGGGGTGCCCAAACTTTTTCATATAACTGTATATCTGGAGCATGTGTGACATGGCTTAGCACATTGCAACAATGCATACAGTTGGCAACTTGATACCATACAATTGTGAATGAGGTATATAGCATGCAATTACATGGAAACATTATGCAATTATTGCATACAAATGTTGCCATGATCACATGGCTCAGCATATTAAAAAATTTAAATGTTGGTGTTTTTTTAAATATAGCAACCCCAATGTTTTGTCAGAGCCATTTAGGTGCTGACTAATTTTAGTTTTTCAGCATTGTACATTTGGAGGAGTGGCTACATCTCTTTTGATTATGGACTGTATCCAACCACCTGTCCCAGATCATTTTTCAATTAAAGCAAAGTATTTTGGGATCCTTCTTTCTCCAAGTTCATTTTCTATCTAGTCTCAAACACAAGTGTCTGTTTAGTGTATGTCCCATTGAGTTGTTATAATGTAATTACAGTGTACCCTAAGAACCTCACATTTTTGCATGCAGCAATTGATAAAGAAAATAGACAATACAGCTATTATAATTCATAATTTGCCAATATGTTATGTTACTTGTTATGTGGCAGCTATATTACAGCTTTGTTTCAGCTAAAATAAATCAAGGCTGAGTCTGCAGATATTGTTAGAACGTTCTGTAAGATGCTGTTCTATAGATAAGGGTGCAGTCAGACTGCCGTATTACAACCCCTGGCAAAAATTATGTAATCACCGTGCTTGGAGGATGTTCATTCAGTTGTTTAATTTTGTAGAAAAAAAGCAGATCACAGACTCATAATTGAGTGACTCCATAATTTTTCCCTATGCTTGGTTAAAAAAGTAATCATTACTGACTACCACATTTTTTGTTCTTGATTTCTTTTAGTTTTTCTTAAAGCCAGAAAGTTGCCATTTGAAATGACTTTTGTTTTGTGCCATGTCTGTGATCTGCTTTTTTTCTACAAAATTAAACAACTGAATGAACATCCTCTAAGGCCGGTGATTCCATAATTTTTTCCAGGGGTTGTACTTGCGCAATGATTTCATCAAAATCCTCGGACTGCCGTCGGCTCTCCTGACCTGATAATGACAGCTGCATAGAAATACTGTACATGCTGTCAAGCTCAGGTCAGGAGGACAGATGGCCACTCCGAGGATTGCAAATAAGGCCTCCTTCACACGTCTTGATAATACCGGTACTGGAAAAATCAGTTCTAGTGCTATCCGTGTCAGTGTGTCTGTGTGCATCCGTACGCTGTCCGTGTGCAGCATAATTATGACACATACCGGCACCTTGGAAAAAGCAGTACAGTTCGCGCTGTTCCCACCTGCCGAGTGCTGAAGGCAGCTCTCATCATTGTTCCCTGGTCTCCCTGATATCAGCGCGACCAGGCAATGCAGATGAAATAAAATAAATGAATCAAAAGTCAAGTTGGCAACCCTGCACCCGCAACAGAGAAGGAAAGGAGAAACTGGTAAGAAATCTCACCTCCAGTACAGGTGAAAACTTTCACCACTTGTACTGAAGACACTGATGTGTGAAGGAGGCCTAGTACCGTAGCCTGACTGAACCCTTAGATTTACTCACAGAAACAAGACGCCCCAAATTGTTTTGCCACAGAACTAATTTTGAAAATTAATAATTCTTTATGTTTTGCTTATGAATTTTGTAATTATTGCTGATGTCCAACATTTTGATTTAAGTACTGCATTCTTTTGGAAAAAGTCAGATCCATCTCTTATATTTATAAGTATCCTGCATATGTCTATCTCTTTTAATTGTAACTTTACTTTAAATAAATCTTCCTTTTATTTAAATAACCTGTGAAAATCAGAACTCTGCATAAAAATATAGATTTTTGCTGATCTAATTTGAAGAAGCGGGCATATCCATCAGTAGGGTTGAGCGACCTTGACCTTTTTAGAGTCGAGTCGTGTTTCGCGAAACGCGACTATCTTAGAAGTCGAGTCGAGTGGAATCGGCCGATTATCGCGAAAAGTCGGGTATCGCCCGAAACACGAAACCCAATGCAAGTCAATGGGGGAGCATAGTCGGCAGTGAGTGGAGGCCAGGAAAACACCTACACTGCCCATTTTAATGGCAAAAACATCCATTCTTTTTACTGAAGCTTGTCAATCGTAATTTAGCTTATAATAATTGGAAGGCATTTGAAATTGGGGGTCATTTGGCTAAAGTTGTGGGGGGTAGGGCTGGTTCAAGTAATTAGTGGGCCCAGGAAATCTGGAACGCGTCACGGCAGTGGAGCAGGGAGAGGAAAGTATTTCAACTTTGCAAGTGCTGTGATCCTGAGCAAGCAGGGGGGGCCCACTCGTTGGCACTGGCACTGGCACAGGGCCCCTCAAAGTACAGCGGTGTGTTTGCACGGCGGGGGCGCCTCCCACCGGCAGCAACACTTTTGCGTACTATGAGAGGCCCTGTGCCAGTGACGTCGCCAACTAGTATTCCTCCCCCCACCTGATGAAGGAACCTGCACTTTCATCTGCACCTTCCTCTTTGTCCCCGTGTAAGGTGGTATGGTATGCGGGAAGAGGAACCTGACTTTCAGCAGGGTCACAATCTTGCTGTGTAGCGTGCATGGGGAATTTAGCGTTATGGGTCAATGTACCAGCAGACTCATCTATCACTGGCTGGGCAATGGGCAGGATGAGGAGGAAACACAGATATAGGCCCAAAGAATAAAGTGGGCTAAATGCAGTTCAAAATTGGTAACACAGGACTAACCAGGGGGCATTGCAGTGGAGGACAACTGGAATGAGAGGCTGACACAGAGAGTAGGCCCAAATCAGTAAGTAGTCGAAATGCAGTTCAAAATTGGCAACCATAGTAAACAGGCGGCACAGCTTTGTTCAGTGGAGGAGAACAGCAAGGAGTGGCAGACACCGATAGTAGGCCCCAACCCAACTAGTAGGCCAAATGCAGTCTAACATTAACAACTACTTAACGAGAGCCTGAAAATGGAATTTCAGGACAGGAAACCAGGAGAACAGCAAGGAGTGGCAGACACCGATAGTAGGCCCAACCCAACTAGTACGCCAAATGCAGTTGTTCCATTTAACCACAATTTAATGAGAGCCTGAACATAGAAGCTCAGGAAAGGCAACCTGGAGAACACCTTGTAGTGTAACACACCATCTCTCTACACCCCATACCCAATTTGTAGGCCTAATGCAGTGTAGTTTCCAACAACTACTAAACGAGAGCAGGAAGATCGAAGCAATGGCGAGGAAACCTGGGGAACACCTTGGAGTGGAACACACCATTTCTCTACACCCCATACCCAATTTGTAGGCCTAATGCACTGTAGTTTCCAACAACTACTAAACGAGAGCATTAAGATCGCAGCAATGGCGAGGAAACCTGGGGAACACCTTGGAGTGGAACACACCATCTCTCTACACCCCATACCCAATTTGTAGGCCTAATGCACTGTAGTTTCCAACAACTACTAAACGAGAGTCGGAAGACCGAAGCAATGTGGATGAAACCTGGGGAACACCTTGGAGTGTAACACACCCTCTCTCTACACCCCATACCCAATTTGTAGGCCTAATGCAGCGTAGTTTCCAACAACTACTAAACGAGAGCATTAAGATCGAAGCAATGGCGAGGAAACCTGGGGAACACCTTGGAGTGGAACACACCATCTCTCTACACCCCATACCCAATTTGTAGGCCTAATGCACTGTAGTTTCCATCAACTACTAAACGAGAGCAGGAAGATCGAAGCAATGGAGAGGAAACCTGGGGAACACCTTGGAGTGTAACACACCATCTCTCTACACCCCATACCCAATTTGTAGGCCTAATGCAGTGTAGTTTCCAACAACTACTAAACGAGAGCAGGAAGATCGAAGCAATGGCGAGGAAACCTGGGGAACACCTTGGAGTGGAACACACCATCTCTCTACACCCCATACCCAATTTGTAGGCCTAATGCACTGTAGTTTCCAACAACTACTAAACGAGAGCATTAAGATCGCAGCAATGGCGAGGAAACCTGGGGAACACCTTGGAGTGGAACACACCATCTCTCTACACCCCATACCCAATTTGTAGGCCTAATGCACTGTAGTTTCCAACAACTACTAAACGAGAGCATTAAGATCGCAGCAATGGCGAGGAAACCTGGGGAACACCTTGGAGTGGAACACACCATCTCTCTACACCCCATACCCAATTTGTAGGCCTAATGCACTGTAGTTTACAACAACTACTAAACGAGAGCAGGAAGATCGAAGCAATGGAGAGGAAACCTGGGGAACACCTTGGAGTGTAACACACAGTCTCTCTACACCCCATACCCAATTTGTAGGCCTAATGCAGTGTAGTTTCCAACAACTACTAAACGAGAGCAGGAAGATCGAAGCAATGGCGAGGAAACCTGGGGAACACCTTGGAGTGGAACACACCATCTCTCTACACCCCATACCCAATTTGTAGGCCTAATGCACTGTAGTTTCCAACAACTACTAAACGAGAGCATTAAGATCGAAGCAATGGAGAGGAAACCTGGGGAACACCTTGGAGTGTAACACACCGTCTCTCTACACCCCATACCCAATTTGTAGGCCTAATGCAGTGTAGTTTCCAACAACTACTAAACGAGAGCATTAAGATCGCAGCAATGGCGAGGAAACCTGGGGAACACCTTGGAGTGGAACACACCATCTCTCTACACCCCATACCCAATTTGTAGGCCTAATGCACTGTACTTTCCAACAACTACTAAACGAGAGCAGGAAGATCGAAGCAATGGAGAGGAAACCTGGGGAACACCTTGGAGTGTAACACACCGTCTCTCTACACCCCATACCCAATTTGTAGGCCTAATGCAGTGTAGTTTCCAACAACTACTAAACGAGAGCATTAAGATCGCAGCAATGACGAGGAAACCTGGGGAACACCTTGGAGTGGAACACACCATCTCTCTACACCCCATACCCAATTTGTAGGCCTAATGCACTGTACTTTCCAACAACTACTAAACGAGAGCAGGAAGATCGAAGCAATGGAGAGGAAACCTGGGGAACACCTTGGAGTGTAACACACCGTCTCTCTACACCCCATACCCAATTTGTAGGCCTAATGCACTGTAGTTTCCAACAACTACTAAACGAGAGCAGGAAGATCGAAGCAATGGTGAGGAAACCTGGGGAACACCTTGGAGTGGAACACACCATCTCTCTACACCCCATACCCAATTTGTAGGCCTAATGCACTGTACTTTCCAACAACTACTAAACGAGAGCAGGAAGATCGAAGCAATGGAGAGGAAACCTGGGGAACACCTTGGAGTGTAACACACCGTCTCTCTACACCCCATACCCAATTTGTAGGCCTAATGCAGTGTAGTTTCCAACAACTACTAAACGAGAGCATTAAGATCGCAGCAATGGCGAGGAAACCTGGGGAACACCTTGGAGTGGAACACACCATCTCTCTACACCCCATACCCAATTTGTAGGCCTAATGCACTGTAGTTTCCAACAACTACTAAACGAGAGCAGGAAGATCGAAGCAATGGAGAGGAAACCTGGGGAACACCTTGGAGTGTAACACACCGTCTCTCTACACCCCATACCCAATTTGTAGGCCTAATGCAGTGTAGTTTCCAACAACTACTAAACGAGAGCAGGAAGATCGAAGCAATGGCGAGGAAACCTGGGGAACACCTTGGAGTGGAACACACCATCTCTCTACACCCCATACCCAATTTGTAGGCCTAATGCACTGTAGTTTCCAACAACTACTAAACGAGAGCATTAAGATCGCAGCAATGGCGAGGAAACCTGGGGAACACCTTGGAGTGGAACACACCATCTCTCTACACCCCATACCCAATTTGTAGGCCTAATGCACTGTAGTTTCCAACAACTACTAAACGAGAGCATTAAGATCGCAGCAATGGCGAGGAAACCTGGGGAACACCTTGGAGTGGAACACACCATCTCTACACCCCAGACCCAACTTGTAGGCCGAATGCAGTGTTGTTTTCAACAACTACTTAAGAAGAGCCTGAAGATCAAAGCTCAGAAAAGGCAACGCGGGGAACACCTTGGAGCGGCAGACACTGGTAGTAGGCTGTAAACCCCAAATTTTGGTCAATGGAGTTTATGAAATGTTCCAGGGGTACACAGGCAGCATTGGTGTGGTAAGCGGAGGACAATTTATATTTGGGACTGCAGACAGACTTTGTAGGCTGTCCCCTGTGGACCATGCATCCACAACATTAACCCAGTGCGCCGTAATGGACATCTAACCTTTCGTGGACATGCCTACTGGTCCATGCATCTGTTGTCAGGTGCACCTTTCTACTATTAGATAGCCAGAGAGCATGGACAATGCAGATTTTTACATGATGCTGTAGTGCTGGGATGGCTGTTCTCGCAAAAGAAGTGACGACTGGGTAGCTCTTACCGTGGTACAGCGTAGTCCATCTGGGCTTTATAATTGTAAAATAGAGAATAAAAATTGGCTGTATGCACTTTAAAATAGGTTACAGGGGTACACGGGCGGCAGTGGTCTGGTCAGTGTAGTTGTAGTAGAACGAAGGGACCGCAGACAGGCTTCGAAGGCCTAACATAACAAATTGGACAGGCTGTAGGCACTTTTACATTGGTTCCAGGGGTACACGGGCAGCAGTACAATGGTCAGTGGAGGCCAAGTGGAAGGAGGGACCGCAGACAGGCTTCGAAGGCCTAACATAAAAAAATATTGGGCTGTAGGCACTTTTAAATAGGTTCCAGGGGTACACGGGCAGCAGTAGACTGGTCAGTGTAGTAGTAGTAGAAAGAACGGGCCGCAGACAGGCTTCGAAGGCCTAACATAAAAAAATATTGGGCTGTAGGCACTTTAACATTGGTTCCAGGGGTACACGGGCAGCAGTGGTCTGGTCAGTGTAGTAGTAGTAGAAAGAAGGGACTGCAGACAGGCTTCGAAGGCCTAACATAACAAAATTGGGCTGTTGGCAATTTAAAATCGGTTCCAGGGGTACACGGGCAGCAGTACAATGGTCAGTGGAGGACTAGTGGAAGGAGGGACCGCAGATAGGCTTCGAAGGCCTAACATAACAAAAATAGGGGTGCAGGCAATTTAACATTGGTTCCAGGGGTACACGGGCAGCAGTGGTCTGGTCAGTGTAGTAGTAGTAGAAAGAAGGGACTGCAGACAGGCTTCGAAGGCCTAACATAACAAAATTGGGCTGTTGGCAATTTAAAATTGGTTCCAGGGGTACATGGCAGCAGTACAATGGTCAGTGGAGGCCTAGTGGATGGAGGGACCGCAGACAGGCTTCGAAGGCCTAACATAACAAAAATAGGGGTGCAGGCAATTTAACATTGGTTCCAGGGGTACACGGGCAGCAGTGGTCTGGTCAGTGTAGTAGTAGTAGAAAGAAGGGACTGCAGACAGGCTTCGAAGGCCTAACATAACAAAATTGGGCTGTTGGCAATTTAAAATTGGTTCCAGGGGTACACGGGCAGCAGTACAATGGTCAGTGGAGGCCTAGTGGAAGGAGGGACCGCAGACAGGCTTCAAAGGCCTAACATAACAAAAATAGGGGTGCAGGCAATTTAACATTGGTTCCAGGGGTACACGGGCAGCAGTGGTCTGGTCAGTGTAGTAGAAAGAAGGGACTGCAGACAGGCTTCGAAGGCATAACATAACAAAATTGGGCTGTTGGCAATTTAAAATTGGTTCCAGGGGTACACGGGCAGCAGTACAATGGTCAGTGGAGGACTAGTGGAAGGAGGGACCGCAGACAGGCTTCGAAGGCCTAACATAACAAAAATAGGGGTGCAGGCAATTTAACATTGGTTCCAGGGGTACACGGGCAGCAGTGGTCTGGTCAGTGTAGTAGTAGTAGAAAGAAGGGACTGCAGACAGGCTTCGAAGGCCTAACATAACAAAATTGGGCTGTTGGCAATTTAAAATTGGTTCCAGGGGTACACGGGCAGCAGTACAATGGTCAGTGGAGGCCTAGTGGAAGGAGGGACCGCAGACAGGCTTCGAAGGCCTAACATAACAAAAATGTCAATACAATGGTATTGTCAGTGCCAGGCATTGAAGGATGTCAGCGCATAGACTAAACATTGGTGGAGCTGTGAGAGATAATTTTGCAAGTGGTAGAGCACTGTTTGAGCTGGGGGGGGAACTGTCTTGTGGCCGGCGGTACAGGCCCAGGGCCCCTCATATTACAACGGTGTGTCTGACGTCGGGTGCGCACCACCACCGCCAGAGACACTTTATTGTACTATGAGGGACCCAGTGGCAGTGCCGTCGACCAAAAGCGGGCACACCCACCTCTTCAGAAAAAAAACAGCACTCTCACGGGTGCTGGCGCCAAGTGGCGATACCACGGCCCCATGTGGGGAGTTTGGCCATTTAGGGAGGTGTAAACATGTCGTATGCTGGACAATCAGGTGCAGCAAATTACGATATTGGAAAAGTCATTCATAATAGTCCACAGGCAAGACCTTTTCATAGGAAAGCTAGGTGTCAGCCGGGCAAGGTGGGGCAAAAGATTTCGAAATCCAGTTGTGGTTAATTTTAATGAAGGTTAGATCATCTACATTTTGGGTAGCCAGACGAGTCCTTTTTTCTGTTAGTATTGAACCTGCAGCACTGAATACTCTTTCTGATAGGACACTAGCTGCCGGGCAAGCAAGCTCCTGCAATGCATATTCTGCCAATTCTGGCCAGGTGTCTAATTTGGATGCCCAGTAATCAAATGGGAATGACGGTTGAGGGAGAACGTCGATAAGGGATGAAAAATAGTTTGTAACCATACTGGACAAATGTTGTCTCCTGTCACTTTGAATTGATGCTGCAGTACCTGTCCTGTCTGCGGTCATAGCAAAATCACTCCACAACCTGGTCAGAAAACCCCTCTGGCCAACGCCACTTCTGATTTCTGCCCCTCTAACACCTCTGGTCTGCTGGCCCCTGCAGCTCGTGTGAGAACGATCACGGGCACTGTGTGCAGGGAATGCCAGAAGCAAACGGTCAACAAGAGTTGATTGTTTGGTTGCTAATATTAGTTCCAAGTTCTCATGTGGCATTATATTTTGCAATTTGCGAGGATCAAGGAGGCAGGCCAACCAGTAATCGTCATCGTTCATCATTTTAGTAATGCGTGTGTCCCTTTTGAGGATACGTAAGGCATAATCCGCCATGTGGGCCAAAGTTCCAGTTCTCAAATCTGCGGTTGTGCTTGGTTGAGGGGCAGTTTCAGGCAAATCCACGTCACTTGTGTCCCTCAAAAAACCAGAACCCGGCCTTGCCGCGCCAACAATTTCCAGTGGCCCCGGAAAAGCTTCCTCATTAAAAATATAATCATCCCCATCATCCTCCTCGTCCTCCTCCTCCTCTTCGCCCGCTACCTCGTCCTGTACACTGCCCTGGCCAGACAATGGCTGACTGTCATCAAGGCTTTCCTCTTCCTCAGCTGCAGACACCTGATCCTTTATGTGCGTCAAACTTTGCATCAGCAGACGCATTAGGGGGATACTCATGCTTATTATGGCGTTGTCTGCACTAACCAGCCGTGTGCATTCCTCAAAACACTGAAGGACTTGACACATGTCTTGAATCTTCGACCACTGCACACCTGACAACTCCATGTCTGCCATCCTACTGCCTGCCCGTGTATGTGTATCCTCCCACAAAAACATAACAGCCCGCCTCTGTTCGCACAGTCTCTGAAGCATGTGCAGTGTTGAGTTCCACCTTGTTGCAACGTCTATGATTAGGCGATGCTGGGGAAGGTTCAAAGAACGCTGATAGGTCTGCATACGGCTGGAGTGTACGGGCGAACGGCGGATATGTGAGCAAAGTCCACGCACTTTGAGGAGCAGGTCGGATAACCCCGGATAACTTTTCAGAAAGCACTGCACCAGCAGGTTTAAGGTGTGAGCCAGGCAAGGAATGTGTTTCAGTTGGGAAAGGGAGATGGCAGCCATGAAATTCCTTCCGTTATCACTCACTACCTTGCCTGCCTCAAGATCTACAGTGCCCAGCCACGACTGCGTTTCTTTCAAGAACTCGGACAGAACTTCCGCGGTGTGTCTGTTGTCGCCCAAACACTTCATAGCCAATACAGCCTGCTGACGTTTGCCAGTAGCTGCCCCATAATGGGAGACCTGGTGTGCAACAGTGGCAGCTGCGGATGGAGTGGTTGTGCGACTGCGGTCTGTGGACAAGCTCTCGCTTCTGCAGGAGGACGAGGAGGAGGAGGAGGGGGTGCGAACGGCTACAGCCAACTGTTTCCTAGACCGTGGGCTAGGCAGAACTGTCCCAAAATTGCTGTCCCCTGTGGACCCTGCATCCACAACATTCACCCAGTGTGCCGTGATGGACACGTAACGTCCCTGGCCATGCCTACTGGTCCATGCATCTGTTGTCAGGTGCACCTTTGTGCTCACAGATTGCCTGAGTGCATGGACGATGCGCTCTTTAACATGCTGGTGGAGGGCTGGGATGGATTTTCTGGAAAAAAAAGTGTCGACTGGGTAGCTCGTAGCGTGGTACAGCGTAGTCCATCAGGGCTTTGAAAGCTTCGCTTTCAACTAACCGGTAGGGCATCATCTCTAACGAGATTAGTCTAGCTATGTGGGCGTTCAAACCCTGTGTACGCGGATGCGAGGCTAAGTACTTCCTTTTTCTAACCATAGTCTCATGTAGGGTGAGCTGGACTGGAGAGCTGGAGATCGTGGAACTAGCGGGGGTGCCGGTGGACATGGCAGACTGAGAGACGGTGGGAGATGGTATTGTTGCCGCCGGTGCCCTAGATGCAGTTTTTCCTACTACGAAACTGGTGATTCCCTGACCCTGACTGCTTTGGCCTGGCAAAGAAACCTGCACAGATACTGCAGGTGGTGCGGAAAATGGTGGCCCTACACTGCCGGAAGGGATGTTGCGTTGATGACTAGCTTCATTGGCCGAGGGTGCTACAACCTTAAGGGACGTTTGGTAGTTAGTCCAAGCTTGCAAATGCATGGTGGTTAAATGTCTATGCATGCAACTTGTATTGAGACTTTTCAGATTCTGCCCTCTGCTTAAGGTAGTTGAACATTTTTGACAGATGACTTTGCGCTGATCAATTGGATGTTGTTTAAAAAAATGCCAGACTGCACTCTTTCTAGCATCGGATACCTTTTCAGGCATTGCAGACTGAGCTTTAACCGGATGGCCACGCTGTCCTCCAACAGGTTTTGGCTTTGCCACGCGTTTTGGGCAAGATACGGGCCCGGCAGATGGAACCTGTTGCGATGTTGATGCCTGCTGCGGCCCCTCCTCCTCCGCTTCAGAACTGCTGCCGCCTGCACCCTGTTCCCCCAATGGCTGCCAATCGGGGTCAAGAACTCGGTCATCTATTACCTCTTCTTGTAGCTCGTGTGCAACTTCGTCTGTGTCACCGTGTCGGTCGGTGGTATAGCGTTCGTGATGGGGCAACATAGTCTCATCAGGGTCTGATTCTTGATCATTACCCTGCGAGGGCAATGTTGTGGTCTGAGTCAAAGGACCAGCATAGTAGTCTGGCTGTGGCTGTGCATCAGTGCACTCCATGTCAGATTCAACTTGTAATGGGCATGGACTGTTAACTGCTTCACTTTCTAAGCCAGGGATGGTATGTGTAAAGAGCTCCATGGAGTAACCCGTTGTGTCGCCTGCTGCATTCTTCTCTGTTGTTGTTTTTGCTGAAGAGGACAAGGAAGCGACTTGTCCCTGACCGTAAACATCCACTAACGACGCGCTGCTTTTACATTTACCAGTTTCACGAGAGGAGGCAAAAGAGCTAGAGGCTGAGTCAGCAAGATAAGCCAAAACTTGCTCTTGCTGCTCCGGCTTTAAAAGCGGTTTTCCTACTCCCAGAAAAGGGAGCGTTCGAGGCCTTGTGTAGCCAGACGACGAACCTGGCTCCACAGCTCCAGACTTAGGTGCAATATTTTTTTTCCCACGACCACCTGATGCTCCACCACTACCACTACCTTCATTACCAGCTGACAATGAACGCCCCCGGCCACGACCTCTTCCACCAGACTTCCTCATTGTTTTAAAAACGTAACCAAACTAACGGTATTTGTTGCTGTCACACAACTTACACGGTGAGCTATAACTTCAGTATGATTTAGCTACCCCTTTACAGGTGGGTGAGACCACAACGAAAATCAGGCACAATGTTACACACTGTTTTTGGTGGCACCAAATGAGAGAGATGCCACACACGCAGGACTGTCACTGAAGCACAAATGTAAATATTAATCTCCCACTGTTTTTTTTTAATTTTTATTTTTTTTTTCAGGGAGACTTTAGAAACAAAATAAAATAAAATGATTTTTTCAGGAAGAATTTAGAAACCAAATAAAATAAAATGATTTCTTCAGGGAGAATTTAGAAAACAAATAAAACAAAAAATAGGCTTTCTATGGCCCACTGAGTGAGAGATGACGCGCACAGGAGTCAGGAGTGGCACACAAGCCCAGAGGCCAATATTTTTCTCCCAATGATTGATGTAGTGATTTTTTCAGATTGATTTTGGAACCCAAATCAAGCTACAAAAATAATAGGCTTTCTATGGCCCACAATTGGAGAGAGAGAGAGAGATGGCACACCCAGGAGTCAAGACTGGCACACAAGCAGAAAGGGCAATATTAATCTCCCACAGTTTTTTTTTTTTTTTCAGGGAGACTTTAGAAAAAAAAAAATAGAATAAAATGATTTTTTCAGGAAGAATTTAGAAACCAAATAAAATAAAATGATTTTTTCAGGGAGAATTTAGAAAACAAATAAAACAAAAAATAGGCTTTCTATGGCCCACTGAGTGAGAGATGACGCACACAGGAGTCAGGAGTGGCACACAAGCCCAGAGGCCAATATTTTTCTCCCAATGATTGATGTAGTGATTTTTTCAGGTAGATTTTGGAACCCAAATCAAGCAAAAAAAATAATAGGCTTTCTATGGCCCACAATTGGAGAGAGAGAGAGAGATGGCACACCCAGGAGTCAAGACTGGCACACAAGCAGAAAGGGCAATATTAATCTCCCACTGATTTTTTTTTTTTTTTTCAGGGAGACTTTAGAAAAAAAAAATAATAGAATAAAATGATTTTTTCAGGAAGAATTTCGAAACCAAATAAAATAAAATGATTTTTTCAGGGAGAATTTAGAAAACAAATAAAACAAAAAATAGGCTTTCTATGGCCCACTGAGTGAGAGATGACGCACACAGGAGTCAGGAGTGGCACACAAGCCCAGAGGCCAATATTTATCTCCCACTGATTGATTTATTGATTTTTTCAGGTAGAATTTAGAACCCAAATCAACCAAAAAAATAAATAGGCTTTCTATGGCTCACTATCTGAGGGAGAGAGATGGCACGCTTAGGACTGGCACACAAGCCCAAAGGCCAATATTAATCTCCCTTTTTTTTTTTTTTTTTTCAGGGAAAATTTATAAACCCAATAAAAAAAATAATAAATAGGCTTTCTATGGCCCACTATCTGAGAGAGAGAGAGAGATGGCACGCTTAGGACTGGCACACAAGTCCAAAGGCCAATATTAATCTCCCACTTTTTTTTTTTTTTTCAGGGAAAATTTATAAACCCAATAAAAAAAATAATAAATAGGCTTTCTATGGCCCACTATCTGAGAGAGAGAGATGGCACGCTTAGGACTGGCACACAAGCCCAAAGGCCAATATTAATCTCCCTTTTTTTTTTCAGGGAGAATTTATAAAACCAAAAAAAAAAAAAAAAAAAGGCTTTCTATGGCCCACTATTTGTGAGAGAGATGGCACGCTCAGGACTGGCACACAAGCCCAGAGGCCAATATTAATCTCCCACTTTTTTTTTTTTTTTCAGGGAAAATTTATAAACCCAATAAAAAAAATAATAAATAGGCTTTCTATGGCCCACTATCTGAGAGAGAGAGATGGCACGCTTAGGACTGGCACACAAGCCCAAAGGCCAATATTAATCTCCCTTTTTTTTTTCAGGGAGAATTTATAAAACCAAAAAAAAATAAATAAATAGGCTTTCTATGGCCCACTATTTGTGAGAGAGATGGCACGCTTAGGACTGGCACACAAGCCCAAAGGCCAATATTAATCTCCCACTGATTGATTTATTGATTTTTTCAGGTAGAATTTAGAACCCAAATAAAGCAAAAAAAAATAGGCTTTCTATGGCCCACTGAGTGAGTGATGATGCACACAGGAGTCAGGAGTGGCACACAAGCCCTGAGGCCAATATTTTTCTCCCACTGATTGATGTAGTGATTTTTTCAGGTAGATTTTGGAACCCAAATCAAGCAAAAAAATAAATAGGCTTTCTATGGCCCACTGACTGAGAGATGGCACACACAGGAGTCAGGAGTGGCACACAAGCCCTGAGGCCAATATTTTTCTCCCACTGATTGATGTAGTGATTTTTTCAGGTAGATTTTAGAACCCAAATCAAGCAAAAAAATAAATAGGCTTTCTATGGCCCACTGAGTGAGAGATGGCACAGACAGGGATGGCACTCTAGCAGAAATGCCAATCTTAATCTCCCACCAAAAAAAAGGAACTGTCCTTCAATTACTATCTCCCTGCAGTAATCTCAGCCAGGTATGGCAGGCAGCAATAAGGAGTGGACTGATGCACAAATTAAATAAAAAGTGTGGACAAACAAACAAGATAGCTGTGCAGAAAGGAAGGAACAAGAGGATTTGTGCTTTGAAAAAAGCAGTTGGTTTGCACAGCGGCGTACACACAGCAATGCAGCTATCAGGGAGCCTTCTAGGGCAGCCCAATGAGCTACAGCGCTGAGAAAAAAAAAAAAAAATGTAGCTTCCACTATCACTGCACACCGAAGGTGGTGTTGGACAGTGCAAATCGCTACAGCACAAGCGGTTTGGTGGTTAATGGACCCTGCCTAACGCTATCCCTGCTTCTGACGAAGCGGCAGCAACCTCTCCCTAAGCTCAGATCAGCAGCAGTAAGATGGCGGTCGGCGGGAACGCCCCTTTATAGCCCCTGTGACGCCGCAGACAGCAAGCCAATCACTGCAATGCCCTTCTCTAAGATGGTGGGGACCAGGACCTATGTCATCACGCTGCCCACACTCTGCGTTTACCTTCATTGGCTGAGAAATGGAGCTTTTCGCGTCATTGAAACGCGACTTTGGCGCGAAAGTCGCGTACCGCATGGCCGACCCCGCACAGGGGTCGGATCGGGTTTCATGAAACCCGACTTTGCCAAAAGTCGGCGACTTTTGAAAATGAACGACCCGTTTCGCTCAACCCTATCCATCAGCCCTGGTTCTCTTGGCAACCCAGCAACCCAAACAGGAAGATCTACAGGATGGTCAAAAGCGTCCACAGGTGAAAATTCTTACCAGAATTTCCTTTCCTTCTCTGCTGTGGGTGCACGGTTGCCAACATGACTTGTTATTTATTTATTTTATTTGCTTGACAGCTTATCAACAAATCAAGGCCAAGCAATATTTTTTTACTTACACCTTGGAAAACTATAATAAATCATTATGATTATAAGTGCTACATGTTTACAGCCCAAAATTCTGATACGAAGACATTAGCTGCACTCACTGTAAACTGTGCAATAATGATAATTACAGTCAAAATAAGTTGCATAAGTTTCTTCAGCTTCAAAAATTTCACAGATGCCTCAAATGTTTTTATGGACAAGGCAAAAAGTGCCCTATTTTTATGGAAAGTCCAGGAATTTCTGGATGGTTGATGGCAATCCTGTGTGGGATAATGCCAATCTCTCTCACAGGTGACTCTTAACTTTCCTTTACATGTTTGTACTCTTGTATGTGTTTGTTTGTGTCCTACTAACTGGTTGTAAAGTGTGAAATTGGCACAATCCTTGCACACTGTGGCCGTGAGGGAGGTATCTATAGGCTATACCCAGCAATACAGAAGGAAAAAGCAGATAGAGAAACTGAGGATGAAAGGGCTGAGCTAGATAATGGTGAATTGCTGTATCAGCACCAAAGAACAAACAAGCCAGCAGTTAAACATGAGATGGGGGGAACGTATTCCAGACAGGTCCTAGCTAAAGTTTCTGCAAAGTCAGTATTAGCAATTCCCCAGAGTTCTTGGGTGACCACTAAAAAAATGAGAAAACAAGCCCAAATGACTGTACAACAATTGGCTGAGATAAAACAGAGTCAAGAGCAGGGGTGTCAAACTGCATTCCTCGAGGGCTGCAAACAGGTCATGTTTTCAGGATTTCCTTGTACTGCACAGGTGATAATTTAATCACCTACACAAATAATGAGTTGGTGATTAAATTATCACCTGTGCAATACAAGGAAATCCTGAAAACATGACCTGTTTGCAGCCTTCGAGGAATGCAGTTTGACACCCCTGGTCAAGAGGATACTGAATCAGGTGCATTTCAGTAAATTTGCTGTCCCTCTAAGCCACCTGTCATACTGCTTCAGTAAGTGCCTCCAATGAAGGTGTTGGTGCCATAGTTATCTAGAACTGGTGGGTCCATAGTTACCAGTGAACTTAGGGCTATAATGAAAGAAACTCCTCCTTGATAAAAACAATATGGTTTTCTGAGCACCTCAAATTTGTATGAACTTTCCACAACCTGCCTAAAACCTTTGCTCGTAATCTATGTGCATATTAATATTTGCATAATGTAATAATATATTATATATATGCACATTGAGTATTGAGCAAAAGTCTTAGGCGGATGTGGAAAAAATGCTACAAAGTAAGAATGCTTTCAAAAATAGAAGCATTCAAATTCTTTCAGCAACAAAATGCAATAAATGAACAAGGGAGGAATGTAAATCACATCAATATTTAGTGTTACCTACATTTGCCTTCAAAACATTATCAATTTCTGTACTTGAAATTGCACACAATTTTTTAAGGAAGTGGGCAGGAAGGTTATAAAAAAAGCCATTCCACCATATCAAGGTGAGCCTATTTGGGATGGTCTTAGCATCTAGTATTAAAACCTTACCATTTGTCAAGTGACATTCATGTGAATAAGGGCTGAGAAGGCCTGAGACCCAGCTAATGAACAAATAAAAAATAAACTGAAATCTTTTCGGGTGGAAAAAAATATAAAGAACTAAAACAATGTGGTTGCATAAATATGTACATTCTTAACACCTTAACGGCCACTGATACGCCTTTTAACGGCGGTAGGTAAGGGTACTTAAACCACAGTGCCGTTAATTACGGCGTTGAGGAAAAAGTGTATAGCGCCCCCCAGAATCAGATTTTCTCTGAAGTCTCGGGTGCCAGGGGTAGCCGAGACCCCAGAGAACATGATTCGGGTCGCTTTTACCAACCCCCGGGTTGCGACTGCAAAAAAAAGTGCAATTGCCATTTAATGTCTTTGTCCTCCAATGTGATCGCACATGAGAGAACAGAGAAATAAGGTCCCCGATCGCCCCCAATACTTTCCAGTGTCTCCCGGTGCTCCTTGTCCCGTTTGCTTCCCCCCCATGAGCACCGCCATCTTCTCTCGCTAAGAAAATGTCTGGCGCATGCACAGTGCGTCGGCTGGCACCCGGCAAATCTTGGGGTCTCAGCTGCTGAGTGTAGCCAAGACTCCAAAGAACATGATTTGGGTCAGTTTTTACCATCCCCTGTTTTGTGATCGCCATTACTAACGTGTAATGGCAGCCGCAAAAAAAAGAAAAAAGTCCGATGTGCCATTTAATTTCTCTCTCCTCTGATATGCGATCCCCCTGGTACCTCCATTGTCCCTCCATGGCCCCTAAAGTAAATAAACCCCCTTTATCATCCCCTTAGGAAAAAATAATGAAACAAAGAAAATGTATTTATTTTCCTTTTCCAATTAGGGTTAGAGTTGGGCTAAAGTTAGGGCTAGGGTTGGGGCTAAAGTTTGTGTTACAGTTGGGATTAGGGTTAGGGTTGGGATTAGGGTTTGGATTAGGGTTAGTGTTGAGATTAAGGTTGGGGTTAGGGCTATGGTTGGAATTAGGGTTAGGTTTGGGACTAGGATTAGTTTTGGGATTAGGGTTAGGTTTGGGATCAGGGTTATGGTTAAGGTTGGGACTAGGGTTAGGGGTGTATTGGGATTAGGATTGGGATTAGGGTTAGGGTTTTGATTAGGGTTATGGTTAGGGTTGGGATTAAGGTTAGAGGTGTGTTGGGGTTAGGGTTTTGATTAGGGTTATGGTTAGGGTTGAGATTAGGGTTAGGGGTGTGTTGGGGTTTGGGTTGTGATTTGGGTTATGGTTAGGATTGCGATTAGGGTTAGGGGTGTGTTGGGGTTAGGGTTGGAATTAGAATTGGAGGGTTTCCACTGTTTAGGTACATCGGGGGTCTCCAAACGCGACATGGCTCCACCATTGGTTCCAGTCTATTTTGCATTCAAAAAGTCAAATGGTGCTTCATCCCTTCTAAGCTCTGCCGTGCGCCCAAACAGTGGTTTACCCCCACATATGGGGCATCAGCGTACTCAGGACAAATTGGACAACAACTTTTGGGGTCCAATTTCTCCTGCTACCCCTGGGAAAATAAAAAAAAATTGGGGCTAAAAAAATCATTTTGTGGAAAAAAATGATTTTTTATTTTCACGGCTCTGCATCATAAACTTCTGTGAAGCACTTGGGCGTTCAAAGTGCTCATCACACATCTAGGTAAGCTCCTTGGGGGGATTTAGTTTCCAAAATTGGGTCACTTGTGGGTGTTTCTACTTTTTAGGCAAATCAGGGGCTCGGCAAATGCAACATGACGCCCGCAGATCATTCCATCAAAGTCTGCATTCCCAAACATCACTACTTCTCTTCCAAGCCGTGGCATGTGCCCAAACAGTAGTTTTCTCTCACATATGGGGCATCAGCGTACTCAGGACAAGTTGGACAACAACTTTTGGGCTCCAGTTTCTCCAGTTACCCTTGGGAAAATAAAAAAAATTGGGGGCTAAAAAATCATTTTTGTGGAAAAAAAATGATTTTTTATTGTCACGGCTCTGCATTATAAACTTCCGTGAAGCACTTGGGCTCCTTCCCTTCCAAGCTCTGCCATGCGCCCAAACAGTGGTCCCCCCACATATGGGGTATCAGTGTACTCAGGACAATCTAGACAACAACTTTGCAGTCCAATTTCTCCTGTTACCCTTGTGAAAATTTAAAATTGCGGGCTAAAAATTAACTTTTGAGGAAAAAAAAGATTTTTTATTTTCACGGCTCTGCGTTGTAAACTTCTATGAAGCTCTAGGAGGTTCAAAGCGCTCACTACACATCTAGAAAAGTTCCTTAACGAGTCTAGTTTCCAAAATGGTGTCACATGTGGGGGTTTTCCCCTGTTTAGGCACATCAGGGGCTCTCCAAACGCAACATGGCATCCGATCTTAATTCCAGCCAATTCTGCATTGAAAAAGTCAAACAGCACTCCTCTTTCAAGCTCTGCCGTGCTCCCAAACAGTGGTTTACCCCCAAATATGGGGTATCAGCGTATTCGGGAGAAATTGCACAACAAATTTTGTGGTTCATTTTCTCTAATATACTTGTGAAATTTAAAAAAATTGGTTCTGAAGTAAAATGTTTGTAAAAAAAAGTTAAATGTTAATTTTTTCCTTCCACATGCTTCAGTTCCTGTGAAGCACGTAAAGGGTTAATAAGCTTCTTGAATGTGGTTTTGAACACTTTGAGTGGTGTAATTTTTTCAGAATGGTGTCACTTTTGGATATTTTCTGTCATGTACACCCCTCAAAGTGACTTTAAATGTGAGATGGTCCCTAAAAAAATAGTTTTGTAAATTTTATTGTAAAAATGAGAAATCACTGGTCAACTTTTAACCCTTATAATGTCCTAACAAAAAAAATGTTGTTTCCAAAATTGTGCTTATGTAAAGAAGACATGTGGGAAATGTTATATATTAACTATTTTGTGTGACATATCTCTCTGATTTAAGGGCATAAAAATTCAAAGTTTGAAAATTGCAAAAATTTTTAAATTTTCACCATATTTCTGCTTTTTCATAAATAAACGCAAGTAATATGGAATAAATGTTACCACTAACATGAAGTACAATATGTCACGAAAAACAATCTCAGAATCAGCGGGATCCGTTAAAGCGTTCCAGAGTTATAACCTCATAAAGTGACAGTGGTCAGAATTGTAAAAATTGGCCTGGTCATTAAGCTGTAAATTGGCTGTCACTAAGGGGTTAAATAAATACTTTTTAAAGTATCCTTTGAATTTATGACTCCTTGCAGGTTTTTTTGGGTAGGATTCTATCTGCATGGCACTTCTAGAATTGGCAATCTTTGCCCACTCTTCCTTGTAGTAGTGCTCCACATCTGTCAAACTGTGGGGGTATTTTCTGTGTACAGCCCTCTTAAGGTCAACGTACATTTTTTCAATTCGATTATCGTCTGTTTTCTGGCTGGGCCATTCGAAAGAGTTGATGTTCTTCTTGTGAAGCCATTCTTTTGTTGATTTGGAGGTAGGCTCAAGGTTGTTGCCATGTTGAAAAGTGAAATTCCCCTTCAACTTCAGATTTTTAGCAGATGCCTCAAGGTTTGTTATGCAAAATTGGCTGATATTTGGAACTGTGCATAATTCACCCACCTTGACTAAAACCCCAGCTCTAACTTCCGAACGACAACCAAAAGCATAAAGTTGCCTCCAAAATGTTTCACTGTGGGTATGGTGTTCTTTTGGTGCTATGCAGAGTTAGCTTTGCGCCAAACATACATTTTAGAATTATGGCCAAAAAGTTCAACCTTAGTCTCATCAGACATACAGTAACATGTTTTTCCACATGCATGCTTTTGACAGACTTGATGTAAGTTTTGGCAAAACATAGCTGGGCTTGCATATTTTTTTTTTTATAAAAAATGGCTTCTGTCTTATCAGCCTACCCCAAAGGCCCAACATATGCAGGATATGGGATATTGCTGTCACATGCAGTACACATCTTGTACTTGCCAGAAATTCCTGCAGCTTCTTTAATGTTGCTGTAGGACTCATAGCATCCTCTGGGACCCATGATCTTCCATTCTTTTCCTCAATTTTTGAGGAACATCCAATTTCAGATAATGTCACTGGTATACCAAATTTAAGCTACCGTTTGTACTCGAGTATAAGCCGACCCGAGTATAAGCCGAGACCCATAACTTTGCCACAAAAATCTGGGAAAACCTAATGACTCGAGTATAAGCCTAGGGTGGAAAATGCAGCAGCTACCGGTAAATTTCAAACATTTCAAAAATAAAAATAGGTGCCAATAAAAGTAAAATTAATTGCGATATCAGTAGGTTAAGTGTTTTTGAATATCCATATTGAATCAGGTGCCCCATAAAATGCTCCATACAGTTCATGATGGACCCCACAAGATGCTCCATACAAAATACGCCCCATATAATGCTGCACAAAGGTTAATAATGGCCCCGTAAGATGCTCCAAAGACACATTTACCCCATATAATGCTGCACAAAAGGTTAATAATGGCCCCTGTTGTGAATTCTGTTGTCGGGCTCCCTCCTGTGGTCATGAATGGTACTTCGGCTGGTTCTGTCCATGGACTTCCTCTGGTGGGTGTTTCTGAGTTTCACAGGTGACGAGGTTAATTCGTTAGCTGCTGCTCTATTTAACTCCACTTAGATCTTTGCTCCATGCCACCTGTCAATGTTCCAGTATTGGTCTAGTTCACTCCTGGATCGTTCTTGTGACCTGTCTTCCCATCAGAAGCTAAGTTCCAGCTTGTATTTCTTTGGTTTGCTATTTTTCTGTCCAGCTTGCTATTTAATCTTTTGTCTTGCTTGCTGGAAGCTCTGGGACGCAGAGGGAGCACCTCCGCACCGTGAGTCGGTGCGGAGGGTCTTTTTGCGCCCTCTGCGCGGTCTTTTTGTAGGTTTTTTGTGCTGACCGCAAAGTAACCTTTCCTATCCTCGGTCTGTTCAGTAAGTCGGGCCTCACTTTGCTAAATCTATTTCATCTCTGTGTTTGTATTTTCATCTTTACTCACAGTCATTATATGTGGGGGCTGCCTTTTCCTTTGTGGAATTTCTCTGAGGCAAGGTAGGCTTTATTTTTCTATCTTCAGGGCTAGCTAGTTTCTTAGGCTGTGCCGAGTTGCATAGGGAGCGTTAGGCGCAATCCACGGCTATTTCTAGTGTGTTTGATAGGTTTAGGGATTGCGGTCAGCAGAGTTCCCACGTCCCAGAGCTCGTCCTTATTATCAGTAACTCTCAGGTCATTCCGTGTGCTCTTAACCACCAGGTCCATTATTGTCCTGACCACCAGGTCATAACAGTACATGTGGCCCAAAGTACTAATGCATCTCAATAGAGGGATAAGAGAAGTTCTGAGACCATTTTTTTTTCTTTGCAGTGTGTTTTGTCTCTATTTTCCCCTTTACCTCTGGGTGGTTCAGGACACTGGTGTAAACATGGACATTCAAGGTCTGTCCTCTTGGATGGATAATCTCACTACAAGGATACAAAACATTCAAGATTTTGTGGTTCAGAATCCGATGTCAGAGCCTAGGATTCCAATTCCTGATTTGTTTTTTGGTGATAGATCTAAGTTCTTGAATTTCAAAAATAATTGTAAATTGTTTCTTGCCTTGAAACCTCGCTCCTCAGGTGACCCTGTTCAACAAGTAAAGATCATTATTTCTTTGTTACGTGGTGACCCTCAAGACTGGGCATTTTCCCTTGCGCCAGGAGATCCGGCATTGCGTGATGTTGATGCGTTTTTCCTGGCGCTTGGATTGCTTTATGACGAACCTAATTCAGTGGATCAGGCAGAGAAAATCTTGCTGGCTCTGTGTCAGGGTCAGGATGAAGCGGAGATATATTGTCAGAAGTTTAGAAAGTGGTCTGTGCTCACTCAGTGGAATGAATGTGCCCTGGCAGCAATCTTCAGAAAGGGTCTCTCTGAAGCCCTAAAGGATGTCATGGTGGGGTTTCCCATGCCTGCTGGTCTGAATGAGTCTATGTCCTTGGCCATTCAGATCGATCGACGCTTGCGTGAGCGTAAAGCTGTGCACCATTTGGCGGTACTATCTGAGCATGGGCCTGAGCCTATGCAATGTGATAGGACTTTGACCAGAGCTGAACGGCAAGAACACAGACTTCGGAATGGGCTATGTTTTTACTGTGGTGATTCCACTCATGCTATCTCCGATTGTCCTAAGCGCACTAAGCGGTTCGCTAGGTCTGCCACCATTGGTACGGTACAGTCTAAATTTCTATTGTCTGTTACTCTGATTTGCTCTTTGTCATGCTATTCTGTTATGGCATTTGTGGATTCAGGCGCTGCCCTGAATTTGATGGACTTGGAGTATGCTAGGCGCTGTGGTTTTTTCTTGGAGCCCTTGCAGTATCCTATTCCATTGAGAGGAATTGATGCTACGCCTTTGGCCAAGAATAAGCCTCAGTATTGGACCCAATTGACCATGTGCATGGCTCCTGCACATCAGGAGGATATCCGCTTTCTGGTGTTGCATAATCTGCATGATGTGGTCGTTTTGGGGTTGCCATGGCTACAGGTTCATAATCCAGTATTGGACTGGAAATCTATGTCTGTGTCCAGCTGGGGTTGCCAGGGGGTACATGGTGATGTTCCATTTTTGTCTATTTCGTCTTCCACTCCTTCTGAAGTTCCAGAGTTTTTGTCGGATTATCGGGATGTATTTGATGAGCCCAAAGCCAGTACCCTACCTCCTCACAGGGATTGCGATTGTGCAATTAATTTGATTCCTGGTAGTAAGTTTCCTAAGGGCCGATTGTTCAATTTATCTGTGCCAGAACACGCTGCTATGCGGAGTTATATAAAGGAATCCTTGGAGAAAGGCCATATTCGCCCGTCGTCATCACCGTTAGGAGCAGGGTTCTTTTTTGTGGCCAAGAAGGATGGTTCTTTGAGACCTTGTATTGATTACCGCCTTCTTAATAAAATGACAGTCAAATTTCAGTATCCTTTGCCGCTGCTGTCTGATTTGTTTGCTCGGATTAAGGGGGCTAGTTGGTTCACCAAGATAGATCTTCGAGGGGCGTATAATCTTGTGCGTATTAAACAAGGCGATGAATGGAAAACAGCATTTAATACGCCCGAGGGCCATTTTGAGTACCTGGTTATGCCATTCGGGCTTTCCAATGCTCCATCAGTATTTCAGTCCTTTATGCATGACATCTTCCGAGAGTACCTGGATAAATTCCTGATTGTGTATTTGGATGACATTTTGGTCTTTTCGGATGATTGGGAGTCTCATGTGAAGCAGGTCAGAATGGTGTTCCAGGTCCTTCGTGCGAATTCCTTGTTTGTGAAGGGGTCAAAGTGTCTCTTTGGAGTTCAGAAGGTTTCATTTTTGGGGTTCATTTTTTCCCCTTCTACTATCGAGATGGACCCTGTTAAAGTCCAGGCCATTTACGATTGGACTCAGCCGACATCTGTGAAGAGCCTGCAAAAGTTCCTGGGCTTTGCTAATTTTTATCGGCGCTTCATCGCTAATTTTTCTACTGTTGCTAAACCGTTGACTGATTTGACCAAGAAGGGTGCTGATGTGGTCAATTGGTCTTCTGCGGCTGTAGAGGCTTTTCAGGAGTTGAAGCGTCGTTTTTCTTCTGCCCATGTGTTGTGCCAGCCAGATGTTTCGCTTCCGTTTCAGGTTGAGGTTGATGCTTCTGAGATTGGAGCAGGGGCTGTTTTGTCGCAAAGAAGTTCTGATGGCTCGGTGATGAAGCCATGTGCTTTCTTTTCTAGAAAGTTTTCGCCTGCTGAGCGTAACTATGATGTTGGTAATCGTGAATTGTTGGCCATGAAGTGGGCATTCGAGGAGTGGCGTCATTGGCTGGAAGGAGCCAAGCATCGCGTGGTGGTCTTGACAGATCACAAGAATTTGACTTATCTTGAGTCTGCCAAACAGTTGAATCCTAGACAGGCTCGATGGTCGTTATTTTTCTCCCGTTTTGATTTTGTGGTTTCGTACCTTCTGGGTTCTAAGAATGTGAAGGCTCATGCCCTGTCAAGGAGTTTTGTGCCTGACTCTCCGGGTGTTCCTGAGCCGGCGGGTATTCTCAAAGAGGGGGTAATTTTGTCTGCCATCTCCCCTGATTTGCGGCGGGTGCTGCAAAAATTTCAGGCTGATAGACCTGACCGTTGCCCAGCGGAGAAACTGTTTGTCCCTGATAGATGGACTAGTAGAGTTATCTCTGAGATTTATTGTTCAGTGTTGGCTGGGCATCCTGGAATCTTTGGTACCAGAGATTTGGTGGCTAGATCCTTCTGGTGGCTGTCTTTGTCGCGGGATGTGCGTTCTTTTGTGCAGTCCTGTGGGACTTGTGCTCGGGCTAAGCCCTGCTGTTCTCGTACCAGTGGGTTGCTTTTGCCCTTGCCGGTCCCGAAGAGGCCCTGGACGCATATTTCTATGGATTTTATTTCGGATCTCCCCGTCTCTCAAAAGATGTCGGTCATTTGGGTGGTTTGTGATCGCTTTTCTAAGATGGTCCATTTGGTACCTTTGTCTAAATTGCCTTCCTCCTCTGATTTGGTGCCATTTTTTTTCCAGCATGTGGTTCGTTTACATGGTATCCCGGAGAACATCGTTTCTGACAGAGGTTCCCAGTTTGTTTCAATGTTTTTGCGATCCTTTTGTGCTAGGATGGGCAATGATTTGTCTTTTTCCTCGGCTTTCCATCCTCAGACAAATGGCCAAACCGAATGAACTAATCAAACTTTGGAAACATATCTGAGATGCTTTGTTTCTGCTGATCAGGATGATTGGGCGTCCTTTTTTGCCGTTGGCTGAGTTCGCCCTTAATAATCGGGCCAGCTCGGCTACTTTGGTTTCGCCGTTTTTCTGCAATTCTGGTTTCCATCCTCGTTTCTCTTCAGGGCAGGTTGAGTCTTCAGACTGTCCTGGTGTAGATACTGTGGTGGATAGGTTGCAGCAGATTTGGACTCATGTGGTGGACAATTTGACATTGTCCCAGGAGAAGGCTCAACGTTTCGCTAACCGACGGCGCTGTGTGGGTCCCCGACTTCGTGTTGGGGATTTGGTTTGGTTGTCGTCTCGTTATGTTCCTATGAAGGTTTCCTCTCCTAAGTTTAAGCCTCATTTCATTGGTCCGTATAAGATTTCTGAGGTTATCAATCCTGTGTCATTTTGTTTGGCCCTTCATGCTTCTTTTGCCATCCATAATGTGTTCCATAGGTCGTTGTTGCGGAGATACGTGGCGCCTGTGGTTCCATCCGTTGATCCTCCTGCCCCGGTGTTAGTTGAGGGGGAGTTGGAGTATGTGGTGGAGAAGATTTTGGATTCTCGTGTTTCGAGACGGAAACTCCAGTACCTGTTCAAGTGGAAGGGTTATGGTCAGGAAGATAATTCCTGGGTTTTTGCCTCTGATGTTCATGCTGCCGATCTGGTTCGTGCCTTTCATTTGGCTCATCCTGGTTGGCCTGGGGGCTCTGGTGAGGGTTCGGTGACCCCTCCTCAAGGGGGGGGTACTGTTGTGAATTCTGTTGTCGGGCTCCCTCCTGTGGTCATGAATGGTACTTCGGCTGGTTCTGTCCATGGACTTCCTCTGGTGGGTGTTTCTGAGTTTCACAGCTGACGAGGTTAATTCGTTAGCTGCTGCTCTATTTAACTCCACTTAGATCTTTGCTCCATGCCACCTGTCAATGTTCCAGTATTGGTCTAGTTCACTCCTGGATCGTTCTTGTGACCTGTCTTCCCATCAGAAGCTAAGTTCCAGCTTGTATTTCTTTGGTTTGCTATTTTTCTGTCCAGCTTGCTATTTAATCTTTTGTCTTGCTTGCTGGAAGCTCTGGGACGCAGAGGGAGCACCTCCGCACCGTGAGTCGGTGCGGAGGGTCTTTTTGCGCCCTCTGCGCGGTCTTTTTGTAGGTTTTTTGTGCTGACCGCAAAGTAACCTTTCCTATCCTCGGTCTGTTCAGTAAGTCGGGCCTCACTTTGCTAAATCTATTTCATCTCTGTGTTTGTATTTTCATCTTTACTCACAGTCATTATATGTGGGGGCTGCCTTTTCCTTTGGGGAATTTCTCTGAGGCAAGGTAGGCTTTATTTTTCTATCTTCAGGGCTAGCTAGTTTCTTAGGCTGTGCCGAGTTGCATAGGGAGCGTTAGGCGCAATCCACGGCTATTTCTAGTGTGTTTGATAGGTTTAGGGATTGCGGTCTGCAGAGTTCCCACGTTCCAGAGCTCGTCCTTATTATCAGTAACTATCAGGTCATTCCGTGTGCTCTTAACCACCAGGTCCATTATTGTCCTGACCACCAGGTCATAACAGGCCCCATAAGATGCTCCATAGACACATTTGACCCATAAAATGCTGCACAAAGGTTAATAATGGCCCCATGAGATGCTCCATAGACACATTTGCCCCATATAATGCTGCAAAAAGGTTAATAATGGCCCCATAAGATGCTCCATAGACAGATTTGCCCCATACAGTGCTGTATAAAGGTTAATAACGGCCCCACAAGATGCTCCATCGAGACCTTTGCCCCATATAATGCTGCACAAATGTTGATTATGGCCCCATAAGATGCTCCATAGAGATATTTGCCCCATATAATGCTGCACAAATGTTGATTATGGCCCCATAAGATGCTCCATAGAGATATTTGCCCCATTTAATGCTGCACAAATGCTGATTATGGCCCCATAAGATGCCCCATAGAGATATTTGCCCCACATAATGCTGCACAAATGTTGATTATGGCCCCATAAGATGCCCCATAGAGATATTTGCCCCATATGCTGTTGCTGCGATTAAAAAAAAAAATGACATACTCACCTCTTGTCGCTCAGGCCCCCGGCACTTGCAATATTCACCTGTCCTCGTTCCACCGCCGGGCGCCGCTGTGTCTTCCGCGTCCTCTGCACTGACATTCAGGCAGATGGCGCGCACTAACCACGTCATTGCGCCCTCTGATCTGAGCGTCAGAGCAGAGGACGCGGAAGACGGAGCGGCGCCTGGTGGTGGAACGAGGACAGGTGAATATCGCGCAATGCTGCTCACCCTCTCCATTATACTCACCTGCTCCCGATGCAGTCCCTGGCAGCTTCCCTGATGGTCTTCTCCGGGTGCTGACAGCTTCTTCCAGCGTTGAGCGGTCACCGGTACCGCTCATTACAGTAATGAATATGTGGCTCCACCCCTATGGGAGTCGCGTCCATATTCATTACTGTAATGAGCTCAACACTGGAAGAAGCTGTCAGCGCCCAGAGACCATCGGAGATGCAGGGACCACTCCAGGAGCCGGTGAGTATGTCACAGCCGCTGTTCCCCCTCCCCCGCCGACCCCCTGGGACAATGACTTGAGGGGCACTTTCAGCCTAAAAAAAATGGGCTGAAATTCTCAGCTTATACCCGGTACTTCTGAAAGGTAATTTTTCAGCAGGTTTTTGCTACATATTCTCAGGACATCATGAGGTAGGAGTTAAAACACAGATTTAAGAACTCTGATTTTGTCACAACTGCTGTCCCTAGTGAACTAGGTGATACATCATTGGATTCAGGGTTTCTTTTCCTACATTATGCTGCTCTCAAAAGAGGTAGAAAAAACCTGGTGACAGCTGTAGAGAGATGTACAAGAGAGACTGGGTAAGGCTAGTTTCACATTTGCGTTAGAATCCGCAGCGTTTAATCCGCATCCGCAAGTGCAGGAAAAAAACGCATATAAACATTTGCAAACGCAGCGTCTTTTAGACGCATGCGTGAATGCATGCGGTTAAAAAAAGCAGCGTTTGCACGCTTTTCTATGCGTTTTTTCCTGCGTTTGCGTTTTTGGTGCGCATGGTGACAAATTTTACAGGAGAAAAATCTAGATAACCAGACACCGCCAATGTGACTACATAGGGCGTGTATTATGGGATATCTTTATATAGACCCTTGAACAGCTGAAATCTTCAGATTTTGCTCCTGTATCCTGTGTCATGATGGATCTTGCATGGAGAGCTTTTATTTCAACCTGGATTTAAGCATCAAGCTGTTTCTTGCCTGTGCATTTGCTTGGGAGCAAGACAGAAATCGCGAAAGATGGAGAAGGAGACGTCGTAAGTGCAGTGCCCCAGAGATCTGGTCGTTGCAGTATGACACTCTGCCACTTAGGGGAGTGATGGTACATCTGATGGCACTGAAGGAATTCTCCTGACCAGGTATCACCAGCACACATTACACTTCACACTCCGGCCACTAGGAGGAGAAAAAGGCTTTATTTATTGGGCCACTCCTCACACTGGTAAAACTAGGGGCTGGGGAGGAAGTTAGTCAGAAGCTGACTGGGTTGGATTCAGGCAACATCCCGTGGCAGGGGGTGTTGCAGGGAGAAGACACAGGGGGGTCCCTGTCAGGCGTGGGAACCTGGCAGGTGCCTAGCGAACAGAACGTTACGGAACCGCGCCTGCACTACCTTGCGGCGGTATCCTAAGAAAGGGACAAGAAAGGAAGGATATTGTGGAACAGTGTAAACGAGATCAAGCAAAAAGGAGTACCAGTAGGAGTCGTGCCGTGAGACCGAGGCAACATCCTACTGAGGAGTGTAGCCGGTGGCCGGAACACCGCGGGAGTAACTGATTTCAGGCTTTACTTCAAACTCCGCAGGACAGTTAATTATAGGTTGGCTGTCTACCTTAAATTTCCTAAGAAGACATAGGGGACAACATTGGGAGAGGGGCGTCTCTAGGGTCCCGGAAGACCTCCAAGCCTTCCGTCATACGGGTGCGTCCAAGCCAAAACATACTGGGGGACGAGAAACTAGTAACATCTGGAACTAAAGAGAGAGAGAGCTATAGAGAACGAACGAACGAGAACAGCAGTTGTGAGGACTATACCGAATGCTCAGCAGGGTAGGACTACAACACACAGGCGCTAGTGGTGGGCAACGATTTCCATCTGCGAGGGAAACTCTGGAAGTGCCCATCAGACCGGCCTGTCTCTGATAGCCCTGTTAAACGTGCTCTGGATTGAGGATCCTGAAGTCTTCAGTAAAGAGGTAAAGAGACTGCAACCTTGTGTCCTCGTTATTGCCTGCACCTCACACCATCGCCACCTACACCACTGGGAAGCCCTGGGGACATACTTCACCTGAGGGAAAGTATACCATCCAGCTGCCATTCCATCACCCCAGCGGACCCCACAGCAGCGTCGGTCACCCTGACCGAACACCACAGGTGGCGTCACGAACCCCTGACAGACTGCACCACCTTTATTGGACGCCCCTTAGCAGGGTCGCGGACCAGGTCTAGCCACCGTGACAGCCTCAGAACCGAACCAGAGAGGCCCGGTACCAAAACGCGTGGCCCTGTGTCTGGGGGCGATCTAACTTGGCGTCATGAACAGGATCGTACTTAAGCCTGAAGAATTGGGTCATGTGTGCCTTGGAACTGTGATTGAAACGTGTTGGACTGTGATTTATTGCTATCTGCCGCAAGATTCCCGCCAAAACTGCCGCCATTGTAGCGCCATGAGGAGCGCAAGAGAAGAAGAAGGTCGTGGAAGTGGGCGTGAGTAAGCTGGAGAGCGCGAAAGATCATGGCCGCCCAGTCTAAGTATTGCTGTATCCTGAGGGCGGGTCCGTCAGTGGCTGAGGTCCACCTTCTCATCGTCTATGGTGGGCGGAGACCGAAGAAACGAAACTATGACTCAGACGGAGTGGAGCTGGAAAGCCGAGGAGGCTTGCGGAGAAAGATGGCCCAGTCTAGGTCCCCATCACCGGAGGATTATACCGGCATGCCGCCGCTGGAGAAGATTGAGTCCTGGGAGCTGTCCGCGGAGCTCCCGCTACCTGCACCAGACCAGGTGGCCACCCCTGAGGAATGGCGTGGAGCTGTCAGAGCCCCCACCTACAAACGAGCTCGGTACCCTGGCCGATCGGGGATCGGAGTTCCGCCGACGCATGACCCGACTCCCGGCGCGGTTGGTGGAGTTCTGGAGTCCGCATCATTCGACCCGGAAACGCGTGAGTGGGACATGGGCTCCTTCCCCTGGGGGGATTATCGGAAGCACCTCATAGCTGAGCATGCCAGGGACGTGGAACGGGAGGCCCGCGGTCAGCTGCTGGATGGGTCATTGCCGAAATGGGGAGTGGTGATCGTTTACCAGCCCCAGGGAGGAAGAGGCTTTGTCCAGGAAATCGGATCGACAATAAGGGTCCATATCACCCGGGAGGTGGTGGAGGCTGGCCTGCGGGGCGACAGTAAGGGTCCTGTCCTGCTGCCGGGGGATGCGGTAAGCTACTGCAGATACCAGAAGGGCCACGGCTGGTGGGCTCGGGATATCCAGCGCTGTACCTCCGTCCTGGTTGCTGCCAAGTCCTTGGAGGAAGAACGGGCTGAAGCAGCAGCAGCCGCTGCTGCTGTGCCTCGGATCGCTCACTGGACTCCCGCACTGCCAGAAATAGGCCGGGATTTGAGGCTTCCCAGACCCTCAAGGTCTGCCTGCCCGGTTAGGCCCTGGCAGAGGCCACCAGAGCAGAAGTAAACCTCGGAGATCCGACAATGTACATAGTTAACTCTTCATCTTCAAACTGCTACCTTAAACCCGTCCAGGGTTAACTCCTAGGGATCCCTTTGTTTACCCGGGATCCCTATTGTTTTCTATTTCTTTTTCTACTTTTGCACAAAGTTCATCATTGTTTCCAAGAGACTGCCGGATCATGGATGGTGAATGATTCAAAACTGTTTTTGTATATAGTTTGCACCTTCTTAAAGGTGCTCCCTACTGATTTTACAAGTGAAAGAAGACTTTACGAAGATAATGCTTCTGGACATGACGCAGAAGGTCTTGCTTTCAGTGGACTTGCAGACAGAGAGAGAATCTGCACTAGAGACTTGGGTCCCTCTTAAAGGGAATGATTACATGATGGCTCTAATAAAAGTTGAAACGTTAATAATGTTGAAGGTTAATAAAGTTTGATAATGTTAATAGAGACTGAGGACAGGAAAGCTTGAAAGTGAACCCGTAGGGGTTAGAGAGAGAGTCCTCCTGAGAACTGTAGAAAGATGGTCGGTTCAATGACAGTAGGCCCAGCCAAGGAGCTAGGCGATCCTGCATTGGGGAAGTTAGAACGGAAAGGAAAGTTGAGTTATTTATATAGTATTCTATAGTAGGCCTTTAGTGGGTTCAGCATATACGCCCTTTAAGGAAAAGTTAACTTATTGTTCAAAGTTTGCACTTGGTAGAATACCCGGCTGGGTACTGAGAGTTATTTATAGTCAACATGTTATTTAAAAATATTTAATTTTGTTTGTAACGTTCAAGTGTCCTTACCTCCCATAAAGGGAAGCACCTTTTCTATTTACTTGTTCTAAGCATTTCAAAATTTTGTATGTCTTTTGCTGTATTATATTGTTGTTCTTCTTCCCAGTCCAGGAGTACTGGATTTAACCGGGGGGGGGGGGGGGGGAGTGCAGCGCCCCAGAGATCTGGTCGTTGCAGTATGACACTCTGCCACTAAGGGGAGTAATGGTACGTCTGATGGCACTGAAGGAATTCTCCTGACCAGGTATCACCAGCACACATTACACTTCACACTCCGGCCACTAGGGGGAGAAAAAGGCTTTATTTATTGGGCCACTCCTCACACTGGTAAAACTAGGGGCTGGGGAGGAAGTTAGTCAGAAGCTGACTGGGTTGGATTCAGGCAACATCCCGTGGCAGGGGGTGTTGCAGGGAGAAGACACAGGGGGGTCCCTGTCAGGCGTGGGAACCTGGCAGGTGCCTAGCAAACAGAACAGAACGTTACGGAACCGCGCCTGCACTACCTTGCGGCGGTATCCTAAGAAAGGGACAAGAAAGGAAGGATATTGTGGAACAGTGTAAACGAGATCAAGCAAAAAGGAGTACCAGTAGGAGTCGTGCCGTGAGACCGAGGCAACATCCTACTGAGGCGTGTAGCCGGTGGCCGGAACACCGCGGGAGTAACTGACTTCAGGCCTTACTTCAAACTCCGCAGGACAGTTAATTATAGGTTGGCTGTCTATCTTAAATTTCCTAAGAAGACATAGGGGGCAACATTGGGAGAGGGGCGTCTCTAGGGTCCCGGAAGACCTCCAAGCCTTCCCGTCATACGGGTGCGTCCTAGCCAAAACATACTGGGGGATGAGAAACTAGTAACATCTGGAACTAAAGAGAGAGAGAGCTAAAGAGAACGAACGAACGAGAACAGCAGTTGTGAGGACTATACCGAATGCTCAGCAGGGTAGGACTACAACACACAGGCGCTAGTGGTGGGCAACGATTTCCATCTGCAAGGGAAACTCTGGAAGTGCCCATCAGACCGGCCTGTCTCTGATAGCCCTGTTAAACGTGCTCTGGATTGAGGATCCTGAAGTCTTCAGTAAAGAGGTAAAGAGACTGCAACCTTGTGTCCTCGTTATTGCCTGCACCTCACACCATCGCCACCTACACCACTGGGAAGCCCTGGGGACATACTTCACCTGTGGGAAGGTATACCATCCAGCTGCCATTCCATCACCCCAGCGGACCCCACAGAAGCGTCAGTCACCCTGACCAAACACCACAGGTGGCGTCACGAACCCCTGACAGACTGCACCACCTTTATTGGACGCCCCTTAGCAGGGCCGCGGACCGGGTCTAGCCACCGTGACAGCCTCAGAACCGAACCAGAGAAGCCCGGTACCGAAACGCGTGGCCCTGTGTCTGGGGGCGATCTATAGACGTTTTTGGAGACACCCATTATTGAATTACGTGAGAGACGTGGAACCTATCACACGCTGTATGGCAAGCTTAATGCCAACCAGGACAAATTCCCGGAATATACAAGGATGTCACAAGACTCGTTCTGGGATTTGCTTGCTCGTGTTCAAGAAGCCATACGGAGACAGGACACCCAGCTCCATAGAGCGATTCCACCAGAGGAACGTCTGCTGGTTACATTAAGGTATGTAACAAATCTAAACCAACGCCAGTGCTAATTTTGGGTGTTCTGACATGTTTTTTTGGGGGGGTATTTTCCTTTATGTCTTTAGCGTGACAACACCATAAATAGAATTGATTGTAATTGTTTTTTATTTTTTTTTCTTCCAGATTTCTGGCAACCGGAGAGAGTTTATCATCCCTCCACTTCCAATACCGGCTTGGAATATCCACCCTGTCTGGAATAGTTGCGGACAGCTGTCGGGCTTTGTGGAATGTACTCCGGGATGAGTTTATACCCCTACCCACCTTGGACATGTGGATTGGAATTGCGGAAATATTCTGGAGTGTATGTGATTTCCCCAACTGTTTGGGAGCGGTTGATGGAAAGCACATCCGCATTATCAAACCAGCCAGAACAGAATCGGAGTACTTCAATTATAAAAAATATTTTTCTTTTGTGCTCATGGCAATAGCCGATGCGGACTGTCGCTTCATCGCCGTGGACATTGGAGCTTTTGGCCGTGGCAATGATTCCCAGACTTTTAAGAACTCTGATATGGGCCGCCGTGTGTATTGCAAAAATTTTAATTTTCCACGGCCACGACCTCTCCCCAACACTTAAGGTCCACCAATGCCATTTGTTATGGTTGGTGATGAGGCCTTTCAGATGTGTGAAAACCTACTGAAGCCATATTCCAGTCGGGACTTGAACCACACTAAAAGGATTTTTAACTACAGACTGACCAGGGCCCGAAGAACAGTAGAGTGTACCTTTGGGATTCTTGTCTCAAAATGGCGCATTCTTGCATCAGCCATTAATCTAAAAATGGAGACAGTCGATGAGGTGGTCAAAGCCTGTGTGGTTCTGCACAATTACATAATGGCTAAGGAACAGCCCAACATTGAACTGGATGAACCAGTTGCACACCCAGTGCCCGATTACCAGCATCACCCACTGTGGTCAACAGCTGAAGTTGGCCACATGCGGGACCAATTTGCTGCCTTTTTTGAGTTGGATATTGGACGTGTGTCAAGGCAGGACAATGTTGTGTAAATGTCCTGTTGTGATTTTATCTGTACCAATTATTTTCTTAAATGTTACTAATATTTCTCGTTAATAAACTTTATTTTTTGGTGTCTTGACCGTGTCTCCTATGTATTTCCTCTACAAACCAAGGCTGTCCTCACACTAGCAGTATTTGGTCTATATTTAATATCAGTATTTGTAATCCAAAACCAGGAGTGGGTGATAAAGGCTGAGGTGCTAGATATGTTAATATTATAATTTTCCTCTAATTGTTCCACTCCTTGTTTTGGCTTACAAATACTGATATAAAATACTCACCACATACTGCTAGTGTGACGGCAGCCATGTTGTTTTAGTGGTAAGGTTGTTGACGTCATTGCGTCTTGATTCTGTTCTGCAGTATCCATTGGACACAGACTGAAGAGACAATGGCTGTCATACAAAACAGATCTATACTCATCAAGTCAGGTGTCAGAAATAATGAATTCATGATAGACATATAATAGCCTAATGAATTCACTATTTCTGACACATGTCCAGGTGAGCATAGATATGACGTGTATGACCGCCATCGTCCCTTCACTTTGTGTGAAATAGATTACGTACACAGAAGAGAAAATGGAGGTTATACAAGGCAGTTTTCTATTCACCAGGTCAGGTGTCCTAACTAATGAGCTTTTGGACACCTGACCTGTTGAGTATAGTTCTACATTGTATTTCCGCCATTTTCTCTTCAGTCTGCAACACTAGTCACAGACTAAGCAGAAAGAAAAGATTATGGAGATAATATAAGTATTAATTTTGTAGCCCACCTCATATCTCTATACTAAAGACACACAAAGCTGCAGTAGGTTACTTGCTAACTACTGGAGCTATGATGTGGCCACAAAATTAAGTGTTCGGCGCATGGTGTGTGTTGATGGCGGCGAAATACACAATTAAACCACACATAATTGGGAGCAAAAAACAATATTATTTATTTTGTTATACACAAACTTTTTATTTAACTGCGCCTGCTTGGGGTAGAGTGGTGGAAATGGGGGGTGTGAAGCTGTGAGGCCTGGCAAAGTGTGGATGACGCAAGGGTCTGGTAGTTTGGGGATAGGGCTTGACACATGAGAGGCCTGAGACGCACTGGAAGGGTGAGACAAACCTGACATTACAGACACACTGGGAGGTGAGGGGGGAGGAATACTAATAGTCTGCTGTTTTTTATTTTTTCTCCCTTTCTGGGATCGCCAGGTTCTGGGAAGCCTTGGTGGGCATGTCGTGGCATGGTTGTGGTTGATGACCTGTGAGGGTCCGGCTGCACTGTGCCAGAGTCCATAGTGCTCGTAGAGCATGCAGCCATGCCAGAGTCCATAGCGCTCGTAGAGAATGCAGCCATGCCAGAGTCCATAGTGCTCGTAGAGCGTGCAGCCATGCAAGAGTCCATAGTGCTCGTAGCGCGTGCAGCCATGCCAGAGTCCATAGTGCTCGTAGGGCATGCAGCCGTGCCAGAGTCCATAGTGCTCGTAGAGCGTGCAGCCATGCCAGAGTCCATAGTGCTGGTAGAGCGGAAGGCAATGCCAGAGTCCATAGCGCTTGTAGAGCGGAAGGCCATGCCTGGGTCCTGCTGCATCGTGGTGGTGGCGGTACGGAAGGCCATGCCAGGGTCCTGCTGCATCGTGGTGGTGGCGGTATGGAAGGCCATGCCAGGGTCCTGCTGCATCATGGTGGTAGCGGTACGGAAGGCCATGTCAGGGTCCTGCTGCTGCATCGTGATGTCAGTGGAGGAGGTCCAAGCAGGAGCAGGGGTTGTCATGGTGGTGGAGGTGAGCTGTCCTTCAGCACTCGGCATGGTGGTGGTGCTGTACTGGTGTCCGGCAGTGCTAGTAATAGAGGTAGCCGTGCAGTGGTATGCAGCAGAGGTCGGCATTGAGGTTAATCGTGACAGTGAAGGCACAGGTGGATATGCCGCCACTGTCAGCTGAAAATACCGACTCTGCTGCATAGCCTGCACATAAGCAGCATTGCAGGCCTGCATGACACTAAGCTGGAGATCAGGAGTAAGGTGTTCCGACATGCCCTGCTCAATTTGGTTAAAAAAATGATGTGCTGGCCTCTGGAGGTCGGCTTTTACTTGGTCAAGGCTTTTGGTGACCTCCTGGATATGTGTATTCATGTGGCTAAGGGAAATATCCATTCGGTCACCCAAAGCCTTGAGTCCTTCGTGAAAAACCGAGCTCAAGTGCAAAAACTAGGGCATGAGGGACCTGTCCGATGCCCTCTGCCGCTGCCGGGAGGAGCCCAAAAAAAAAGGGGCAGAGGACTGGGAAAGGGGAACACCTGATGGACCAGCTTCCTGGTCTCCAGGTAGTGTGGCAGGCCCACTTGCTGCAGTGCTGCAGGATGGCTGGGACGGGTCCATGGCTGTCTGATGAAGGACCGCTCCAGAACCTGGGCCAACAGTGCTTCTCCATGTGCTGTGAAAAAAGGAAAAAAAATTAATACCAAAAATTAACCAGACGCCAAATCCTGTGTAATAGAAACATACATATTATGGCAATGCAACACAACCAAATGCACAGGAGAAATATTTACGTTCTCTGGGAAAGGACCGGTCTTAAAAATGCCAGAATGCGATGGTATTTCTACTTTCGGATCCTTGCTCCTGAACCACTGAGAACACGGCTCTCTTGACGCAGGTCATTGTTGAAGCGGTCCTTCATCGAACGCCAACGTGTTTTGACTTTGAGCACTGGTGAAAAAACAAAACATAATGGTTAGACAATGTACTTTTGGCCTTGCTCACACAACTGTGTGTGATGAGAGAAACCCCTGAGAGTTTCTCTCATCACACACAGTTGTGTGAGCACGGCCAAGGTCTCTGCTGCTTCACACTGCATTGCAATACTTACAAAATGCATTTCGGATCCAAGTAGGGGCGTTGTCCCAGCCATCCCACATCGCTTTGGCCACCTCATTCCATAGGCACCGGATCGTCACATTGTCCGAGTGCTGTGTAACCCGGGTGTCCCACAACGGGACTCGCTCCTGGACCAGGGAGATGAGGAGGTCATTTTCTATGAGGTCTTCATCCCGTTCTGGAACCTAAAAATTAAATAAAGACATTAATGTTGGATACATTAACATAAGGAAAAGAAAGAAAACCGAGGATGAGAAATGGCATGAATAAGGAAAGTCAAGATACAAAAGGAGTCCAGAAGAAAAATGTAAAGAAGGAGGAAAGTAAAGAAAGGAAGATTCAAGAATACTAAAGTGAGGATACAGTAAACAGTCAGCCTTGTATACATACACACTGCCGCCTTGCCACCCAACCGTGACTCCGCTGCTCCTGCCCAGCCTCTGCCGCAGTAGAAGTGCTCTAAAAAAATGAAAAAAAAAATTGTCATATGTGTAGATGTGACAGTGAATACTTACCAATCTGACGAGGTGAGTACTTACTTCACTGACATGTTCGACTTCAGAAGGCCAAGGACATTGCTCCTCATCAGAAGAAGAAGACATTCTGATGCATGCAGAAAGAAAGAAATGGGAGAAATTAGAACATGTAGAGACAGAAGCTAGAAAATAAAGGCATTGGCTAGGATATACTCACATTGTTCTGGGTG